>NC_141419.1:40629056-41156556 GCF_034619465.1 Leptosomus discolor | reverse complement strand
GGGGCACTAAGCAACAACTGCATCAAAAAATGTCTGGGAATTTTAGCAATCTGTTTATTTTGCCCAGTCAGAAATAGTAATTTTCTGCCTATGAGCAATACAGATGCCTACATGTAAAATGTTTTATTTGATTTTTAGAAAGAAAACAGTTTAGCTCCTAAAATTGCAGGGAGGATTTCCCACTACAAGCAGAGGCAGCTGTTGTTGGGCTGTCTTCCTGAGTATGCAGACAGCTTTGTGTCCTTGTCACAGCTCTAAACTTTGTCAAACTGTGACAGAATGAAAAGCCATCTTTGATGTGTGTTTTTATGTTTGCTATTCATAATCATGTCAGCATTAATGAAATTTGTAACAGCAACACTGGAGTCATCCCCAGCATGTGTGAGGAGTAACTTAACTTATATCATATGATGACTTGGGAGATAAAAAGCAGGCTTTTGAAGTTCTTTGTTGGTTGGGTTTGTGGGTTTTTTTTACTTTTTTGCATTTGTAGGCCACAGTCTTTCATCTTTGCTTTTTCTTTTTTTAGTTTTTTTTTTCCTTTTTTAAGCAAAAACGAAGAATCTGGTGTTACCTAGTTCTCAGTGTGACAGAAATGATTGAGATGGTCACATTGCTTCTAGATTTTCCTATAAGTCAGTGATGCTAAAGAGAGATTGGAGTCAGTTACATCTTCACATTGGGATGTGATGGTGTTCTAGACAAACTGTTCTTTTGTTGTATATTATAATGAGGGAGAAGGAGAAGTGTAGAGTGTCCACCTGGCTATTGGGAAGGGAGGTGATAGGGTGCAGGCTGTCTTAATATGGGCAGACACAGCCATTGCTATTCCATGTGAGCTATACAAATGCAGATATATGTATTCAGCAGGGTGAATCCTGTGCGAGAACCTATATACAGCATGGAATTTCTGACTGCCCGTAGTTCAGTGCTAGCATAGATCATATCTAATTACACGATAAAGATTGCAATTTTTCATTGAGCTGTTTCACAACCTATGGAATGTCTATGTAATCTCTTTAAGACACCAATTGCTTACCACTGAGTTCTAGCTCTTGTAAGCTCATAATTTCTCAATGGATTTTTTTTTTTTTTGGTAGCTCAATTTTGGTCACTTCTTATGAAGTCTTTATTTTGCATAGTTAAATAAATGAGCAGAAAAAAATCATTGCAGGTAGCCAAAACTTTTTTATAATGTAATCCTGATGGGTTTAAGAGAGCCATCCTTAGCATTGTCAGAATGTCAGATACAGCAAATACGTCATACTGTCTTACAGTCAGTAGTTAATAAATTCAGAGATCAACGATGTAAATAGCAGTTCTGACTCTACAAGCAGACAGCATTTTGAAGGTTTAAAGTGGACGTGCCAGCTAGTTCCAGTCCTTGTACTGACTAAACTCAAGTTTCAAGGAAAGAGTTTTGCATTTCCTCGCAGCGAACAGTTTTACTTCAGTACTCTGCCAATCAGGCCTAGAGAAGGATAATTCTGACAAAGATGCTGTCTTCCCTTCCCATCTTCTGTCAGGAGGCTAACTAATACTGACTGTGTGCAGAAAAACTATATTCTGTTGGTGACAAAGAGCAGCCCAGACAAGCTTAAACACCCGAGAATGTGAAGACAGAACACCCTAGAGAGCAACAGGAAGCTTTAAATCAAAAGGCCTTTATTTTTCTGTGCCCAGTAAGAGGCGGGGTAATCTTTATATCTGCCAGAGAACTTCAGCTCTATCGCAGTTTCTTTCTAGGAGATTTCGATCCTGTGTGAGTAGTACTTGGCTGCTACATTTTGTTCTTATGAGGTCTGTGCTCCTTTATCAGTAAAAATGGAAGTTGTCATTGGTTTCATTGGGTACTGCCTTCTGGTATGTGGCAGGTGTGAACACTTCTAATCCCAGTAGGCAGTTAGGACAAAGGTCTGGCTGGCTGGCTTGTCTGCATACTATTGTAATGGACTGAAAGTAGTTTCATTTTGTGGTTTTTGAGTAACGCCTGTATACGTGTGTAATAGAGGTGCACACAGGAACAGCATAAGGAGAGACTATGGGAGGAAGTGGAGTAGAAGGAAGCCCTTAACAGCAGTCAAAGTTGAGGAAGATAGGCTGTGTTAGGATGCCAGGGAGAGAGACAAAAGACCCTTCCTGGTTCCCATCTCGGCAGGGAGAGGGTGCTGAAGGGTGAGAAGGCAAGGCACCTGCAGCTTTCCCTGGCACTTGTCCAGGGGGAAGCACATCGTGTAGCACAGGGCTGTCTGGTCTTATTGCATGTCTGAGCTGTTCTTGTCTTTCTCTGCACACTGCTGCTTTTTGTGTTGGTTGGTAAAGGTTGATTCTCAGGTGAACACATTCAGGTATTATTCTCAGCCTTTGATTTTATAGGGTTACTGAGTCACGAAAGGGTTTTATTTTCTGTTTTTCTTTGTGATGTCTATCTGTTGTGATAACAGGTCTTGCAAATTGGAGAGGCTGCCTGCATTGGCTATTGCTCAGGCTGTAATGTAAGCATTGTAAGGGGTACTAATCTGATTTATCAGCAGGGTCAGCATCTTTTGGAGGGATGAAATGAAAACATTGTTTGCGTGAGGTGTCCATAACTATTAGAGGTATGATTTCATTGCTCTGAGTTGTCACTGTCAAAAGATTGGGTTGGGTTGTTCTGATGCTGTACATTACAGTCCTGGAAAAATGAAAAAAAGAGTATTACTCAAAGCAGAAGTCTGTCTGCACACACATGCACACCCCACAAGTGCTCGAGTGGAAATGCCTTAAGACCCATAGTCTTCAGAAGGGAGGTTCTTCTCCAGGAAGTTTTTGCTTCATTCACACACCTCACACTTGTCACAGAAGAACTTAGGCTCCAAAACCAGTAGGTATTTCTAGAAATAGTGGCTTTGGTATCTCAAAGTCTGTCCTCCACATTGGTAGGCAAACATTTTTATCCCAAGTATTTGGCTCTCAGGAATGTTCTTTTTTAGAGCCTGCTCTCTACTAAGCTGTGTGTTGGGCAGTTGGGCTCAAGGTAACTCTTGAATGGTTAATAGAGATAGTGCTCATGTCTGAAAAAAATAAGAAACTCTCAGGCTATATGATGCAATTCCAGTAACCTAAAATGGAACATTGTAAGATACTCTGAAAGAGAAATATTTCATGCCTTTTTGAGACTCCGGAACAGTAAATTAACAAGCAGTGATTTTTGGCTATCACTCATTGCTTGATTTAGAATCAATCTCTTAGCATAGCAGAGGTCCATCTTACTCTTGAGACTACTTAGTGTGGACAAGGCTGCAGATCTTGGTGGATTCCAGAGTTCTTTATGAACTTGTTCATGTAATGCCACATAAATTTTGAATGATAATTGTGAGAATGGTGTAGGTAAGACAGTTACTTTTGCAGTAGAAATGAGCACATGAGCTGAATGACCCAGTAACTTCAAAATTGTTCGTAAGTCAGTGGAAGAAAATCTGTCAGAAACTGTGCCAATGAAAACAAATACAGTTTCACTCTCATGTCTTTGGAGGATCCATCAGTGTTGTGCAAAAGTTTACCAGAGGCAAGGTGTCTGGTTTTTCTGTGTGCTTCTTACTTAAGATGCACTGAAGCATTTTAATGTGTGATGACTGAAACACTGGGACTGTGACCCCAGTGCTTGGTAATGGGATCTAGAGCCTTTCACCTATAGGTCATGGGTTCAGGTCTGCCTCAATTTAAGGATGGCTAAAACTTGTTACCACCTGACAGCTGTTCATTGCTCTTGGGGGAGGGAGACATGGTGGTCCTTATGTAGATCTTAGCAACCTGGCGTCCATTCTGATGATTACTGCTCTTTTCAGGCCCCTCAGAAGGGGAAAGAATTTTGTACCTTGACCAACTTCCTTTCAAGTCGGTGGGGAAGTTCAGGAGGAGCAGCAGTGTGTTTCATGGTACAGGATGCTGACTTGCTCAAGGAAGGTCTCGTGTTCTGGCAAAGAGCTAAGAGGGAAGTCTCTGGATATCGGGGCAGGGGGGGAAGGGGAAGACACTTTCCTCTGGAAGAAGCAGGTTTTTAACAGGAACTAATACTCAGCAACAAAGATGCTGTCAGTAAAACTGTCTCATGTTGGACATTGGCCTTCAAACACATTCTTGAGAATTAGAAACTGATGTATTAAGTGAGAAACTGCCAGGACACTGGTGTTATTACTTTGTTTTGATTTTTTTCCCCTTTTTTTAAGTTATTAGCTAAATTGTACAGATGGCATAGTATCTGATTTCTAGTAGGCCGACACCCAGAATATGATGACACTGCTGGAAGTACAGTACACAAACTGCTGTGTTGAGTTACCACTAGCCATAAGACAATGTGCCGATCTGTTATTTAAATCGACATTTTGGCTTGTGGGAACTTGTGCCACCAACTCAGCTGTGTAGGCACTAAATCATAAGGAATCGCGTAATAAAGGATTCAAATGCCATCAAGTGGCTTTTGGTGTATTGAAAAAGGAGAGTGATGTGTGGATTTTGGCACCAGAATATTAAAGTTAAATAGTTCTGTCTGAGATGAAATAAAATGGGAAGTATTGGTACTGTATGCCATACATACAATTTAAGTCAGTAGCATTTTGGGTGTGAAATGTTGTTGTTACCAAACATAATAAAACAGTCCATAAAGGAAAACCACAGGACACTAGAATTTTGTTCATTGGTCCTATTTTCCAGTACATCATTTGTCCTATAGTGTGGAAATCCTATGATGACTATGATGCATGATTTTATTTTTCCCTTACAAGTGTAAGGAATGACTTTCTCCAGCATGTGCAAGTGTTGAGCATAGTATTGTATATCTTCAGCACGATGACAGAGGCTTCAGGTGCATTCCAGTGACGTTTTTAGTGGTTTCTCTCCTAGGTTTTTGCATCAGCTGTGAGTAGTCTGATGTGGGGTGGGGTAGGCAACAAGAGTGCTTGATTTTAAAGAAGTGCATATTGAGCTGATTGCGGAGGCTTAAGATCTCTGGGTACGGCAGCCTCCATTGATCTTTGCAAACTTTTGATTAAAATAAATGAAAACATAACTGGTAGAAACGTGGGGGGTTTTGCCTTCCCTTTAGCTCTTTATTACTTCTGATATGTTGAAAGGCCACTGATGTATTCACTTGCTTCTGGTCTGTACATATGTTCTCATGTAATCTGACTTTAGCCCTCAGAATTTTCCTCTGCAGTCTGCATTTGTAATTTCTTTGTACCTGAGTGTTAATGCTGTATACACTTGCCTGTGGAGTTGTCTTTGCTCTGTTTGGCTGAAGAAATGTACATAACAGATCCGGCAAAGAAATAATTAGATGGCGTAATGGCTTAAGAAGAATGTGGAGCGGATCTGCTGCTGGGTTCTGGAACTTGCATCTGCCTTCTTGGGTGGTTTTGCTATTCCTGTTTCAAATGTTAAAAGGGGAAAAAAAACAGCTTCTGTTCTGATGACTGACTTGTGTGATGCAATTTTTATTAGCTAAATGTGCCTTGTTCAGTGAAGTTAATGTGGTTTGACAGACCTTGATTAGGAAGCAATCATTTCTGTTGATAGTAAACAGTTGGTCACTTTCAGCAGAGATAGGAATGCCGCCCTTTGTCTTGAATGAAGTATGATTTGTTGGTTCAAGTCCTGGTTAAATTCAAAAGGAAAGTGTGGGTGGAATGGGAGAGAATATAGTAACAGGAGTAGAAGTTTATGGTAGGGTAGACTCCCCAGTCCTCATAAAACTGGGGCTTTATTGTCTTGGCTGGCATTGACATACAAAAGAGGGAGACATTTTGTCTTTGGAAACACTTGCAGTGTAAAGGACTGCAAAAGAAAGCTCTGGTTTGAAGACAGACATATTAGGATAACCCTTTCCCACTACCCCGCACAAGCCTTGTATTCCTGTAAGACAGAGCAAAATTTTTTAGCGTATCATAGGCTACTGGTTGGTGGAGAAGGACGGTAGTGAGCATGAACGGGATCCTGATGAGCAGAAGTATTTTTAGAGTTTAATTCTTGATAAAAAATAACAATAGCTTTTTGTTACCATGCATATGCAGTCTGAGTGATTGTATGTTCTCTCACTGTAGTAAGAGGGGTGTTAAGTTATAAAAGGACTCTAGGTAAGGAAGTTGTACTTTGATTTTTATGTTTGTTTTTTTTACTGCGAGCTGGTCACTGTTACGTGGTGTGAAGGAGGTAATGCCACATGTGACAGGCTGGAAAAAATGGAGTGTGTTGTGGAAACACTTATTTCTTCAAAGAATTCTTGAACTAGAAATTAAGCAATGCTTCGTGCCAGAATGACTGTATGGTTTAATTGTTGAGGGTCTCATTCTGACAGCTTCATCCATGCAGGGGCCCAGCTTCTTGCCTGGTGGTCCTTTTAGCCCCAGGGAGGTTACGGGTGGATTGAGGGCCTAAGTGGTTGAAGAAGTGTGTCCCTGTTAAGGCTTGGGAATGTCATCTCCCACACCGCGAACCGGTTACAGATCAGTCTTCCATTATATGGCCTAGTAAGAGATAGATGTACATGCCTGATTTCTGTTCACGCTGTTGCAGAACTAAACTTTGGCAGTAGTTCAGATCACCAGTGCCAAGCTGACTAGGGCTGAAAAAAATGTAACAAATTAGACCAGGTCTGTAGCTTGGACTTAGCAGAGCAATAAAGGTAATAAATTGTAAGGGATGGAAACAACATGGTGGTGGTATTCTTGTCCTCCTCATCTGGATGTGGTCTTGATTCAGCTAATGGGCTGAATTAGTTGACCCCACCTCCCACATGTGTTTACTAGAGAGACTACAGGGGAGGTTATAGAAAGTATATGAACTCTAGCTGAATGCTTTTTTTGTAAGAGGGAAGATAATTTTCCATTCTTACGTAATATTTTCTGGCAAGGCAAATTGAATATGGCTCCCTCTAGAGCCTGTCAACTTTGCAGTCACCCTCTGCCTTTTTTTTTGTTTTTCTTTTTTTCCCCCCTCATGTTTTAATGTGGAGCACACTGTTCAGCTCATGTGGGTTTAAAAGCAGATGTTGCACATGAATGACCTCCTGCATCACAGCACCTTAGGCAGGTACTGAACTACTCGGGTAAATTGGCTGTAGACAGTCCTTTCTGCTACACTTTATGTAACTGCATCTCTTTATGCAAACTTGGTATTTTTTCTTTTTTATTTAAGGCTGAAAGAAGTACTCATGCTCGCCTACTCTTTCCCTCTTCCCTTTTTTTAACTGAAGAGAAGCATTCTCCTTCTGCCTTGCCAAATTATTTAGAAGAGTGTAAATTAAAGCCATTTATCTTGAAATGTGCTATTGCAGCAGACTGTTTATACAAGTGTGAGAAATTGTAACATAGTATTTGATCTGGTCTGCAAGGAAAAGGTTTTTCTTTTTTAATTTTTACATACAGGATATTTGCTATAATGTAGAAAAAATGTTTTGAGGCTTCAGTTTATGCATCAATGTTTTAGTGCAGTAGGGACAGTGGTATTTTAATGAGGAATACGGTTTTTGTTGCAGTGTTACTAAAATAAAGTTGTTATTAGTTTTAGAGTTACGCTGTGATCAGTTTGAGACAGAATAGTCCATACACATGTTCAAGTTCTTCTGACTGGAGAGTGCTCATCAAGTGAATCCGAAATAAGCAGTTACTGGCTAATGCAAAGCTGTTTATATTTATCCATTAGTTGGTGGACGAGTGAGTCAGGAGTTAAATTACACACGGCAGAAGATTGGAGAAGAGGCCATGTTTAATCCCCAGCTCATGATCCAGACTCCACAGGAAGATGGTGCTAATGTACTAACCACAGAAGCACTCCGACAGCACCTTGATTCTGCGCTTCAGGCCAGCAGAGTACACGTCTATATGTACAACAGGTAAGGGCAAAAGCAAAAGTTTTCTTGATCATCTGTAACAGCTAAAAAGTGGGTGCATGCTTCGCTCTATTTATTTTTAAATGACTAGCACTTCAGAGCCTTTCCCTTAGGGCTGTATATTGATTTGAATGTTGCTGGTTTCTAATACTTGACATTGTGGCATGATGCAGTGACAAGTTGGTTTTTTAACAAATGAAACGGGGTAAGTGGTGTTGGAAGAGATTCTGATAGTGTACCCCTATGGTCTGTGCTACAGTATCCAGCATTTGTCTTGGTAAAGGAGTGGTATCTATGCTCTTAAACATAGGACCTTATGGATGGGATTCCTAACATTGAAAATCCTTCCATATTAGAGTGGAATTCATTTGCTGACGCCATCATGAGGTACATAATGACTGTCAACAGTGGCATGGGTTGCTGTCCTTCCAGTAGTTTGGTTTTAAAGGGAAATGCAGACATGTGAGAAATGGCAGGAGGTAGAACAATAGCTGTTTAATAACAGAGACATAATAGAGTTAGTCTTCAGAGTGTCTGTGTGCACATACTAAAGGTTGAGAGTTGTGTATTGTCCAACAAATAAAGGTGCACCTTAGGAAGGTACCAGCTTTGGGCTTGTGAGATATCTACCTGAAAAGTAGTTCTTGCAGGTTTACCACTTGCATGATGATGTGCCTAGGGGTGCTGCCTGCGATGCATGAAGCCCCTGTCTTTCAGCACATCTTTTCAGTACATCCAGCTGCTGCCTCGGTGAAGCAATGCCAAGGCTCCAGTTATCTTTTACCCAGCTCCTGCCTTGTCTAAGGCATTAGAAGTCATGGCAGTGGAAGTTGTAACATAAATGAAAAAGGAAGGCAGAAATCGTAATGGTTTCATTTCTCCTGCATGTGTGGATCAGCTGGGAATATTCTAGTCCTCTGAGTTGGAGCTGGATTCTGTGTCACTTGTGTCACTGAGTGATTTTTTTAAGTCACAAGTGGTCTTTTTTATACAAAGACGTATTTCTGTCCCTCTAGCCTGTACATCTAAAAGCAGCTCCGTTATTTTTAATGTTTTACAAAGAATGTGAGAATAACTGAAATGTCTGGCCTATACAAAAAGAAAGGCCTTTGCTTTTTTTGTGAGGTGTAGTGTATCTATGCTGAATATATGCCTTTTTCAGTCAATTGCTGCTTGGGGCAAATGTGTGTCTATGACTTGCAATTTTAAATGTTTGTTATGTTTTAAAAATAACTTTTCAAGAAAAGCGCAAGAAGAAAAATACTTGTTCTTTGTATTTGTTGCAGACAGTGGAAATTGGAACATCTGTGTTATAAATCAGGAGAACTCATCACAGAAGCAGGTTACATGGACCAGGTACATGTAGCAGGCATTTAGTGAAAAGATTTGTGTATCCTTATGATTCAGCTTGTGCTGCTTTGATTATATTCTAGCATAACTGTGGTTTTCCCCTTTCTGATTTTGACAGATCATAGAATATCTTTATCCTTGCTTAATTATCACTCCTTTGGACTGCTTCTGGGAAGGAGCAAAGCTACAGTCAGGAACTGCCTATCTCTTGTAAGCATGTTTTTTAATAACTTTCTAGTCTGACTGATTTTAGTTGTATTAACTGTGTATGGCTTTTCAGTTGCATTCCCATTGTTTATTCAGATTCTGGTTTAACACAAAAATAAAACGTAAAGTATAGTGTCTTTACAGAAAACACACATGGATTTTTTTTTTTTCATTGAACAAAGATTTTCCTGTTTCTAAGAGGTGATTTGTAGGCATCAACTTAAATACTATGTTACATTTCATTCTGCATGCTAGCAGAAAAATAAGTACTGAATTCAAGCTTTAAGAATTTTATGCCTTTTTTTTTCCCTGAAGTAAACTTGTTTGTGGTGGGATTTTTTGGGGGTTGGGTTTTTTCCCTCACAAAATACAAAAACATTGATTGGCTGGGAATTTTATTCCTAAGAAGATGTCTTGGGTTAAATCTCAAGTCTTCCTAAGGAATAAATAAAAATCCTTTGCTTGTGAGATCATTAAAGAAACCATATAGTATCTTTTATGGGTGGTTTCTCACAGTTTACAAGTGTGATACTATATGCCCTGAATCCTTTAAAGAGTTAATTGTTAATCTGTACAGGCATTTTCTGTTAATTATGCAAGAGTTGGCATGTGATTATTGTTTCTGTCCTGGTTTGCATGTCTCTGTAAAAGCAATTTGCAATGGCCATCTCCTAACCTTTAGTGTACAGTTTTAGATGGGGAAATAAGGGGGTTTGTGTTTTCTGGTTGGGAGATTTGGAATAATGACTTAAGCCTGGTTAAGCAGATACAGTGTGGTTTGAACCACAGAATAAGGCAGCCAAAAGCCTTTCTAGTCTGTCAACATCACAAACTCAGAAGTGGGGGGTGGGAGACGTGACAGTGATAGTGGTGACAGCCATGGTAGCAGGGAAGCTTGATGGTTGATAGTCAAGCTGCCAGGGCATTTGAAGGAGCACAGTATTGTTACAGATAAACAAAGATCAGCTATATTGATGGATTACATTTGCAAGATTATTATTAGACTAGCAAGAAGTAATCTGATACTATGAGAAACGCTTTCTTTCCTCAGACCCCTCTTTTCTTTTCCTCTCCCCTCCCCCCTAATTCTTTGAAGCAGCAGTTCGCTGCTTTTTTTGTTATTTAGGTGCTTGATGATTTGTTTTGCTTTATTTGTAAATGGAAGTATTTTTAACCTGTGAATATTCTGTTTTATACAATAACTTCGTAAGAACTGAGTATTTTGTTAAAATCACAACTGGGCTGCAAGAAAAGTACATAAACAAATCTAATTAAAACATGCCTTACATTTTATGAAACAACCTTACCAGAAAAGGTTTTAAGTTGTAACAGAAAATAGCTCAATTATTTGTGCAAAAATAAATTTTAAAAGTATGTTTGTTGCAGTACTTCTTTTGTCTTTTTTTTGTGTGTGTGTCACTTTCTCCTGGTTTCTCTTGCAGAGGAAAGCCTCCTTTGCAGTGGATCAACTTTGACCCCTTAGAATTCTTGGAAGAGTTAAAGAAAATAAACTACCAAGTGGAGAGCTGGGAAGAAATGCTGAATAAAGCAGAGGTTGGTCATGGTTATATGGATCGACCCTGCTTGAATCCTGCTGATCCTGATTGCCCAATCACAGCTCCCAATAAAAATTCCACCAAAGTAAGTTTGCTTGTCCTTGCGCGTATATTTTCAAGGGAAGCTGGGCTTGGGAGGGAGGTCAGAGAGGAGAGAAGAAGGTACCATTTTCTTCCAAGGAATATATAGTTTGTATTCTTGAGTAACCTTGTTTTTCTGTTCCTGTTATATGCTGTTAGCCCACATCACAAACTTTCCCTCATTCTGTGATGCAATGCTTAATCTCGCATATTTAGAGTGAGAGTACAGTTGACAGCTACTGGCTGGGTGTGGCAGTGGGATGATGTGGCATTTCAGCAAAGCTGGTATCTCAGGCAGATGTAGCTGCTAGTGGGGCACAGCTGCCAGTATACACTCAAACTGCACAGTAAAGCCTTCCTTCAAGTAGCACAAGTCTTGTTGATTTTTGTGAAGAATTTGAAGTCATGGGCCCCGATTTCATATATCCCTTTATCCACATCAGGCTTTGGAGAGATTGCCGTCTGGTCAACAAGTATCCAGGTGATTTGTTCAGCTTGATTTGTTGAACGCGTTTCTCATTGTGGACCTCCTACATTGTCTTAATGTACATTATTCTAGGACACTGGGCATTGAATTAGGGTATGGGTTTGTCCAAAGTTATGAAACTGATTAATTGCTTCTTTATAACTTTTTCTAGCCTCTTGATGTAGCCCTTGTTTTGAGTGGTGGATGCTATGGACTGTCAAGAAAATACATGCATTGGCAGGAGGAGTTGATTATAGGTGGTACAGTCAAGAACAGTTCTGGTAAACTTGTCAGGTAAACAAATGTTTAAAGAAAATGCCAGAGTTTTTCTTTGTTAGAGTTTGTGGTTTCGGGCACAGAAGGAGGATCATGCAAAATCTACTGCTCTTCATCTCCATTATGAATCCCAGTTTAGGAGGACATGGCTCAAGAGAACATAAGAGAGTGATTAGACAGTTGTTTAAATTTAAGGAGGTGTCATTGCTTCCTGCTTCTAACTTCAGAATCATAGCGTATATTGCTCAGAAAGAAAGCTTTTTCCTGTCAGCTTTCTTCTTTAGGATGTATGTAAGTATAAAGCATTGAACAGTGTTTAAAGCACCTTTGGTCATGTTTTGAAATATCAAAGAAAAAAGGGGAAAAAATAATTTGAATAATGTGCTCACTCATTTGCCTTCTCTCAGAATTCTTGAATTTCCACTGAGCTTTTTGTTCAGGTTCAGATATAGAGAAAAGTCTATTTTTCATGTCCCGACATCTTGAATACAGTTTTGAGTGATAAAACAAACACCTTTCTTCAGCCTTCTTGAAAAAGTCACAGAACACTGTACTTTAATAGGACAAAAACCTTTGAAACAGAAATTCTGAAAAATGTAGGCCATACTGAACTAAATGAAGCTTAATTCTTCCATATTTGATACCGAGAAGTTTTACTAGAACCTCTAATTTTTTAGATTCCTGCTAAACATTGATAAGTCTTTCAACAAGTAGCCAAAGAATATATTTTTAGTGAAAAATAAAATAGTTCCTTAAGCTTCTAAAATTCCTGGATACAGTTGTGTATTGTGGAAGCTCAGGATTTATAGTTATTGCCATTGTGTACTCCTTGCAGCTTGTTCAGGCATCAGGAGTTTAATCTGGCGTTTCCCTCTGAGGGATGAAAAAGACCAAGGTCTTCAAATTACAAATTGTCAACAATGTTTAGAAGATCTCATAGAAATAACTGTTCCTGTGCACCCTCACAGTAATCTGTCTATGAGTCATTATCTTTATAACTGATTTGTAGATTTACATTCTTTGCTTCTGAAACTGATCCCGTTGAAAATAATGGCAAAACTCTCATTAACTTCAGTGAAACCAGACTTAGCCTCAGTACTCCATAGACCAGTACAGCTGCACCAGGTACACAGAAGAATAATTATACTCTGTTCAATTTTAATACAAACATGTGCACTATAAAATCAAGAACTTATGCAAGCTCCTGTTAGGGTCTCATTTGAGACTTGATGCCATTAAAATAATTTCCTGAAAATGCTCATTTTATGCTTCTTCCTCCTCTCCCTTCTCCATGTCACAGCGCCCAGGCTTTGCAAACCATGTTTCAGTTAATGACTCCTAAGCAAATGTATGAGCACTTCAAGGGGTATGAATATGTTTCACATATCAACTGGAACGAGGATAAGGCAGCAGCAATTCTGGAAGCCTGGCAGAGGATGTATGTCGAGGTAAAACTGAAAATAACCTAGATACCATACTGTAAAGTACTGCTACGATCCACTGCCTTCTGTCCTGGCTTTTTACAGTGTTTATTCAAGGAAGATGCTTAAACCGGAACTGAGTCATTGCCTCCTAGTGTTTAAGCTGATATCCTCTCCTCCCTGCCGCTTTCCCTCTTCCCCCTTTCCCTCTCTTCCCCCTTTCCCTCTCTTCCCCCTTTCCCTCTCTTCCCCCTTTCCCTCTCTTCCCCCTTTCCCTCTCTTCCCCCTTTCCCTCTCTTCCCCCTTTCCCTCTCTTCCCCCTTTCCCTCTCTTCCCCCTTTCCCTCTCTTCCCCCTTTCCCTCTCTTCCCCCTTTCCCTCTCTTCCCCCTTTCCCTCTCTTCCCCCTTTCCCTCTCTTCCCCCTTTCCCTCTCTTCCCCCTTTCCCTCTCTTCCCCCTTTCCCTCTCTTCCCCCTTTCCCTCTCTTCCCCCTTTCCCTCTCTTCCCCCTTTCCCTCTCTTCCCCCTTTCCCTCTCTTCCCCCTTTCCCTCTCTTCCCCCTTTCCCTCTCTTCCCCCTTTCCCTCTCTTCCCCCTTTCCCTCTCTTCCCCCTTTCCCTCTCTTCCCCCTTTCCCTCTCTTCCCCCTTTCCCTCTCTTCCCCCTTTCCCTCTCTTCCCCCTTTCCCTCTCTTCCCCCTTTCCCTCTCTTCCCCCTTTCCCTCTCTTCCCCCTTTCCCTCTCTTCCCCCTTTCCCTCTCTTCCCCCTTTCCCTCTCTTCCCCCTTTCCCTCTCTTCCCCCTTTCCCTCTCTTCCCCCTTTCCCTCTCTTCCCCCTTTCCCTCTCTTCCCCCTTTCCCTCTCTTCCCCCTTTCCCTCTCTTCCCCCTTTCCCTCTCTTCCCCCTTTCCCTCTCTTCCCCCTTTCCCTCTCTTCCCCCTTTCCCTCTCTTCCCCCTTTCCCTCTTCTAAATTAGAAGCTGCTTAGTTATTCATATATGAGAAGCCATGAAGGTTTTGCTCTTTGCTGTCTGGGACACTTTTGCTTTGCTGCGGCTGAGAAGGAACCAAAGGGCTATCTGGAATTTAAAAGCTTTTAGTTGGTGTGGTTATTCTGAAGGTGTCTGGAAAACATTAGCCAGCCATGGGTGGGGAGGCTCTGTGACCGTGCTTGGCCTCTGTGTCCCAAGCTCTGACCCCTGTGGCACTGCTTCTGACCTCTGTGAACGGTCAGGCAGGGGGAAGGAGGAGCACCATGAAGAGATTGCTGACCTTAGGTTAGAGGCAAAACTCGTACTGCAGCAAATCCATGGTGGAGTTATGGGAAGAGGATTCTAGTTAAATGTTTGGAATGGGCTGGGAATGCAGTAGCCTTTCCCGAAGGATGCAGATTTTTGTCTGAATATCAGTAGCTTGCAAGACATAATTACTATACACATTTGTGTAGCACCAGCATCATCTCTGTGTAGGGTGTGGGCTTTCGCTGGCCCTTTAAGGCAAAAGTAGCTGATTTCAGATGTGTGCTGTAGAAGATAGCAATTAATTTTTTCTTCAGTCACACCAAGTTTAATTTTTCTTCTCATAGGTTGTTCATCAAAGTGTTGCACAAAACTCTACTCAGAAGGTACTCTCCTTCACTACGACCACCCTGGATGACATCCTGAAGTCATTTTCTGATGTCAGTGTTATCAGAGTAGCTAGTGGCTACTTACTAATGGTAATAATAAAAAAATAAATTAATTTTGTGTGGTAGTAGAGCAGGGCTTAAATATCCCTGTCAGTAGTCCAGAACATTTTAGGCATATTTAAAGTAAAAACTACAGTTTGTAAACTTTTGCCTCAGGCTTGTCACCTGTTCCTCTGTGTAACATCTTTGATGTATCTATTCTGTTTAAAAATGTTCGTGAGGATGTGTATTTTGGGTGGGGAGAGAGCGCTGTTTAGAGAAGTATCCATTCTAATATTTTGCTTTTTTTCCTTCAACTCCTTCTTCCCCGCCCCCTTGCTTTAGCTTGCCTACGCCTGTTTAACAATGCTGCGGTGGGACTGTGCCAAGTCTCAGGGTGCCGTGGGGCTGGCAGGAGTCTTGTTGGTTGCACTCTCAGTGGCTGCAGGATTGGGCCTGTGCTCATTGATTGGAATTTCCTTTAATGCTGCCACAACTCAGGTATTTAGGCAACACAAGTCTGCTGTTAAATTACAAGTACCCAGTTGGTAAATGAACGCGACTGAATCTTTGAGGGGAAAAAAGCTGCAAAATGTTTTGGCACTGGATTTTTACTTGTGCCTTTCTCCTATCTCATAGCTTATGCAGTGAGAAATTAAGTGATTGTGCTGCTAGATGATACTAAAGAAAACGGCAGGTATCGTGTAGCTTGTATAATGACTAGATTCTGGGTTATTTGATTTTTCTGTGACACAATGCTGGAGGCTTCCAGTTGTACATAAGAAGCTGCAGGTTTTGTCTTTACATCTGAATATATCAGGATGGTCAAATTCTGAAAATATTTTGAATATAATTCGAATTATTATCAGATATTCTTTGCCCAAAACTTGAACTCCTTTGGTGAGATTTTGTACCTGTAAATGGTGTACTGCAAGTTCCTCAGCAGTATTCCAGAATAAAAGTTAGTATCTGTATTGCATCCTTTCAATTTTCCTTTTACCGTTGGATTTCTGTACAGTGTAATGTAAAAGTTGCTTTAATTAGCCCTTTAATGGCGAGCTCCATGGCAAATCATAAAACAACTATCTTGGGTTTTGTTTGTTTTGTTTCTCCCCCAAGGTTTTGCCTTTCCTTGCTCTTGGAGTTGGTGTAGATGATGTTTTCCTTCTGGCACATGCATTTAGCGAAACAGGGCAGAATAAGAGAATTCCTTTTGAGGTAATGACAAAATTGGGATTTGGGGGAGGATAAAGCAAAAGGCTTCATGTAGAAAAAGATAACTATATCCAGAATTAATTACTAGTGATTAAAAACCATCAGATTTTGTCTAAGTATTTTTCCTAGGGTCTGGAAATTCTTATTTCTGTCAAAATAGGAAATTATGTCAATACACATGATCCTAGGATGTTTTGGAATGTTCACATTCTTTTTTCCTTTTTATTAGTGTCTTAGATTTTTTTTGTCTTTAAATTTTAATTTATAGCTGTCATGTAAAGGCTAAGTTACATAATGCAAATGCTGCCCAAAATTTCAGCAAAAGTCGATGTAAATTTAAGAACAAACAAATATGAGTCTGCCAGTTGAGTGACAGAATGCTTTTAATGGAAGAACAGGAAAATGTTATGGTGAAAAGAAAGAGAAGGAGGAAAGCTTAGAAAACAAACATTTCTTTTTTACTTGTATCAACTGCTACCTTATTTGTTATGGCCTTAAATTTGAATTACATTCTGTATTTTTCTCTGGTTTTCTTTTCTGATTTTTATAATTGACCATGACATTTCAAGGCATAACATATTAATATTATAAAATCTAAGGTGTCAGCACTTTCATGATCCCTTCCTTTTTATTGACCTTTTTACCCTCAGTCCAAAGTTTCATATCCAAAGTACAAATTGTTTAAAAGCAATGTATATTTGCCCGTTCTGTTTTGTACAAGCAATGCCTTCCACGTGCTCTTTCCAGTTGGTCTGGCATGCAGGCACCACAACCTCACTCTACTATAACCTCCATATGCTTCAAAATACCCTGTTGGGTTGGGAAAGGATCATGTGTTTATCTTGATTTCTCTGTGGTTTTTGTGTGTGGTCCCGGGGTTTTGGGTTGCTTTTTTGTTTTGTTACATACTTCTTCAAGATGTGTAGCTATGTTATGCTTCTATGCTGTTAATACATGCTTATTTTGTCTGAAAAATGAGAACACCAAGTGATTACACTGGTAGAAAATACTTCCTGCTTCATTAGAGATGTATTTGATACAATGTCAGTAGCCATTTAGTTTTGTGTTCTGAAGCTAGAGTGAGCTTTGGTAAGTGTTTTCTACCCTCAAAAAACACGAGCTTTTCATTTGTCATCTGCTTTTCTCTTGAGCAGTATACTTAGTATATCATTTATTCTGGCATACTCTCAAATGCACACTTGTATTCAGAATTTAATTGTAATAATTTCTCACTGTCACTGTGTTTTATATGTAGGATGACACCTTCACTTCCAGGGCATCACCTTACTCACTTGTCTTTTAAGATACGTCATTTGTTTTGCAGGACAGAACAGGTGAATGTTTGAAGCGAACAGGAGCAAGTGTAGCCCTTACATCTATCAGCAATGTTACTGCTTTCTTTATGGCTGCCTTAATCCCTATTCCTGCTTTACGAGCATTTTCACTCCAAGTAAGTTTATATGCTCTTTTGTTAGCTCTTATGTGTGGTTGCATCATGTGAGGCCAATGATGATACCCGTTAGTGGTAGTGTTAAAAGTCTGTGTTCAGTGCTGCTGTACTTCACTGAACCGGTATGTGATCATCACTGTTTACCGTAGATCTGGGTAATAATAACTGCTGTCTGCCCTTGATCCTGCTCCTCCCATTTCTCATGCCTGGAGTCTCTCACATCCTGTTAGCAGGTGAAAGAATACCCTGCCCCATCACAGCTGAGTTGAGTGCAAAAACCAGGATGTATGCAACTAAGCAGAAACAGGTCCCCAGAAAGATTTGCATTCTTAAGTCAAGAGGAGTAGACTCTTGACTTAAGTAGTGTAGTGTGTACTATAACATTTCTCAGTAGGAGTTTAATCCTTTCATTCACATTTGTCCAATTCGCTGCTCTTAAATTAAAACTGTAACCAAAATGCAATGACAGCAGTGAATGTGCATTTGCCATGTTATTTTTATGCATTTGCAGTTTATACTGCCTTACTCCCAATGTAATTTTAGCAAACTTGGAGAAAACTTCAGGAACTTTGTGTTCAAACTGCTTTGAGAGAAAATGTGAATTTTATGTGCTGAACCATGTATTGCTCGCTCTCCCTTTCTCTCTTTGTCGTCTTCTATTTGTTTGTGATAATATAACTTCAGGAATACAAAATACTAAGGATGCTGGTGAAAGCTTTCTTCTAAAAGCAAGAGCTCTTTGAAGAAACTTTGAGAGTTTCTCCCCTGACACAAGCAATTTATAGCACTGTCTGACCTTGGTGCAGAGCAGGCAAACTGTACTTTTTCAGTAGTTATTTTTCTTCTGCTGCAGCCTGGTTCTCCAATCATTTTTCATACTCCTTGAGCCCTTGGCTACCCAGAGGAAGCAAGGACTGCAATTTTTCTTAATACATGTAGCAATTATTGGTGTTTTCAGAGATTTAAGTATGCCTGCATTAAGCTGTAAAACGGTAAATTGTTTGTGATTGCAGATACATTACCAATAAGCATTAATAATTGTTTACCGTTTCCTTCTCAGTAGACAACTTGGTAGTGAATAACAGAGAAAGTAACAGCCTCATTGGTTTTCTGCATTGTTTAGCAGATGTCTGTAGCAACTGAAACTAGATCCTTAGTCCTGAATGGTTAGCAGTATTTACCTCTGCTGATTTGCCAAAACCTTGATGTCTCTTCTTGCAGGTGATGTGACAGCAAATTGTTTTATTTTGTGGAAAAGACCAATGTCAATGTGTGAAATATTTCTGGAAGTGTAACACTTCTTCTGTTGGAAGAAGTTACTTATGTCTCCTAAATCTGTGGCCCAATTTCAAACATTCAACATGTACAGCTAACATGATACTGGAGATCACTAGGAGTCAGAGGAGAAGCCTTGTTTTGTCAGGCTTTGTAGTACCTGTGCTTTACAGAAGTTGCTTCAGCTTAAATGCATCTCATAAGAAGTATTCAGCAGAGATGGGCCGTTCTGACTGAAATGCACTACTAAGCTGTTGAGTGGGAGCCACCAAAATTAGTTCTTTCTCATCTGAGAAGATTTTGCCTAGCCTTTCTCTGTTCTCACACTTCACATCAGAACATGACAGGTTGCCTTTGGAACATACGTGGACACAACAGCTGTAACTGTTTCTGTAATCTGAGTATAAGTTAACATACTTTCCTAAAGTCTTTCCTTTTTGCCTGCTGCCACACTGTAGACTGAAAGTTCAGAAAATTAAATCTGCGTAGCAAAATGACAAGCAAAATATTTCCAGTGAGATTTCAACATATTCATGTTTGAACGTGTTGATATTATTCAGAATAAAAACATCAAAGTTCTTTTTAAGGCAGTGATTAATATTGAATCTATGTGTAGGAACATTTGGGTGTCCAGAAATTAATGTTTTGAGTTGCCCAGTCTTTTCTCACATGCGTCTGTAATTTGTCTTTGCTTGCACATAGTAACCCCCTTATGTGTATATAGGAGTTGGAAAAATGCGCAAAAAAAATGGCAGCTGGAGACGTGTAATGAGGATTTATTGATTCTGGAGCAATATATATAACTGATATGCATATAAGTTAGGAACCACTAAAATAACATCCTTTGTTGTTAGAAAGGAACATCTATTGCTTGCTTTGCCTAGCTTCACCAGCTGAAATCAAAATCAGGTGATAAATTAATCACAGCATTCAGAATCAGATAACCATGGCAGATTTTGCTGGGTGGTCTGTATTTAGATATGGATTTCTTTATTTACAGTCTTCTTCCTCCCTCAGCCTCTTGCTCAGGCTTGTTTAAACAAGAAGTCCTTGCTGTCTTTGATAGCTTCCTAGCAAGACTTAGAAAGCAATGAAATACTGCGTTTACTTTTCACAGATGCTGCCTTCTTCTCATCTAGATAGTGAATTTTTAACAGATGGGCTTAAAAGAAGGATTGCTCTTGACCTTGTTTTGCTCTTCATTCACTTTTCCTAAGACATTGCAAGATCATTGTCAAAGTTTCCATAACTTCTGAGGCCCAATATCTGTAAAATAACCCAGCTGCTGTGGGAGAATAAATGGCTTCCTGCGTCTGCAAGCCCAACTTTTAGTTAGAAACTCACGTTTTGCATATCAATGCTTTCTTCTTTCTCTGCTTCTGTTCTGTTCTGCCAGCTAAAGCAGTTCATTGGAACCTCTGAGTTGTTCATTTGCTTTATGGAACTCAAAACACTGGAGGTCTGATGGTGTCTTAGGAGTTTGCTAGAGGTAGCTCTTGCCGAGTTTTAAAAAACAGAAATCAGTCCTTTTGGAAGTGAGATTTTTAAAATTAATTCCATTATGCAGATAGGGACTGTTAGAGCTTTTTCACTGTTTTTTTTTTGTTGTTTTTTTTTTTTTTTTTCATTCGTTGATCCTATTGGCCCCTTATTTAAGCAGTTTTAGGGCTTTGTGATGCTGAACATGTCTCAAATACTCAGCCACAAGAATCACCTGTAAGAGTGCTCAGGACTTGAAAGAGTAGGTGCTGAGTTTCCAGATGTGTTTCATTTCTTAAAATTGTGGTGGAGGAGGAGGTTATCAGAGAAATCCACTGAAAGTTTTTGAAGTTTGCAGTAGGAATGTCTTGAACATAGACCCTTGTTTTGAGTGTAATTGAAGGAAGGCAAGTCAGTGTAAATACCACCGCTGGGCTATATTCTTTCCTCAGACAGACTGTTCAGACACCATTATGGAATAAATTCTGCCCAGGAAAGGGAAGGTACAGCTTCACAAAAATTCGTCTAACTCTTTTGCTTACACCAGAAACTTCCTCCCCTAAGAGCAGAGGAGTGGTGTGGATTCACTAATGAGCAGGGGTGGAGCTTTTCCCAGTAAGTCTTAGCAGTAACTTTTTCCCTCACCATAAGAATGACAAGGTTTTTTCCTAAACATAAAAGTACATTACCAGGTGGTGGTGCTGGTGGTGATGAGTTTTTGGAGAGAAAGAACGTAAGTTTTTAAGCTCATTCAGTTGTCTTTTTCTGCTGAAGTGGTTTGTCCCCCTCCTTTTACCCCCACCATTTAGCTTTCCCTGCTCCTGACACGAGAATTTAACAAGCAAAATTAAAGCCTAAGGGAAAAGGGGATCCAAGTCTGTATGCTGTCAGGAGGGAGTTACAGATAGGCAGCAGTAGGGTGGAAGTTTCCCTGACAGACCTCCTCGTCTGTTCATCACCTCTGGCTATACAGCACACCCGTTCTCCTTGGGTGGGCTGCCAGGAATGGCACATAGCAGTACATACCTTCACTGGGGCCCCAGCCTACCAGCCTGGCTCACGTCTCCCTTGCTGCCTCCAGCACAGACTGCCATTCTTCTGTCTCTGTTAACAGTTGCAGCAGCAATAATATTTTTAGGCTGTGCATTATGAAAAGATGCAAAAAACGGAGCATGTTTCTCAGGAAGTGACCAACATTTTTTCCTGATTAATGGCATTTTTTTACTACTCTCTGATCTCATTTCATTGAATGCCTTCATTTTACACCCTTGAGCAGGCCTCATTTTATCCCTTCTAGGACTAATCTTATCTTTGTTGGGTTCTGAAGGAAAAGTTCTGAGGCCCTTTCCTCTCCCATCTGACCATTCATTACTGAAGGGGTGAGAGAAGGTGCCCTATCCCCAAGGATCCTAAGCATGCTTTCAGCTTGGGTGCTGCTAAGATTTCCTGTACTCTGGAAGCTCTGCTACCACAGTTTTTTGTTGGTGCTTTTCCGGTGAATGTAATTGTTACAGATTGTGGGTATTGCCACAGTTGCGTTTCCAATACATTCCCATTCTCAGCCACCAGATGTCTAAATGGTGTTGGGAGGGGAAGCCGAGGCTGATTCATCAGGTCTGAGATTGAGTCACCCCTCAACAATTCTTCCTTCGCTCTCCTTGTCAAGTCACAGGACTTTTTTGATGGGACAACAAATTTGGTTTGATACAAGAACAGTATTTTCTGTATTAAACTGTGAAAACTGAGAACTGTTACATCCTTGAGATGCTGGGGAGAGGGTGAGGGAAAGAGTCTGCAATATAGAGGAATTACGGTGTTAAGCACTAGGAATCTACTTAAGTAGAAATCAGAATGGAGAGGTTTGTTTAAAAATATTTTGCTTGCTTGCTTGCATCCTCAATTTGCTATTACATCAACGCTGGGATGGCACAGTGGAAAATATAGTTGCTCTAAAAAGAGATGCCATGTTCACAGGCAGATTTACTCTGTGTGCTTGGATTAGTTTTGATGCTTCTTAAAAACATCAAATGTGAATATAACTAATTTTAATGGCATCTCTACCATACACTTCAGTATTACTTTTTTAGGCTTAGCGGCATTCAAGCATCAAGGATGGTTAGGGTCTAGAAAGGGAACTGATAAGGCATGAAGTATTTGCAGTTTATGGAGCAGGAACAGAGGACTTTTTCTTTCAGCCATGCTGGGAGGAGTAAGAATTACTGAGTCAGGCCTCAGCTGTTCTTTCCAAATCTCAATAAATCTTAGCTGATCCTTGATAGAAGATCTTGGTTAGACACAACTAATTATTCATGTTTGGGTCATTCAACCTTCTCTGGTTTAGCAGCAGTAAAGAAAGCAGTTGTATGAACTAGGTCCAACAAACACCTTGCTTGCAACAGTAGCCATTTGGGGTTTTTTGACAGATTCAATTAATTCTAGAGAGGATCAAAAGGAAATCACTTAATTTTAAAGTCTTGGCTATGACCTTACATACCTTTCTGTGTGGGTATGTATAAATCATGAAATAGTCATTGGATCTTTTCTCTCAAAGATGGCTAAATACTACTTTGGCTTTAAGTACAAGGTGAACTCTGGTTTAGTAGTTACATCTACAGACAATGAGCAGGACCAAAATCTTACTTCAGGCAGACCAGAGACAAGAACAGAGAAACATCAATAAAGAAACGCTTTTGTATACAATGTATTTATGATTGAAATGACTAGAAAATATTTACGTAACTAGTTGATTCTGTCATTCTCAGAAAAGTAAAAACAATATCAAGTCTTTCTATTACACTTTGACAGCTTCAAAACCCTAAAAATCATTCAGTATGTTAGTATTTCTGTTTTCACAGATGGAGAGACATAAAAATAAAAATTGCATTATTTAGGCAGTTTATATGATTTATTTGACATGTAAGTCAAGAACTTTTAAAACATGGGTTCTGAATATCACATCTTTTGAGCTGCCAGTTTTTTGAGGGCTGATTTTCAACATCAAAAGGAGCCATTAGTTTATTTTGGAAAGGAGGGCCTATTTATGTCAGATCTGCGCCTTCATTTTTGTAGCCCAGCTTTTGTTCTTTTTTATGACTCTTTTAACCCAAGTGGTTGTTAATTCAGAAGCTATAGGTGGAGGCACTTGATAGTTTATATGATTTCCTTAACATGAAACTGGGCTAGTATTGAGATAGCTATTGCTTATCTTATGAGTAAAATATAAGGATTTCAGGGGGTTTTTTTCACCTGTCGGTGGCTCAACCGTTTTTTTCCCAGTGTCTCTCCTACTCTTATAACTATATTCCAGTCCCATCGGTGCACAGGCTTTCCCTTTGGGATGACTCGTGCTTCTAACAATTCTGCATTACAGATAAATGCTATTAATAATAATGATAGGTGCTGCACCACATATGTTTATGGAGATTCTCTGGGAATCTCTGTGTGGGAAAGGGTTTGAAGTACGGTTTGAAGGGGGGGGCAGTGGGAACGTTGGGTTTTTTCATGATGTAATGTTCACTTTACAAATTAAACCAAGTATTCTTGTTCCAATTTAAGATGTATTCTTGCTCCAGTTTAAGAGTCGTTTTGATAGGCTGGCTCGTTAATCAAGTTCTGTTAAACACAAGCATATTAATACGTAGCTTTACTGTGTGGTGTTGGATTAATTTTGATTCTCCTTTAAAAATAATCCCTGATAAACTCAAAATGTTCCTCTTTTTGGCTAGACTTTTGAGTGCATCAAGTACATAATAGAACAGTTTCATTAAAATTTACTTAAACCTTTATTTAATTTCTGATTTAATAGTGTGCTTTAATGTTACTGTGATGCTTAAATTGCTTCAGACCCCTTAAATATGAGAACTTCAGTTCTAGTTTTAGGTTTGCTTTTGCTTCCACCTTTTTTTACTGTGAGACTCTACATATGGCAGAATCTTATGCAAAAGTATGATTTGTTGGCTCTCTTTTTCCACTTAAAAAATCATCACCGCATCTTCAGGCACAGATGTGTTAAAATATGAATTTTATTATTCAGAGAAATTAATTGACTACAATAGGCCTACCATAATGAAATGGGAATGTAAAGGTATATTTCAGTTTCCTCAGGGAAAAGCTTGAAAGCATCTGATGGGTTGACATGATAAATGGGTGAACAGATGAGAACTGAAAGGAAGTTTTATGCTTTGTAAAGCTGATGCTCTACATGAAGCTTAGGAATGACATCATTTCTCCTATGATTGATCTCTAGGCAGCAGTTGTGGTGGTATTCAACTTTGCTATGGTTCTGCTGATCTTTCCTGCTATCCTGAGCATGGACCTTTATCGTCGGGAAGACAGGAGACTGGATATATTCTGCTGTTTTACAAGGTGAGAATGTGTGATTATTGATGTATGAGGTGCATCCTTTTTGTGGACACCAGTCAATGCTACCGTTTCTTGTCAGGAGTGGGAGTTCTCCGTTGCAGCAGGGTCAATATGTTATTATTATGATTTCATTGCTGGTTACTTACATTTGCTACTTTGTTTTTTACCTGACTAAGGGGAATCATTAGAATACCTGTCTGTGTCTGTGTCTCTCTCTCAGTCACTCACACTCTTCCCTTCATTGTCACGATCCAGTGAGAGCGAGGAACATGTCAGTTAGATTTCAGAAAGGGGAGGTAAAGCAACTGAGGGTGAAGTCCCATTGCTGTTCCTTAGCTAGCTTACTTTTGCCTAATTTAATTTATTATATTTGTTTCCAAAACACCAGATTGGTCTCATTACTCAGTTTTCATTATCCTTAAGTGCTGAATAAAAAACTTCAGTCATAGATGATGTTCGTCTGAATATAGCCTTTACGTGATCGATTGTGATAAAACACTTAAAACCACTGTGATTCCACAAGATACTATAGTTAAAGATTGTCAATCATGCTACTGTCATAAGAATATAATGGCAGCATAGGGACTATCACTACAGCACATCTTGCTGTTGATAATGATGAATACAAAATTAAAGGATACAATTAAGCATACAGTCAAGTTTCCTTGGCCAGGAAGGATGCAGTGCGCCAGTGGATCACTTCACCTGCCCCCAGCCAGGGCACAGCCTTGCAAAGATTGTGCTGCATACACACAGCTAAGCCAGTGAATTCAAACTCGACATCCTGTCATCTAGTTGCTCAGTTTGCTCTGTCACAATCTGCATCCTGACAGTCTGATAACAATTGGTATGTGTGCAGATCAGCTAATACAACCACATAGGAGCCTGATGTAGTTTGACATTTTAATTTTAATGTCAAAAAGAGAAAGCACTTTCCTAAATTTGTTTTTGAGGGACTAGTTAGAACAGGGAGTTGATCCCAAGCCAGGACTCCTACTGTCTGTTTCTGATTCGGTCATAGTTTCTAGTGGATTGTCCAATGTGCTTGAATTTTGGATCCCTGATTCTCAGAAACACAGGGCAATCACACCTTCCGTTTATTCCTTCATCTAAAGTTGCATGAAATGTGTATCAGGATTTGGGCCTATTTACGTATGAAGAAATGCAGTTAATGAGAGCTCGTGTTGTTTAGCTAGGCAACATTCTGAATTCCTCTTGTTTTTGTAGTATTTGTCCACTTGGTGAAAAATCTCTGATACTGTTTTCTATCATCAATTTGTGTTTCTCTTTTACAGGAAGAGGTTTGTCTCAGAATTACTTTTTTTTTTTAATAAACGAGGTATCTGTTATGGTCTTGCATAGACTAAAATAAAGGGAATGCTTCAATTACCTCTGTAGTTTTTTCTCTTCATGTTACCCGTCCTTCCTAGGAATTAATCCTTGCATATGTTTACTTAATTTTTAAAACATTCAGTCAGTATATGGCAAGTGGTTTCAACCTGCCTCCCAAAAGTCTGAGATCCTATCCAGAAGGCCCAAATATTATTTAACAATTACTTTAATGGTTCTAAACAGAAGAACTCAAAGTGTCATGTGTTTACATTTTGATCTAAATAGCTTAATCCTCAGCATGGGCACGTAGACGCAAACTCACACACGTATTGTGCATCTGGAGTGTGGGCAGCTACTTGGCTATTGACATGATTAGAATGTGTAATTAATGGAGTGGTGTGAGTAGATGTCAGTGTCTTCAGACAGATGCTGGTTCCTTCTTTCCTGAGCACAAGAAAGGTGTACATACTCCCAGAGGTCTACACTTTGAACTATGTCTGAGGAATGTTTCCTAAAGGTGCCAAATAAAATTCGTATCGAAGGGTTACACAGTTAATACAAACCGTCTAATAGTAGTAGATGCAGTCTCAGATGGAAGCAGGTTATTCTATCTAGTCTGATAAAGATCCATCTGAATGTGAACAGATGTTTTTCTCTTCTCTTACAGTCCATGTGTCACTAGAGTGATTCAGATTGAGCCTCAAGCGTACGTGGAAAATGACAATACTTGCTACAGTCCTCCACCCCCGTACAGCAGTCACAGTTTTGCACATGAAACTCAGATTACAATGCAGTCTACAGTGCAGTTGCGCACAGAATATGATCCTCATACGCAGGTGTACTACACCACAGCAGAGCCTCGCTCAGAAATATCTGTGCAGCCAGTGACAGTGACTCAAGATAATCTTAGCTGCCAGAGCCCAGAAAGCACAAGCTCGACGAGGGATTTGCTTTCCCAATTCTCGGACTCCAATATGCATTGCCTTGAGCCACCCTGTACGAAGTGGACACTGTCATCTTTTGCAGAAAAGCATTATGCTCCGTTCCTCCTAAAGCCAAAAGCTAAGGTAATTGGGGAGCTATTTACCTGTTTTTCAGAAATAGACTTCTGCCTTGCGCGGTAATAAAAATTTTTTCAAATATAAGTTACAAGTGAGGGTTTTGGTAACTTTAAGTAACAGAGGCTCGTGAATAGTGAAACTAAAGGCACTTTTAAACTTTATTATGGTAAATGTCTCATCAATGGTGCAGAACCCCTTCAATAAAGCACAGTTTATCTTAGCTTTGGCGTATGTCTGTGTATGAATAAAAAAAAGAATAAATAAAAGCTTTGAAGTAGACTGGTGGGTGTTAATTTTGAATGTGGCTTTGTAGTGTCACATTATCAGTTGTTAGTTTCTTTGGAAAACTAAAACAAAATGCATTTCCATTTTCTGTTGCAGATTGTGGTTATTTTTCTTTTTCTGGGTTTACTTGGACTCAGCCTTTATGGAACTACCCGAGTGAGAGATGGACTAGATCTCACAGACATTGTACCACGGGAAACACGGGAATATGACTTTATTGCCGCACAGTTCAAGTACTTTTCGTTCTACAACATGTATATTGTGACACAGAAAGCAGACTATCCAAATGTCCAGCACTTACTTTATGAACTTCACAGAAGTTTCAGCAATGTGACATACGTTTTGTTGGAAGAGGATAGGCAGCTTCCCAAAATGTGGTTGCATTACTTTCGAGACTGGCTGCAAGGTAAGAGGGAGTTGCATGAACTTTTCTTAGTTCTACAGTAGTAACGACTTGTTCATACTCACCTCTGTGAATATAGTCACACGGTTAAAGACTGTGAGCAGGAGGGAGAAAGCCTAGGTGCTGATCCAAACTCAGACGTTGACTTGCTCTTTCTCTAACAGGTTGCTTAAATTCTTTGTGGCTAAGTTTACTCCCCAGTAAAACAGTTTTGAAGCTTCAAGAGATTATATCCAGGAGAGGCCATCTCATGCCATTAATTTCTAAGCAGCTAATGAGAAGTTCTGCTTTATAATTAATGGCTAAATCTGGCCCACTGTCTTGGGAAGATAAATGTTTGCTGAGTGTTTTGCGAACAGTAAATGAAAAGTCCCCGTCCAGCAACGTATTTTGGCACAGGCTTGACTTTCAGCACATGAATGATCCTGTTGGCTTCAGCTGGGACTGCTGGCATGAAGAAAATTCAGTGTGGTTTGTGTGTTTTATTGGATTGGGAACTTACTATACATTCTAGATTTCCAGACAAGTATCCTTACTCACTGTGGTGCTGCTTTTTCTGTGCTGAGTTGTAATGGGGCAGGGGAAGATGAGAGAAGATGGCCTTTCTCACCTTAGGGTGATAATTATATTGAAGTAAGCTTATTAAAGATACTATAATTTCACATGTTGAGTCAAATAACTGTTTTGTATTTAAAATAAATCATACTGTTGCGTCTCAGCAGATTTAGCAGCAAACATACTCTGCTCAGGAGTACTTGTGTCCTACTTCTGTCATTCTGATGGGAGAATCTCCAGGAAGCTTCTACCAACAGAAAAATAAATTGTACTGACCTAGTGAGACTGTAAACTTTAACCATAACTGTTTACAGATGACCAGTGCAGCCAATGATTCTTAAGAAAGCATGTAGATAACTGTCAGATTTGGGGTATTTTATTCCTTCTGAAAATATGTCGGGCAATATTAGGAAAGCGTATGCATTTAAGTGACTCAAACAAAATGATCGAGTTCCCTGTGTGTTTAATGCACTTGTAAATGATGCAAAGCAGTATTTCACTATTAATTAGCTTTGCTTCTGTAATGGTTTTTAAGTATATTGGATCCATTCATTACAGTCTACTTACTGGAAGTTTTACTTAAAATATTTTGCTCACATAAGCATATTGAGCTGTAAGGGAAGGTATTACTGGCAGGAAGAAAATTCAACATAGCTTAGATGTTTTGCTGGATTGGAACATTACTATACTTTCTAGATTTCTAAGCAAGCATCTTTGTACGTGCTTTTCCAAATTCTCTTGTGCCTCTGCTGTTTATTTTATTTCTTTTGTGGCTATTTTTTGTTTGTTGTTGTTCCAAAACAGTAGGAAAAAATATGTCTGGTGTCCCTTCTTCCACCTTCCCCCCCACCCCCAGACCTGTGAGGGAGACTGAAATCTGAGATTGTGTTCAGGATCTTCACATACTAGTGTTGAACCTCAGCTCAGTCTGCCAACAATAAAGTCGGGAAGAGGTGCCCTTGGATCTGCTCCCTTGCTGTGTTCTAAAGTATGAAATGCTGGAGGCTAGCCCACTTGGTATCGCTCCCAAGGATGCTCGCATTCCCATTGCACATTTCTCAGGCCCACCACATACTTTGCCGAACCTCTTCCACTTTGGATGCCTCTTTAATCACCTCCTGGTGCTAAGGACTGTGTGGCCCTGGCCTGCACATCCCCTTCTCTGTGCTGTATGCCCATGCTCATATGCGGCCTTTCCAGATCTGCTGTTCTCTTTTAGGGGCGTTTCTGTTCTCTTCTTGTGGCCCGTCGTTACATTTCCCCTTCCAGCCCACATTAGCCTGCCTGTCCTCCTTCCTTCTCCTCTGCTTTTCTTCCCCTAGAAGAGCTGTGAGTATTCCTGGTATTCCAGTATACCCTGACAGGGTATTCTGACAGGGTGCATGGAGCTGAAATGTTACACTGGAACCACCTGTCAGGGGGACCTCAGGCAGCAGTGACTTGTGATGGTTCAAGTGGACATGCCAGCCCTGTGATGGAAGGTGCATTGCTTGGCCTGTTGATCACCTGCAGCTTTAGAATGAATCATTATGATTACTAATGAGCATTTAGGTCTGTGTTCATACCCCTTCGTCCCCATCTTCCCCAAGAGGGGCACAATTAATACAAACCAGCTGCTTTGTAAAGACACAGGGCTGTCTTTGCAGAGTGTGATACTGCATTCACAAAGCTGTAAAGAAGGATATTGAGATGTATCAATAGAAAGAAGTTATGTTTTAAAATGGTACAGGGCATAGATGTAGCAGGGGGAACTAAACTGTTACATTAAAAGCTGCCACACTTGTTAGGGAATTATCTCAAGGTGCAGACACTAACAGACAGAATAATACCTGAACATTACTAACTGGGGCTGATGCTGAGGGAGTAGAATGGAGGGAAGGTGAAAACAAAATTTACAAACAAGATACAGTTTTAGGCTGGATTCAGGGAGGATCCTCTTTGAAGTGGGAACAGTTCTAGTGGTGCGTTTTTACATGCTGAAGGAGCAGGATAATGAAAGTAGGGACAACTTTGAACCTCATGGCTAATTCCTGCCAACTTGACTGGGAATTCAGTGCTTGAGATTAATGGCTCAAGATGGCCTTCTGACACATGCACATTTGTCTGGCAGAACGAGGGAAGCAGCAGAATGTGAACAAAAGCATTTTTTATCAAGAAGGCGTCTTGGTCTTAGCTGTGCACTAGCAGTGGAGTGACTTCAGCCTAACGAGCTTCTTTTTTCAGAGGTTCCCTTGTATTTTGCTTTTGGTGTCATATCAAGTTAGCATATTTTCTGTTACTAAAAATGCAGCAGAAGAAGAGTTAACACTGATCATTCATTTAAACTGGAAATGTTAATATTATATTTGTAAGTGACTGAATGTAAATGAGGTAGCTTGAATTCCCTGATGGCTTGCAATTAGGCTTGTTTTTGCAAAGTGTAATCTTATCTGGTGTTTCATGGTGCCAGCTGTTCCCATGAGTCAGTAGGAATTCCTTCCTCACCCCCATTCTTGCATCCCACATAATTTTGGAGGATTTTACTTTCTTCTGAAGCATTAAGCCAAAGTGGCTGCTGATATGAAAAAATCCCTTATCTAAGATTTTTAAAATTTCCTTAATTTTTATAACTTTTCTGCAGAAAGAGGTCAACAAGTTACTTTTATCTTTCTGCCCAGAAACATTTAATTAATCCCATTTATAAAAGATTAAATGTCTTTTAAAATCATTGATATAGTTTGTAACAGAAGTACTGTTTGCTTTGAAAGCAGCAACTCTGCTATTAATTTCAAAGTGTAATGGGTAATTTTAATTATTAAAATCTTGAAATTCTTTAGAAATTAACTGGTAGTGGTGTCTTGGTATCCTTTCTGCAGACTTTGAGTTTCAGCATGGTCAGTAATAAAGTAACCCAGAGTGTAAAGTGGTTGAGCCAGCTGAGGAGTGAAGCTGTAAAAGGCCAGCAGGGTTTGAGGCATGACCAAACTTGTGAGAACAAGGCGGGGGGGCAGGGATGCGAGAGAGCTGAGTTTTCACCTGCTGCAGTAACGTTAAAGGTACATGCCGGTTTTTGATGTCCCTTGCTACCACAAATTGGTAATGTCACATGCCAATGGATATGTTTGTTACTGTGTGTCTATGGAGCCCCCTGACAGGTGTGGGATGTTAGTCTGAAAGCTCTGCCGCCACATGCTGACTATGATAGCAATTTGTGTGCTCCTCCTGCTGAAGGGAGCCATTTTTACTGTAAGTCAAGCTGTTCTTTGGTGGTCTCCTTCCTTCCCATGTACTTTTTCGACAGCCTTCTCTTAACCTCCCAAACTTGTCTTTCACAGGTCTGGTATGATAGCACAAGTGCTTTCACCTGGCCACTTTCTGAGAGACTGACATGGAGCTGAACTTGGCATAGGAGGGATGGATTGGTATTTTTGCATGTCCTAAGCAATGTTTCCCCCTCTCCAAGGGCACCAGCAAAGAACACTTTCTTAAAGGGGACCTTGAAGCCCTTTGGTGATGCCAGAAAACCTGATGGCAAATTGTCCTTCTCCTGGGCAGGTGCTAGAGGGCTGCATGCAGAGATCTGGCAGGCTTCTTTCATTGCTTGGTTCGAAGCCTGTTGGCTTCACGAGTGGGTACAATTTGGCAGTGTGAGGCAGTTTTCTGAGGGAGACGGGTTTGTAGATGGGAGTGGGTACTCTGGCCTGGACGCAGTGTCAGCCGGGTGCATTTTCTCTTCCTAGCCAATATGTAATGGTGGTTTTCATTACGGCCCCTCAGCACAGCTGCAAGGTGGGTCGGCAATTTCCTCCACTGCTAATCCCCCGGCTTTTTCCTTCCCTTCCCTGGACGTGCGGTTTGTCATCTGCTTGCACAGAGCCTCGTTGTACTGGGCTGTGGCTTCCTGTGCTAAATCTGATCCAAATTTGTGCTGTGAGGTATTCCTTCCCCCTTGAAGGGTGGCAAGGAGGAAAATAACAGTTGAGAGTGAATAGGTGTTGGCTGTGATCTTTACATGTGCTGGCAGCAGATCCCACGACTTGTATTAGTTGCACAAGTTGAACAGATGGAACAAATTGACAAAATCGTGTTCACTCACGCTGTGCTCAAGGAGCAGCTGAATTGCTGTTTGAAGTTGAAAGTTTGAATGTGTTTTTTTTCCCCTTGTAGTGGAATTCCTGGTTATATTGTAGAAGCTGTTGCCTCAGTGCTCTGCAGTAGCCCAAAACAGTTAATGAGAGCGGTGTGTGTCCTCTTCTATGGCTCAGTGCACTCGGCCAGGGTGTTGGTGAGGCAGAGGGGAGCATGGAGAATGTTTCCCTTCTAGATACTGGACTAAATGCCTCCATTGGTTTTAAGTCCACAGTAGGCAGTAAAGTTGAATGTGGGCTGAACTCAGCCCTTTTCTGTTCTGGCACCATCTGGGTCTGGGCAAGACAAGCTTTGTTTTGAGGAAAGCCTGTGTGAAAGAGGTGATAAATGCAAATATGCTTATGGGGTTTTGAGCGTGACAGTTCTGGAATTGTGGTTCACAAGGAAAACCACTTTTTACTCTAGACAAGCTTAACTGTTCCCCATATACTTCCCCGAGCAGAGTTCTAGATTGCTCTCAAAGGCTCTGAGACTAGAGGGTCCTGATACTGCCCGAGATCTCCTCTTTGCCTTGAGGGGAAGCGGGGTTACACCAGTGCACATTTCATGTGCTTGCTAGCTCAGCACAACATGGGAAGACTCCGAGGCTTCTGCCTTACATTTTCTTGCTTTCCCTGCCTTTCTTTGGGCAAAATACTGGACACAGCAGACAGTACTTTTACCTTATCACACACTCACAGTGAATGAGGAGCCTGAAATTTACGAGGCAGCAGATGGACAATTTTCTTCCTGATTCAGATATGGAAAAGAGTCATTGTCTTCCTACTGAAATTTGTTTCTAGGTGTGATTGCTTACGTGCTTGTTCTGTCTTCCCCTTGCCTCCCTTAACTCTTCAGGACTTCAGGATGCATTTGACAGCGACTGGGAAACTGGGAAGATAACTTACAACAATTATAAAAATGGATCTGATGATGCTGTTTTGGCTTACAAACTCTTGGTACAAACAGGCAACCGAGCAAAGCCCATTGACATCAGCCAGGTACTGAAACAGAGTCCATGCTGGTTTATATAGGAATATACAAGTCATCAGGAGTGGTGGGAGATAAAAATAACACGTCTTAGTCTTTTTTCGTCTTGATGAATTGAATGTCCGAGTTACACTTTACTGCATGGCCTTACTGACTTAGCTGAAGCTGCTTGTTAGCTGCAGTCTGGCCTGTGCTGCAAAGTGTTCAAAATCAACCCTGGGAATGCCTGCCCTTCATTATTACTCATTGGCATGTATTTGGTGCTGCTCCTGTGTCAGACGCACTCAGTTTCCATTAAATTGTTGTGAAAAATGCTTTGCTGCATCCCTGGGTAGATGGAGTCTGGTCCTGTGCCAGACAGAGCCACTGTTAGCCTTGTCACCCTAAGTGGCATTGTTTCTGATTTGAATCAGATTGCCTTATAGGGTTGACCTTTGCCTGCCTTTCTGCTGTGGCTTCGAATCTAGCATTTGCAATTATTTGGTTAGTTCCTACCAATTTATGCAAAACATAACATTTAAAAAAAGATGTTGATGAATGATAGTGGAGGAGACTGAGATTGTTACATGCTGTGTCATATATTCATACCATCATCACTAATTCCAGCTATACTGTTGTAGAACTAAGAATGGCAGTTGTTTGAGCTGCCTGAATAAAATGTCTGGGGTTCTTTTGCAAGGTTATCACAGCGTATGACCGCATTTGCTGTAGCCATTGGTAGGTGGAAACACATTAGATTTCAAACTAGTAAGAACAAATTCTGCAATAACCTAACTCCTTTCCTAGAGTCATCATTGACTTACTGTGCTTTCAGGCAGAAAAACAGTCTTTCTAATGAGCTTCTTGGCAGATCTGCTTATTGTCCTTCTTTTTTTCCTGGCATTAAAAGGTGACAGATTTACGGAGTACGTTGTTCAATGTTACTGTGGTGTGTAAAACACACTGCTGTGTAGCAACATGCAGCTTGCTGTCAGGTCTGAATGAAGCTTCAGCTATGAATTAAGCAAAGAAAGGGAGTTGAAGGGGAAATCCTCAGTGAGATTTTGTTTAGCAGAGTGTACCAGGTACACTGTGGAACAAATGCAATTGGACTGCAGCTGCTGATATCATTTCCTGTGCCTGGGAGGGAGAAAAGTGCGGTGCACCCACAGGGGCTGCGCGCTGTACTGTGCAGTTCCAGAGACAGCTTGAAGACATACAGTTGTTGCATATCCTGTGGACTAATTGAATCCAGATCCTTGGAATCCAGCTTTTTTTTTTTTTTTTTTTAACTGCTGTCACTGTTGTTTTTCATTTCATTAAAAAGACCTGAAACTGGAGCCGAGCCAGAATTTTAAATAAACAAAACAAAAAACCCCAGTAATACTTTTCACCCACAGAGTCCTCTGTCAGAGCTCTAGCTGTGCAGGATTTGGCTACAGAACCCTAGAAGTGTACCACTGCTGTTTACTCCACATATGCATTTGCCCACAGTGACCCAAATAACACAGGGCACTCGTCTGCTTTCTTGACGCTGGGCATTTTCTGAATACATAGGTCATAGGAGGCAAGTGTTAGCAAAATTTATACAGATGTTGTTTTATTTTTATAGCTCTCCTCCATTTACTGGGTGGCATTTCCTTCAGTGTTAACAACAGAGGTTAACTGCACACAGACGTGTATAGGGACTCTTGCCAGGTTTTCTTTCCCCGTCTTTAAATATGTTTCTCCAACTTGGTTGTTTTTCACTCTTGGCTGCAGGCTTTCAGAATTTGGATTTAATTGGTTCAGTCTATTCTGGAACCATCTGCTGATTTAGTGGTTATTATAAATATTATATGAGTACTAATTTATAACCACTTTCCACTGTCACTGTAGATTTTTAGATTTTTTTTTGTTATTGTTGTCAAACAATATTTTACTGATAAGTCACTCCAAGTGAAGCTTCATACTCTTTTGCTTGTCCCCTCCTGTATGTGTGCTGCATCTCCAGGACGTTTGTTGAAAGCTTTACGACAACAGTCCTGAAAGCAAAACTCGTTCTGAAAGGCTTCTAATTTTTTCCGTTTTGCAGTTGACTAAACAGCGTTTGGTGGATGCGGATGGAATCATTAACCCAAATGCTTTCTACATCTACCTGACAGCCTGGGTTAGCAATGACCCTGTGGCCTATGCTGCCTCGCAAGCTAACATCCGGCCTCACCGCCCAGAGTGGGTCCACGACAAAGCAGATTATATGCCAGAAACACAGTTGAAAAGTAAGTAGCATTTCATCTCAATGTCTTATAGTTTATATAAGTTCCCCACTCCTTCCTTCAAGAACCAGTAATTCTGTAGTTGGCTGATGCTGCACAGGGATCAAAAGCATGAACAAGACAATATATTGTGTTACTCGGTAGTCTTCGGAGACCTGTGCACCATTGTAAATGTGGCACCACTGCAGGGTTTTGTCATGTTGAAAAAGTGGGGTTTATAACACTTGAAAGCACTAAAAACTTACAGTAGGCATTGCTTTTTAGTGTCACCTGGTAGTTCTGTCTGTTCGAGAAACCTGGAGATCGCATGAAATTCCTATGTCACTCTGAAACTTCATCACTGAGATTATATCATGGTTATCTTCAACTCTTAATACCTAAGAGATTTTTATCAAGTTGGCTTGTATGCTGAGCTACCAACACTAACATGGCACAAGAGCTGCTTAGGTGGGGGAGCAGTTGCATTCCATGCCATTCACTGTTTTCCTGAGCACCAATGCCAGTTCACATTGCTTTGCTTCAGTTTTCAGTTTACTGGGGGAGTTGCTGGTTGGACACCAGTGGGGAAGGGGAGAGGGCATATAGGGGAGGACTGGCACACTTGGAAATGTGACTGGATAACCAGCTAGCCATGCTTCAGTGTATCGGAACTCTAGAGCTTTGTGGCAGTCAGCCAAATCTTGTCTTAATGAAAATTTATAGCTGAGATTATAATAGGGCAAATCATGTTTAGCAAGTCAACTGAATGACCCTGCAGGGTCTGGAACACACAACGGCAGTTACAAAATGCTTGTTGTGGAAGCTTTTTTTTTTCTCCATGTCAAACAGTAGACTTAGCATTACGCTTGAAAAGAAGTATGGAGAGTGTTGGTTTGTTTTAATTATTAAAGGATAAAAAGTAATGTGTTTCCTCAGTAAACTATTGCTTTTTATTCTTTTTTTTTTTTTCCCAGTCATTTGCATCAGTAACAGAACATGGATTTCTGAATCTTGACTCTCAAAATATTCAGTGTAAATCTTAAAAAAACAGCCAGCCTGACTGAGCGTAGTATTTCTCTAGTTAATCTCAGGGAAATGACCTTTGATTTCAAAGGAACTGCACTTGCATAAAAGAAGAGGATTTATAAAATGTTTAAGATTATTTGATCTTTACATTGCAGTTAGGGATTTTTGACCAGGTATTCAGTAAAAATCACTATAGCACTGATGAGGATTAAATACATGTATTGACATATATCTGTTAAATTATGTAGACTTGTTTGGGGACTTGATGTAGACTGTGTTCATGCTAGTGCCTGGATGATAAAATACAGTAATTTCTGTACTGCTTCAGCTTCCAATTTATTGGGGAGTTCTTAAAATGTCACTTGTTCCAAAGAAGTAAAATTTAAATTCAGCAATTTCAAGCATTTTGCTGTGGGGAACAAAGGGTTCTGTTAATCGTGCTCTCTATGTATCTTCTTCTTTCCAAACACACATTTTAACACTGCTCTCCTTTTCCTAGTTCCAGCAGCTCAGCCCATAGAATATGCTCAGTTTCCTTTCTACCTCAATGGATTGCGTGAAACTTCTGACTTTGTGGAGGCTATCGAGAAAGTGAGAGCTATCTGTAGTAACTTCAGCAGCCTGGGGATCGCTAGCTACCCAAACGGTTACCCATTTCTGTTTTGGGAGCAGTACATTGGGCTTCGTCACTGGCTCCTCTTATCCATTAGCGTGGTTTTGGCTTGCACGTTTCTGGTGTGTGCCCTCTTCCTTCTAAACCCCTGGACGGCTGGGATCATTGTAAGTTTATTATAAGGGTCTTTGTTGAAGTCAAATTCCTTTCAGCATAGCTCTTGCTGTAGTCGGGAAGGTTTTGTTTATGTCTGGGCCTCTGGTGGAGTATGTATATTGCATCATTCATTATATATTTATTCAACTTGTGGGGGTAGGGTTCATGCTAAAGGTACAAACCTTAATAGCCTTAATCCTTTGGCCACCTTTTTTGCAGCTTTAAAGGTTTCTTAGAAAGGTACATAAACTTTTGCCCTTGCTAAGATGCAAGCTAATATGAGAAATGAGACACAGAGGAAAATGCAGAGCTTTATTAAATTTTAGTTATTTCTATTTATTCTTTCTCCTCTTTTTATCAGCCATAGTTATTTTTCAAGGCAGTAGCTTGTGACTAACTGACCTGTAAATTTTCCCACTGATTACTGAATGCAGTCTTTCTGGAAAAAATGAAATGGTCAGGTTGTACAGTACACACTGTGGAAAGAGTGTAACTGAGCTATCAAGGAGAAAGAGCCATAAAATTACAAGCCGAAGAGAATACTCCTCCATGCTTTCTGCAAGGCACCATAAGCCTCTCAGTAAACATTCAAGTTAAATTGAATGATGATGTTCCTATGTTTAAACTCCATAAACTATCGTATGGTTTATAAAATGCCAGAAGTAGAAAAGCGTAGAACAGTTACTAGTTTTTGCAATGTACATTTATACGACAGGTATGTTAAAAGGTAAATGTTTAGTCTAGAATATTTTTCATAGCACTTAATCAAGCAATTTATGTTATTACTCTTGATTCTTTAGCTTATAAAATCATTTATTGTAGTGCATACCTTTTTCCTTTGGAGAAGGCATTTATTTTCAGAGTCCACCATTGCTTTTATAAGTATGTCTATCTTTTTTTCCTGCTTGGCTTTAGCAACTTTTAAAGTTGATTGTACAGATTTTCTCCCCTCCCTTTTCCTCATTTTTTTTACAAGGTAGATGAAAGGAAAATAAAAGCTTTCCCTTAGATTTAACTGTTCGCTTTGTCTGTGTCAATCCCTCCAAGTATCTTGAAAGCTTAGAGTCCCTCTGTAACCTGAGCTGATTATGGTATTCACTTTCTTCTGGGCTTTAAACCTACTCAGAAGTCATCCTCACTTACATTTTCAGTTCTACAAAAAGAATTCCCAGGAATTCTAATGGAAGTGAAAGAATTCTAGTTGAAAGTGAAGGAAGGACTATCTGGAAGGATGGTCTGAGAAACAGGTGAAAAAGAGAAAATACATGTTTTGGCAGGTATCCATGATAAGGGAGAATAAATTGTTTTTCGTATCGCTGATAAATTGTAACCAATACGAAACTGATGCTTGTTCTGTTACCTGGTTTTTAGGAGTACTATTGAAACTGGCTGTTTAGCAAGTCATTGCCATTGAGCACAACAAAACAAGGAAAAGCAGCTTGTCTTTGGGAGTATAGGATTGCTTTGAGGAGTATGTTTTATAGTCACCATGTTGTTGAAATATCTTTCTCTTCATTTGTCTGGAGTATTAGAAGTTACTAACAGCTGTTTGAAATCATCTAGGTGGTGGTGCTGGCTCTGATGACTGTGGAGCTGTTTGGCATGATGGGTCTAATTGGAATAAAGCTGAGTGCAGTGCCTGTGGTTATCCTGATTGCTTCTGTTGGCATTGGCGTGGAATTCACTGTTCATGTTGCTTTGGTACGTAAAACCAGGAAGCATTTTCAAAATATTATAAAATAAAATGGCAGCAATGTTAGGATCACAAATCCTTACTTAGAGTGCTAAATGAGGACATGATTCTCAGAAGGAAATTGGTAGATTTGTGTGCAGTTTGGTTTGTCTTGATAGAGTGGAGTTAATCCTGATGAGGTAGTTCCTAACTATTGAGTCAGTCTCCCAGGAGATAAGAGGGATACATTACCTGTGATATCTAGTTGCCCAAGTGATGCAAATATATAGACAAAGCAGAGCTCTTAATGTACCTTACTTCAGTCCAGACTCTCCTGGTCCTTGTCTGCAGCCTCACTGTTTTTGACTCAGTGCTATGTAGCTATTTGTTGCCCCTTGCATGTAGATTCTGTATCTTGTGGAAGAGAAGCTTTAAAGGAGATTTTCAGAATTACATACAGTGTCATTTGATCTCTGTGGATGACTACAATTTGAATGTATTTGGATTAATTTTCCGCTTGAAAAATCTGTAGCTTCTTTTCAGCTACTAATAGTCAGCACAGAAATGCAGTCTGTAGGAAAATAGTTTTCCGATGTGATGAGGAGGAGCAGAGAGGGGAAAAACATATGTTTTCTATAAAATTTCCACATTTTCAAGGTTAGGTGTCCATATCTAGAGTGCACCTACTCACCCAGCTTAGTCAACCTGATGTGCAAAAATGCGTAGAAATGACCATGCACTTGCAAGGGGGCAGTTTTGGGTGTTCAAGATACACAAGACTCACCTTGCTTTATTTGGTGACAAAGAATAAAGGGCTGTTTTCCTGTGTTCATATTTGACCATGTCAGCGCTGATCTTTTCAACATTTTGCACACTCAGCATAAGTAATTTTCCTATAAGGCTATTCTAATTGATATTTCAGAATAGTTTAAGAATATTGTGTTTGTGGATTTTAATTTTACTGTATTAAAAAAGTAGGAAAGGATGAGTGGTCAATAGAATAAAGTTTCAGGGAGGAGGTGCTTGTAGTCTTACTATAATCTCTAGTATGTTAGTACTGTAGCAATCCAAAAAGAGGTGAAGGGAGAGAGCTGGAAAGCAGTGATGACGTTGGATGGGAATGAAATAGGCCTTTTAGACTCAAAAGGAGGACTGGCAGGCTGCTAAGAGAATCTGGTGACAGTGAAAAAGAGAGGAGAACTAACAGAGGTCTTAGCATGCTGGAGATGGCCAAATACTGGGAACATGTAGATGATGTATGGAGTTGGGGGACAATGAAGTGGCAGGCTGGAAAGAATAATTTTTAGAAAAATCATAGGGGAAGTTAGGGTGAGGTTTAAGAGGAGCAACTGGATCCCTGAAGTCATATCTTTTTTCCCTTACTGCTATAGATCATTAGGCTTTTGAAGGTAAACCTATTTGCTAAGGCTTGCAATAGTTTGGGAAGTGTCAGAAAATAATGGTGTACAAAAGGAAGAAAGAAATCACAGTTTCTTAGAATTGAAGATTTAAAACAGGAAAACAAATAAAAAAAGGACAAAACAGTTGTTTCTAAATGGGAAGAAACTAATCTAATTTACAGGACTTCATATATATATATATAAATATAAATAAGTTAAAGTCACCTGTGGCTGAAGGTAAAATGCCAAACAAACTGAAAATTTTGTTTTTTTCACATTCACTCGGGAGCCAAAAACATTCAAATGTAGGCTTTAAATAAAATAATGCCTTGTAGCACTCAAATGATAGCAGGAATGCTGACCTTCACAAAACTTCCTGCATATAAACAGTCAAACCAGCGTTGCACAAACAAAAAAGCAATGCTGGAACTCTTGAGACAGAACTTAATTGCACTTGTTTAAGAGTCATTCACAGTCCACTTGTGGCTCAGTTCTCTGCTATTGCTTTTGAACTGTGACGTCATTTTTTTAATTTTGCAAATAAATTCCAAATCAATAGTAAACTTTTGTATTATGCATCCTTTCATTACACACATACACATATGTTTATGTAACTTATTAATACATTCATGGATCAGATCCCATAACTCACATTCATGTGAGTCATCTCACTGACAGCTGCTGTTACCCTGAGGGGGATTCTTTGTCCCTTTACGTATATGGGAACAGAAAGTGTCCTGGATACATTAATTTTCCTTAGACAACTTTTAATCCAGTACTAAAGATTAATAATACATGGTTTGGCTGCCTACAGAACTGAGGGTTGGGAATCTCACTCCACATGTACCCATTTGGAAGATAGCTGTTTGCGCTCCCATCTTTATAGGCAGTAGAGAATTCACCAAAGGGAGAGCCCTTATAAATCACAGGAAGAATATCAACCAGGTTCTTGTCTTCTTAAACCATAAGTCATACCCAGAGAAGACAAATGCATACAAAACAACAGCATTTGAGTGTTCTTTATACTGCTTGTTCACTAAGGAGTTGGAGGAAGAAAGACATTTCAGTAGTCATATTGTTTCAGCACTGTTCTAAGGCAATTTTATATGTACAGGCCTGCTAGCTTTGAAGTAGTAGAAGTGGCAGAAACATTTGAGTGAAGTAGAAGTGTTAAAAAAAGTCATGGAAGCCATGGCCCCACAGGAGTCAGAGGAGTAGCCCTGTAATTTTGACACCTGAAGTGCTTTCACCGTGAAATGAATTCTTTGCAGGTGGAAATAAGCAAAGCTGGAGACAAAAGCCTACTGATGCAAGCAGGCATTGTTTCCAAAATTACTACTATGGTCTGACTCTGTAATCAGTGCTTACTCGGTTCGTGTGACTTCAGCAGCAGCTATGTGGTGTGACTGCAGAATCAGGCCTTCTCTTGGAAGGTTAGCTAGGTATAGACATACCTTAGTAAACTTAGTTAGTAAACAGTTAGTAAACTGTAGTTTGAAGTAATTAACTGGTGAAAAACTGTGCATGCTATGAGAGCGGCTGTTTGGATGGTTGCAAGCATCTGTCTAATGAAATGGATTTCATTGTTTTACAGGCATTTTTAACTGCCATAGGAGACAGGAACCATAGGGCTGTCCTTGCATTGGAACACATGTTTGCGCCAGTGCTGGATGGGGCTGTGTCCACTTTGCTTGGAGTGTTAATGCTTGCAGGATCAGAGTTTGATTTTATTGTCAGGTAAAGCATTTGTGTGTGTCTTGACTTTCTTTTTAAAATAAAAATAAGTGTGCTTTTAATTTTTAGTCACTTCAGCGTACCTGTCGTTTTATTACTATGCATGGTGTGTCAAGTATGCTTACGTCATGGTCTGCTTTGCCTCTGTTTTATTAACTCCTTGTTACATGCTAGACGCAGTAGTGTTTCCATTGCTGGTATTAAAATCGGTTCCAGGAAAACCTGACACCCAGCATGAAGGAACGGAACACAAAAGTGGCCCTCTTTAGCAAAGTTTGCTAATTCTGGGTTTGAGGCAGTTCAAAGCCTGGAGTATTGCCCAGTATTAGCTGGGTTTGACCTTTAAACTTTATGTCCTCCAGACTTCTTGTATGCACAACAATTTGTGTGCAAAGGACACATGAACCTACAAACACGCTGCAACTGTGCTGCAAGTGACCCTCTCCGGGCCTTCTCCTTCTATCATTATGTGAGGTTTACAGCAATGTATAACAGGGAGAGGAAAAAAAGCCTGTTTGGGAGCTGGGGAACCATAAGTGTGAACACAGAACTTCATATTAAAATTCTGTAAAGCAAAGCCTGAAGGCCCTTCTGTTTAGAACTACAGGCAGACTGTTTCTTGTGAATTTAATTAAGAATGTAAATTCATCAAGTATGAGAGGAAAGCAAGTTTTTCATTGAGGGGAATTTGAGAAGTGCAATGAAACAGATCCTATTCTATTCCAAACAACCTGTGGAGCTCTGCAAAATGGCTAATCTTAGGAGTAACACAGGTTCTTTGTGGCAAACTACAACATGAAAAAAAAATAAGCCAAGCCCTAAAATGGAACCGAGGTAGAATTGGGCCAAATAAAAATGCTTTGAAAGATGACTTAACTGCTTAGATAGACATAAGCTGGATAGATGACTAGACTTAGCTGACATCCATTTGACAACAAGAACAACAAAATGTCAGAGGCAGGAACTGAGAGAATGGCTGCTAAATCTCATCAAGATTTTTGTTTATGTATGTAACAGATTTGAAGAAGGCAGACAGTTTGCAGAAAGCAGTCAGTTAGACCTCCTGGAACCTACGTGAGGATTATTACTATACAGACATTGCGTGTCCTGAAATAGTTTGTATTTTTTCCCAAGTCAGTATTTTTTATTTTATTTTATTGGTATTGAAGAAATAAGGTGGAATTATTCTTTTAGGACCTGATCTTGTAAGGGTTGGAACACTTTGACATACAGGTTACTTATAGATTTAACCTGAATTTACAGGGGTACATTTGGTGTGCTACTTTCCTACTTACCAGATGAAATTTTGGCAAGCATATTTTTGTGTCATAGCAAATGGAAGATTGTTGCAGCCCTTCACACCAAATTTGGATTGGATGTTCTCTCAGTTTATAAAACGAGCCTTTCACCTTTTCAGCTTATGTTATTTTACTTTTTTTGGCCATCAGTTTCTCATTTTCTAGCACAATCTGACTTCAGTTTGCCTTGCTTAAAAAATAAAATAAAATAAACTATGGGAGCCTGAGCATTGTTATAATAGGCAAAGAAGATCCCAAACTTCCGGAAAGCGATGGATTAGTCCAACAATATGGAAGATTAAGTAAATTAACAGACATTGTATACACCAAGTGGTCAGAGCTATAATCCTCCTGTTTATCCTAGCAGTAGATGGATGAGATGCAAATGTTTTTAATGCCTGTTGTTGATCTCTGTCCCAGTATAAAGTTCTGGTGGTTTACGTTAGTAGATTGGCTTGCTGATTTTTGCTAATGCAGATCAGAAGTTCCCAAATGTTTACAATAGCAGGTTATTTCTAGTTTTACAGGAGTCTGATATATTTGGTCAGATGTGGAAACAGGGAGGCAGTAAAGTTTGTTGCCAGCTAGACAATGCAGACAGCAGACCCATTAGCAGCAAACTTGCCCTCTGTTCTTCTCCTGTGCCTTCTCCTCCAGGAATTTACCAAGACTGAGTCCTTGAAATCATTAGTTGCAACGCAGCCTTAAGTTTAGTCTGAGCCCCAGCTGTGCCGAATACCAACTAGCAAGGCTTTCCTTTCACTGACAGGTTTACCTTGGTATTCATGAAGGATCCCAGACCTTAGCCCTCAGTGGTGGGAAAGGACAACCACTTGTGCACTTTCGTCTTCTTCCATAGTACTTCAGCCTTTATGTTTGAATTGGCTGACGCAAAACAAGAGTATTCAGAGATGCTAAATTGTTCAACAAAAGATTAGCCTGCAATGCAGCTCTGCCATTGTGGAGTGCTCTTACTCAGTACAATGCAGAAGCTTACTATAGAATGGGCAGCATTTTCTTTGCAGAAGGCGGGTTCTTGTGTTATAAAAAGGTTGCAATTCGAGCTATTTGGTAAAACTGAAACTCACAGAATTCTAGGCGGAAAGTTGTGATTAATGAACAGCAAGGGAAACCCTTACCTGATACACTGGAGATTTAATTAGAGATTCTGCTGTAAGATGCAGAAGCATTTCACAGTGGATTAGCTGCTGGGAGAAGAGGGCTTCTTTTCCTTCTAGGCTAAATTGTTTAAATTCTACACCCTTCACTTCATTTGTTTGCTTCTGCTGGGTTTTCACTAATGGGGGCCCCTTTTCATTGTATTTGTGCTTTCAATCCATTCGGCTATTCACTGCACATTCCATATTTTTGTGTTTGTGTAACACATTCATAAATAACATTGCATGCTTCCAGATTCTGGGAAATTAACAAATGTATTTTTTTTCTTTCCTTTATCAACTAACACTTTGGGTTGTGGAATGTAGCTTCTCTAAATCAAAAGGTAAAACGCCCTGTATCTATATATGGAAAGTGATATAATTATTTAGTACAATGTTAGTAATATTGTACATTTAATTTAGGATATGTGTTATTTTAACATGTGAGGGAGTATTTTGTAATCCCTTGTTTATGACAATATTTATGACTATTCTCTCCTCTAAACCCATTAAACCCTGCTTCAGGTATTTCTTTGCTGTTTTGGCAATCTTAACCATTCTGGGAGTTCTCAATGGATTGGTGCTGCTTCCTGTTCTTCTTTCATTCTTTGGACCGTACCCTGAGGTCAGTAAAATCAGTGGTGAACAGAAGAAATAATACTATGTCTGCAGTCCTGCTCCCACCCAGATCACCCCCCTTTTTTTAGAAACTATTTCTTAAATTCTCTTGGATTTTTTTAGGTTTTAAGTTTCTTGCTCTAGGGTTTTTTTTTAATCTTTATTGAAAGTGTTATTTAGTTGATATTCTTCTACTTGTATTTTTAAAGGGTTTTTTTAATAAGTGTTGTTTTAGAGGCTGCAATCAGCAAATCTGATACAAGTGTAGAAAAATTTGTGCGTTTAAAAGCATAATGTGGTATGCAAACTAGTTTGTAAAATAAGGATTTTCCGAAGGATTTTGCAAAAGACAGTTCTTTTTGTACACATGCCTCCTTCTTTCCTACCTCACTGCCTCTATTGCTTTCCTCAAAATATTTAACTGAGCAGACCACCAGGAAGGCCTGTGTGGACCAACATACACCAGTGGTGGTCCACAGACCACACCTTGATAACCATGACTGGGTCCCTGCTGTCCAGTCACCCCTCCCTGCGGTATGCTCTTGGCTCAAGCAACATTTTGAGGCTTCACTTGGATGTTGATTTTACAGCCCAAATCCTGCAAAAAAGGATTCATAGATACCAAATGTGTTGTATATGGTTCGTGATTATTCATTACCTACTCTATAGTTAACACAGTTACTGCATTACATGAGGCTATCTTTATCACATACGAGTAGAATCAGTGTGCTATGCTTCACGTGTCTATATATATGTATGTATGTGTACAAGAACAAAACATAAGGTATGTTTAGAGCACTAGTAACATTCCAGAAGTATTTATTTTTTTAGTATTAGTAAAACAGGTTTGACGACAGTGTGTAATCTCTTATAGTCCTGACAGTATACATGATCTGTCCCTTACTGTTAGGTGCGTGTGTTATTGCCACATACCTTGGCTATTACATGTGTGTCTGTCTCTCTTTGCAAATAGGCACTAAACCATGCTATGCATACTCATTTGAGGTGATTTTATGAAATCACTGTTAATGTGTGCTGAAGGGGGAAGGAAGTCCGTGTATTACCTTTATGTTTGTAAGTGGAAGTGCATGCACGCATACACATAAATGCACTTCATGAGACTGTGATACCTAGAGGAATCTGTGTAATCCTGTTCGCACACATATCCACAGATGGACATCACGTCTCATTTTATTTCATTAATTTTTTCAGTCCAGTATAAACGTTCATCGGAAAACTGGTGCTAAGGTTCTCGTGGCACGGGAGGATGTATTTGGCAGAAGAACGTTTGTGTCAAGCACTAATGAGTAAAAGGGTAATGCTAACTAAATGTTACTGAATGCATTGTCATTATCAGGTTTCTCCAGCCAGTGGACAAAACAGATTGCCCACACCGTCTCCTGAGCCGCCCCCCAGCATCGTGAGGTTTGCGCTGCCACCCGGGCCCACAAATACTGGGTCAGATTCCTCTGATTCAGAGTACAGCTCTCAAACAACAGTGTCTGGCATCAGTGAGGAGCTTCATCAGTATGAGGCTAGCCAAGGACCTGGGGCACCGGTCCATCAAGTAATAGTGGAAGCCACTGAGAATCCTGTCTTTGCGAGATCTACTGTAAGTAACTCACATATTGACTGGCAAGAGGGCAAGAAGACAGTTTGGGGTTTTTTATTTAAATCTATGTATTTTTATGGAAAGCTGTTTCATGTTTCTGGCCGATTATGCTTTGCGACTTTGTGCCAAAACTCGTAAGCGAGGAGCAAAGGATTTCCTGGTCCTGTTCTTTAGAATCAAGCTGGGGGTAAAACAGTATGAAAGCAGAGGTCTTTGGCATGTGTAATAGCTCTTACATCATATTGGCACCAGCCACAAGAGAGAGCTCTCGGTCTGTTTGATGACTGTTTTCAGAGAACAGGGAGAGATTAAAAGATCCAGACCCCTTCCACACAGCTCCTTGTGGATCACTATCTCATATACCTCTCTCGGACAGCACGTTTTGGGGAGAAAGATTGATAGAGCCAGAAGAAAACAGTTTCAGGGTTGTACTGAGTCTTGGGCCTGTTGCATCTTGCTACTGAGTTGGCATAACTGCGATTTCAAAGGAAAGTGGAAAAGCTCAGTCTCCTACCCCTGCTGATGCTGCATGCTGAGCTGCAATGCGGATCTGTTTTTGTTCAGCAGAGGCCTAGAAATAGGTACAAGCACAGCCACATTTGAAGTTGGTCACGGTTTATTGACTGATGTGGCTGCTGCGCTTCACGCTTTTTACGGAAATCAGAAAACAGATTCCTACAGTCTATACAAACTACCCTACTAACATCCTGTGTATGTACACTGCATGAAATAGAGCCTTTTCCAAATGCCTGCGATTCTGCTTGTTGAACGAGTTAAGATCAAGTGTTTGTCACCCATCGCTTTGAAAAGATGGACCAGTATGTAGGAAGCCTACAATAATGTTTTCAGCTGTCATCCTGTGTTTTTCCAAAGGTACGCTTTCCAGGTTTTAATAACTTCAGACAAAAACTATCTGGAAAAATCAGCAATCATCAAACTCTAGAACATTACTTCTGTAGAGTTAGAGCCGGGACAGCATTATTTTAATTGTTCTCAGTATAAAAAACAAGTGAGCGTAGTATTTGTTTGCCTCGCTTTGTCAGAGGCATAACTGTGCATCTCTCTTTCAGGTGGTTCAGCCAGAGGCAAGGCACCAGTCCAGTCCCAGATCACAATCGAATTCAGAGTCCGGTGCGCAGCAGGCGTGGTGTCAGGGCAGACAGCCCAAACGGGAAGCAAGGGAAGGGCTGCGACCACCTCCTTACCGCCCTCGCAGGGATGCTTTTGAAATTTCTACTGAAGGGCATTCAGGACCTAGCAATAGGGATCGCTTGGGCCACAGGGCTCGTTCTCATCCCATGAGAAGCCCGGCGTTCGGCGCCATGGGCGCCGCAGGACCAGCATACTGCCAGCCTATCACTACTGTGACTGCCTCAGCTTCAGTGACTGTTGCTGTCCACCCTGCGGTGCACAGCCACAGCTCTCGAGGAGGGAGCTTTCCGTCCTATGAGGGATACCATGAAGCTGACCATGGGCCTTTTGAGGACCCCCATGTGCCTTTTAATGTGCGGTGTGAAAGAAGAAATTCTAAAGTAGAAGTTATAGAACTGCAAGATGTCGAATGTGAGGAAAGGATACCTGGCAACAGCTCACAGTAAGGTAGGTCCGTCTCCTGCAGCTGCAGGCTTTGCCTATGTCAGGGTGTGACTGAAAGAAAGGGGAAGGATAAAATTTCTCTTTAGGTACCTTTCCTTCAGGTAGGTTTAGTTTTTTGTCCCTGGTCATCTTAAATCTGCTGGCCCTGAATATATAACATTTCACGCTAGAAATCAGGTTGGATAAGATAGTACTTTCCAACACTGAGAAGTTGTAGTGGGTCCAGACACGAACCGCTTCCAAGAGCCTTGCAAAGTGGGTAAGTACATTGTACAACCCCAGTTTACCAGATGAGGAAAATGAAGGAGAGGTGTTGTGTAACATCTTCAAAGCTGTGTGACTGCATATAGGTCCTGTCTTCTGATCCCTGTGTCGGGCACATTGTAAAACATGATACAGAATGACACGGCCTAGGAAATTGCAAAATTGCCAGCTACTTTTAAGAGTTGTCCTCTCTTGAATAAAACTCTCTGAAAGAATTTAAAGTCCGTAGTGAGTACTGAATCCCTCTGGAAGATGGACCGAGTGAAAGGTGGGAAGGCCCCACCATGCCTAGTTCACTGTTGCATGGTGGGGCATCCCCTGCACTTTGGGGGGGGGGTTTCAGAGACCCACCCAGTGAACTTGCACACTGGAGGAGTCCTTGGGCCAATCTCTCCCTTGCTGGGGCAGCCGCAGTGGCTATTGCAGATTTGCATAGGGTAGAGCTGACCTAGCAGGATGTATAATGTGTTCCTGTGAAACCACGGATAGACCGAAGAACTTGTGAGACTTGATGCCTAAATCGTTGTCTGTCTTTAGGCTGGCAAGAGGAGGCTGCAGGAAACAGTGCTGTTTAGAACAGGCTGGATACTTTAGCAGATGTTTGGAAGAATAAAGCTGCTAATTTTCGGAAATACTTTTCCGTTAATTTTATAGGGAGTACTTTGATGTGGAGAAACCAATTGAGTTTTTACCCTGAAAGCTTTTTGGGGCTTGTGCCCAAAAAACCATTTCTCACTATTTTAACTCTGTTTTTTCTCTTCTGGGGAAAAGAGAAGGTGTTAAAATAGTTACTTAGCTGTGAGTCCCGGTTTTCACTCTTTGCTTTTCACGGGTTTTCAGTGACAGACACTGGTTTGACCACAGCAAGCCATTTCATTTTGGTTGTAGAACTGTTTTACATGTGTGTGTGCACACAGATGCACGCACAGAGAATTTTGATGGAAATGTTTTGATGACTCATAATAAAATCGCTTTCTCATTTATAAAACGTCTCTCCAAACATCTGAAAGTGCAGATAGACACAATGCCTTTATCCTCACGGTCTAAAAATACAGCAAGTAGTAATATCCTCAGAATAAGGAAGTACTTGGGCTCAGCTTTTTCAAGCTGAACTGTGTGGTAATAGGAGATTCTTAACTGTGTGCAGTATTAAGTGGTTCTCCTTGAAGTGTTCCTTGGTTTTGACTGAATTTGTCACAGGTTTCTAAAGCTGGGAACTCAGAAATTAAAGCATCTGCCTTTTTTTAACTGGCATTGGTATCTTTACTGGGAAATTCATGACTCAGATGAAAGCAGAGACCACGTTTCCTGACTGCTGACTGTAACCACAGGAATCGTGAAATTAGTTTTGGATTAGCTTGATTTGTTTGTTTTTCTTGAACTTTAATGAATGTTTGTTTTTCTTCTCTCTTTATTTGTAAAGGGTAATAACTGAAGCAAAGAAGAGGCCAAAGATGGAAAACTGTATTTCCAGAACTGCTTGAAGAGAAGAACTGCTTGAAGTTGTAGACAAGGGCATGCTGCATCAGGACAACAGTTCACTGTTACTGTAACCTATTGTATGATTTTGTTAAATATTTCTTTAAGTATTTAAAAGTTGTACACATATGTAATATACGAAAGACAATGTACAGTAGTATAATCTGGAGTCATTTGCCTCTGGGCAATAGAATGGGGACAATATTGTGTGCGCTTTGTACTTCTTGTACATTGATCTCTGTGCCACAACTAAGCTTAATCTAGTTCTAAATTTCAGCATAAGTTGCTGCTGCTTAAATATTGTATAATTTACTTGTATAATTCTATGCAAATATTGCTTATGTAATAGGATTTTTTTTTTAAGGTACATGTCTGTTTAAAATATTTTGAATTTGCGTATCACAACCCTGTGGTAGTATGAAATGTTACTGTTAACTTTCAAACACGCTATGCGTGATAATTTTTAAAATAAGCAGATATGAAGAAAAGCAAGTTAATCTGGGAGGCTTAAAAAGATTTAGCTACGTGCAGGTTTTGTTTTGCCATGTACATCTGGAAGCATACATGCTTCTGTGTGTATGTTTCCGGTGTACTGTAGTTTCTGTTTTACTGTATGGTAACGCTTGGTGGGCTTACAAACCCACTAATGCTGATGTGAGTCTGGCTTTCCCCGTTGGTAGGCACTAGTGGAAGCTGTGTTGGTGTTCACCAGCGTGCACCACAGACTGCCATCATCAAAGGCCCAACTAGAATAGAAGAGAGGACAGGGGGTTGAGGTTTGGGGCTGTGGTTCAGTTTCCCACACTCTTAATGACTTAGTTCACGTGACTTTGGTCAAGTCACTTAACTACCCCGTGCCTCAGTTTCTCATTCTGTAAAGTGGGTAAAATTACACTTACCTACCTCCCAGGAATGTTGCGAGGCTTAATTACTGTTAGAGTAGTGCTTGCTTTTTTTTTTTTTTTGAAAAGGTGCCAGGTAAGTGCAAACACTATAACCATTACTTTTTCACTTCCAATGGTGCTGGATATTGAGAGGTGCTGGTGGTTATAGACATTCAATGAGCATATGCCTTATGTTAATGCTGATACTGTTAGCTATGAGTGGCATTAGAAGCTGGATAATTGAGTTGTTCGATGATGAGCCACAGCTCAGCTGTGTCCTTGCAGCATTGAAAGCAGTATCTTTGGTCACCTTATTTTCATGGCAGGAAGGAAGTTAATAGTAAGTGATAAAAATCAAGTGGAAGGATAAAAACATCTGTTTTCACTTTTCAAATGTAAATGGCTTTCTGATGGGTCCAGGACTGTAGTGACACGTCAGCCTGGGGTGTTCTTTTCTCTGTTGTTCGTGTTTTCCCATGCTGCATTGGCACTTTTAATTAAAACAGCTAAATGGGGATCTCTTTGCAAAACTAATTTAGCTTTTTGTATTATTATTTTTAAACTAAAGGGGGATTGCTGCAGGTGAAGGGTCTGAAAAAAACACTACACTCTTGTGTTCCGTTGGAGACAAACCCTAAGAATGGAGAACCTTAATATAAAACACTAGAACAAAAGTTTTCACTATCTCTGTCTTTCTCTTTGTTCATCTTTTTTTCTGCCCTTCTCCAAGCTGTTTTTTAGAGCAGGTAGATGTTCAATTGTGTATTCAGAGCCAAACAGACACAACCAATATTCAGTTTCTAAACACAGCAGTGGTGGGGCTTTTCTGTGAGTTATGATGCCGGAACAGCAGCGGTTGATTCTTTGATGAGAAAGTGTTTTTCTCCAGTGGCTTCAGGGAGTCTGTCTTTGCCTACAGACCTTGCCAGCATAACAAATGGGGATAATTAGAGTGCACAAATTTCCATGCCTTTTTTTCTCACTTGAAAACACTTTTGATACGAGGCACTTGTTTACAGATCTCCAATGTGAACGCTCGAAGAGCAGGTGGCGAGAGCCTGGTGTCGCTCTGGGGATACATAAGCTAGTATCAGTGCACACTGAGGGTTAATGCCGCAACTGCCGACTGGTCCAGTTCACTGTCCAACACGTAAACTCTTAATGACAAAAAGACGAGGGGCCCCAGTTCAGCACTAGCAGCACAGTGACCTCAGATCATACAAACTCTGTAACAAAACTGTATGATACTAATTGGAAGCTGCCTTCAGCCATCAAGCGTGTGCGCTCCCGTGTCAGGGGTCGGCAGAGCTCCCACTGACACCGCTGGCGTGGCTGCCTCGCTCCCTCCTCTTCCTCAGGAGGGAAGGGGGCCAGGGTGAGCCACCACGTCTCCCACCTGCCACTGCCCGAGTCCTCCTACGTGTTGGGGTGCGGGCGAGCTGCCTGCTGCTCCGTGCGCAATGTAGACCACCTTCTCTGATAGTCACTTTGGCATGGGGAGAACTCGGTGGCTGGCAACATTTATTTTTGTTTTGGTTTTGTTTTTTAACTTTTTAAATCATGGGTGATATTTATATTTTTGTATCGTAAGAATGTTTTCTTACAGTATTGTCATGCCAGTTTATAACAAACAAGATGCAGGGATTTTATTTCTATTGGAAACACTATTACAGCTATGTTTTTACTGTTTAATGACTTTTATTTGTATAGAGTGCTTACTAATGTTAAATAGGAAAGAGTATATAACATTTACATTAAGGACTCGTCGTAGCTTTTAGCGTAAGGAGTTAAAAGGAAAAAAAATATTCAAACTGGGTCTCATTGCCTGCCTGTTTTGGTAGGAGTGGGTTTGTGTCATTTCAGTTACAAAGATAAAATTATGCCATATAATTTATTTATATGAAAATTTATTTTTGTAGTGTACATAGTAGTCATCAAGTCTTTTGACAGAAGTATATTTTTAAAGAGTTTATATGTAATGATGATACCATTATGTTTTGGAACACTGCTGAGATACGATTACGGTGCACACTTTTCCTTGTAAACCCCCTGGCAGAAAAGAAAGTGTTTAACAGTGTTAAGAGAGAAAGAGAGTGTGAATATTCATACAATTCTGAACTGTGTTTTAGTTACCATTTGTGATCTAGTGTGGTTCTCATTTTAAACTTTGAATGGAAATTGTACAAACTCTCTAAATATTAATGTTAAAACACTGATAGAAATTCTAACATGAATAAAAAATATTATAACTTATTGGTTACAGATTTGGTTGTTTATAGAATGCTTCTTTATGTACCACTGGTCAGCTGTGCAGGTACAACCATGCAGTCATTCTGATTTGTAGCATGAATTTGGGATGTTTCAGTATTCAGGATGTCTGGGAGATTAAGATTTGCCCATTTTGGAGCAGGATCCAATTCCAAAATCCTGTCTAAATTGTAACACACCGGTGCTTGTTTGTTGATTCTTTTACCCTTGTTGTCTCAGGGGAGAGGTTCAGGACCGGATTATACCTTTCATTCTCACTCTGGACGAAGCATTTTGTTGTAGATTTTTATCATTCAGGCTGTACTTTTCATGGTCAGAAGAAATACAAATGTAACTTCTTATTTTATGTTTTCTGGAAGTTTAACCAGAAAAGATAAAAATACAGTTAGAAGACTTGAAGTGCAAAACACCTACACGTGTGGTTTTTGCTACTCAAAATACTGTCCTTCAGATCCTCAGGACTAGCCAGACTGAGTCAGGTTGCAGGTTTGGCCTTAGCCTGTTACAGCCCGTGAGAACAAGTGGCCACTGAGGTCTTGCATTAGCCCAACTCGCTAACTTTGCCTTTTGTGTCTCAGCCATTCATGGGAGCAACTCCATTCACCAGACTGGAAACCATATGAATAAATCAATACATTCTGCCAGTCTTCTAGAACACAGGATTTTTCTTTAAAAATTCCATTTTGCATCAACAATTGCTATTTACCTTACCTTACTTGTCACGTTTAGGTTTATTTTAAATGGCTCTTCTTGCTGTCAGTCATATTAACCCCAGGTAAGATCTTAATCAGATTTTTGCAGAGATTGGCCATATTTATTCAGGCCTTAAGTAAACATGTGGCTAAATTTTTGTTGGCATAATGCATGTATTTAACAGCTTCAGGAATGCTGCACGCTGCTAAAGTGCAGCAGCACTGATGTATGAACAGGTGTTTCATTTTTGTTAACTTTCACTCCCAATGAGCATCTGAGGCACTGACTGTTTATATCTGAAAACCACCGCTGCCAAACTGTGATTACTTTTAATGGCTGCTGCAAGTAATGAGAACAATTACTACTTCCCTACTCCATTTAATCATTCTTGTCCTTTTTGTTGCAGACACGTTGAGCCTCACTGCTAGAACAGGGTGCCTGCCAGGAAACTGCACTACCCAGCCTGAGTAGCTTAAAAAAATACATGCCCAGTTTAACTTTACATGGTTAATTGCAGCTAATTAAACACAAAAATGAAGCGGTACTGCTGCTTTAACAAAAAAGTTTAGCATACATCCTTGCGTATTTGGTACTGCAGAAACCATTCCGCTTCTGTGGATACTATGTAAGCAAAGAAAACCTCTGCCTCGGATTTTTGGTTGTCCGCAGTGGCGCCCAGACCACTTAGCACCCTACAACAGCTTTTCTTGGGAACGTCTCCACCCTCATTTTAACAGCTGTCCCTGCACATGTCACCAGTGTTTCTGCTGCCAAGCAGCGATACCTGCTTGCCCCTGATACAGGGTAAGGCTGCAGCGGAGAAACTCGTATCTCCCTTGGGTCAGTGAGCGTGCTGTAACTCGGCTTGACCTAAGCAGCACCGAACACAAGGCAGCACGCATTTTAATTTGTTTGGCTAATCAGAGCATCCTCCCAGGCTCTCCTCTAGGCTTAAAGCAAGCTGCCAGTTAGGAGCTGCTGGATCTTTGAGCCTGCTAATTTGAATTGGGACCTCGCGCTCACGCGGTGGAGGTACGCTTTTGCACAATGGAGCACAAAAACCGGTGGCTTTTCTCTCTGGTCTTTCCAACTCTTGAGCACAGACCTTTGCAGCGGGGCTGACTTTGCGGGTCCCCAGCTGCCTACAGACACCGCCGCCTCGTGAATCCTGCTAGGGGGCGAGGCTGTAAGCCAGGGCAGCCGGGAAGGGGGAGGGCTGGGAGCTGGAGGTTGGAAACTGCTTCCCAGGCACGGGGGGGGGGGGGGGGGGGGGGCTCTTGCATCGGTTGAAGAGGAAGGGCTGGGAGGCAGGGGCCAAGCTTCAGTTACGGGTGAGTGAATTAGGTGGGTTTCCCCGTCTATTGAGGGGGAAAGACCACTGAGGTGTTAGAAAAGTGATTTGTGGCAGAAGTAAGCCACCCTGGGTGCTTTGAAAGAGAGAGAGCTCCACCATCTGATTTAAGAGACCCAAAATGGTATTGCAAATGTATTTCAAAGCCTAGGTAAGGCTGTTTTTTCTGTTCCAGGTTGTGTCTGGTTTAGCAGCCCTGGACTTCTTTTTCTACAGTTTACACTGGGAACAGACTTGTAGAGGGGAAAGCCCAGCCAGCCTTTTGAAAGAGAGGAGAAGGGAAAGGAGTTAAACCAAGAATTATGTGGTAACTAGAAAGGACTCAAAGGAAGAGTACTATTATGCTTCTTTTTTCCAGCTTTTGTTACTTTGACAGAGGGAAATCTTTCCTCTTTCTGTCCCTCGTGACAGATGATGTGTCTTGCCCAAAAAGCACGAGGTTGCACCGCTCTGGTCTGCCAGATCTTGGCAGGGTGTTTAAGGGGGAGCTTCCTTTAGGAGAGCCTGCCTGCCACCACAGGGAACTGCTCCTGTGCTAAGGTGGCTTTACTGAAAGTATATGTGACTCTGTAACTCGCCACACATGGGTGACAAATGACCTTTGGGATGGCTAGATTTAAACTGATAATCTTGAGGTTAAAATGCCAATTTACCCTTTCCTAGTTACCAAACATATAACCCATCTGTAATTACACTTTACCTCTCTGAGCCAAACAGATTATTTTTTCTCATTAAACAGGGGACCAGATATTAGTTGTTAAGACTAATAAGGGTAAAATATTTGAGTACCTTATTTAAGTAGAATAACTGGCGTAAACAGGAAACTCACAGCTTTCACCCCAAATAACTAGCATTTGCTGCAAGAGAATTCAAACCCTCTTTCACTTTATTGCTTCCCTATTAGGCAATCGTTTTAGGTAGGCTGTTTATTTTAACTTAAGAGCATTTACTTTGTTAGCCAATATAATTTGTTTCTATACCATTTTGTAAGATTTTAGAAGACTAACAGGTTCAATTCGAACGGTTGTAACAGCTAAGGGAGGGTGTTACTGTACAGCGTCACACACCTTAGTGTAGCACTTAGGCAAATTGTCAGATGACATCTGAAAGACAGCTAAAACTTGTTTTGGAGCACCAACCTTTCTACCTGGCAAAAAGGCAGGGCAGGCTATTTTTGTTCACCTTTATCTTCTCAAAATTTGCAAAAAATGGTCAACAAAGTTCTTGTGAAACTAAATTAATAGAAAGAAGGTATCCATGGCATAAGCTCTGTGAACACCATGTATTTAGTTCCATTCAGTCCAGCCTATATTGAATCAAGTAAGGAAATGGAACTCTAAATTGAGGTGGTTTTTAGCACCTAAGAAGGTCTGTGTATGAATATAACTGGTTATTATGCATATAACTGGTGAAAATACCAACCAATACATAAGCTGTGGTGTCCAACTCCTCTGCCCTATTTAGTTAATTTAACATTTCACTGCCTCTCTATGCTGTGTCAGGTATTTCAACACAATTTTGAGGAAAAGTATACATATGGGTGCAAAAATGTGCTTTTAAGCACATTGTCTATGAAAGCTTTAATCTCATTCATAAATAGGTTTCCCACTTAATTAGATAGTACACGGATTTAAACCAATTTCAATGGATGTTCTCTAATTCAATAGACTGTAATGCTCCAAAGTAACCGTTACAGTCCATTGACTCAGTAGCCCATGAACTAACGAGGATTTGCACATTAGTTGGTTGTGGTTCCTTAGGAACCCCACAATTCAAGAGGATGTGAAGGTCCTTGAATGCATCCAGAGGAGGGCAACAGAGCTGGTGGAAGGGCTGGAAGGCATGTCCTGCGAGGAGAGGCTGAGGACTCTGGGTTTGCCTAGTTTGGAGAGAAGGAGACTAAGGGGCGACCTCATTGCTCTCTACAGCTGCCTGAGGAGGGGAAGGGGAGAGAGAGTTGCTGAGCTCTTCTCCCTGGGATCCAGTGCCAGGGCGTGTGGGAATGGTTCAAATCTGCACCAGGGGAGGTTCAGCCTTGGCATTAGGAAACATTTCTTTACCAAGATGGTGGCCAAACACCAGAACAGGCTTCCGAGAGAGGTGGTCGATGCCCCAAGCCTGCCAGTGTTTAAGAGGCATTTGGACAGTGCCCTTCATAACATACTTTAACTTTTGGTCAGCCCTGAAGAGGTCAGGCAGTTGGACTAGATGACCTTCCAACTGAACTACTCTGTTCTAATCTATTCAGAACATTTAAACATTTTGTTAATGAAATAAGCATACATGGAGCATGGAAATTCCTGCCAAATCTGATGGGAATAAGTCGTAAATCAGCAAGGGTGTTTAAGAGCCTTAAGCAAATATTGCTTTTAAATTGTCTTTGGTGGGATTACTCGTAGGTAAAGCCTCATTTGTATTAATCTTTGCATGGTTGGGTCCCTAGTACAGTGAAAAGTGTGGTCCTGGTTTTGCTGTTCATACCCTTCCTGTTACCCTTACAGTATGTAACTTGGGCACAGTGAGTCATCCCTGTGGAGGTGTCCCTCTGCTGTCATTGACTACAAAAAGTACAAGGATTTCTGACCATAGAGGGTCCAGCTCATACTTGAGTTAGATGCCCATAGCTGAGGGTGAGAATCAAGTCCAAAAGATCAGGGTTTTTTTCCCCCCTGAGACTGTAAATCATAATTTAGTCAATGGTACTGTGGGACTTCTTGAATGCATTTGCATACTTCAGAAGCCTTTTTGAGCTGCGTCTGAAATGGGAAGTTGCACAAGGAAGACCAACAAGCAGAGGGTTTTGTTTGTGGAAGTGACCTGTCTCGCACCTGTCCGAGACATGCAGAAGGGCTATGCTGGAATATGCTTGTGAGCCTTAATCCTAGGCCTTCAGGTCACTGCCATTACACCCAGTCTTTCTCTCATTATTGTCATACTTTACAATTGTGTTTTATTTTGGTCATTCTATATTAAATTATGACCTTTTTTTTTTTTTTTTTTAATCTTGCAAAACCTTTTAAGTCAATAAAATTGCTATCACCTAAGTGCAATGACCTAGATTGCACCCTTTACCTCTGTGGAACTGGATCTCTGCAGGGAAATAGCTCTTTTTTTCCAATTTCTTTCCTTTGTTTCATTTAAATATGATTTTACTTTCAACTACAACACTTCTTCCTCTCTTTGCCCTTCCTTTTGCTTGCTTCCCCCCTTGCACATCCTCATGGGGATGTCAGTGTAGCATCCGGCATGGCTCACGGTAAGCTGGTGAATTCAGCTATGCACAGAGACACCTGCAGTATGCAGTTTGAATGGAGTTGTTCCAAAAAGCCAATGAAAAAAGCTGGTGCAGAGGTACAAGATTTCATGTGCACCAGTAAGACAGTACAAATTTGAGGCTGGGCAGGCCTGAGGAATCCCAAAAATATCTCTCTAAGAAGCCTCTCAGAGTACATTCCCTGGGAAGTGATTACCTGTTTTTCTTTTGCTTTGTTTTCTTTCTCTGCTTTGTGCCTATGCTTCACAAATTCTTCTATGATTCAAGTTTTGCATGAGTCTAATAAAGAGTTTTACATTTTTGAAACCCAAGGCATTTATATCAGACATGTTTAGCAGAAAAAATGCTATTACAGAATAATCAAGATTCTCCTAACAAAAAGTGACACAGGCTCTGATCCTTTCAACATTCAAGTCCTTTGTTTCACATCACAGTGAGTACCTGTGACTGTTCAAACTGGAAAAATTAAACAAGTACTAAAGAAGTTGCAGAAATGGGATATGAGTTGCTACAGCTCATAAAAATACAGGTAAGAAAGTTGGTGAGACTTGATTCAGCTTGGCAGCATGGGACTTGGATATTCTGCATGAAGCAGTATACACACACATGCTGTGGTGCCTGTTTGCTTGCCTTCATAGATGCAGAGTGAAGGGATGCTGAGACTCGGAGAAACAAAAAAGCCCGTGAGCCATACAGTAGAAAGTGAAAGGAAAAAGCAGAAAAAGAAATGAGCGAGAACTATACCTAAGCCCATGTGGGAGGACTCACAAAAGTTTCTTTAAAAGGTGCATTTAAAGTTTGTGTAAAATGACTAGGGTTGTCTTTCTGCTGGACAAGGGAGGCTTGGCTGCGCCTGGATGCTGAGCATAAGAGCCCAGTGTTCCTACTCATAGGGGAGGTGATAACTTGCTTTGGGGGATATTTTTTATAGTGTTGATGCTGGCTTTTTGAATGTTTTTCTATGCAACGTGTGTGTGTGTCTATGTGTGTGTGAGTGTGTATGATGGGAAACACGCGAGTGTGTAGCAAGAACTGTGGTTTCAGTGTGTAGAATTTGCTACTGGCAAGTTATTCTAGCACTGAGTCCAAGATAAATAGCAGGTAGGCTTATATTTTTGCATGTGCTTTTTTGTCCTGAAAAGTTTTAAAAGTCTTCCAAAATGCAGGAAGTTGCACCTGGGGTTTCACAGTTTTCTTGGGGCTGACGTTCTCAGTGCACATCACTTCATTTTCTGTTTAATTTGCTTTAATTTGTGGTGTTTGGCAAACTGCTGAAGGGCAGCTTAGAAGAAGAGGCTCCAGACACGTGTGTTTTCTTGGTCTGGGTCTGACTTCACTGACTCTTACTAAAAAGTTTTCTTCTGCACTGTCCTACACACTGTGGGAATCTCTAGACCTCATTTCCATACTCCTGTCATTTTGATTCATTTCTTCAGAGTACAAGTAGAATTAAGCAGAATGGAAGGGTACTGATTTACTGGAAATGGTGGTGTTAGCTTCCTTAGTGTGCTTGTAATAGAAGAAAAAGGCTTTGAATTGAAGACACTCCACTGTGTCATTCAAAATTATTATCTCTGGCCTCAGAGTACCTTCAAGGTCTTCTTTGCATTGCATGGATACATACAGTAACGCTTAATTTTTTCCCATTGACATTGTGTGTCAGACGCAGAAGTGGGCTGTGGCCAGCAGACACTTTTTTCCTGTTCCAGAGAACACATATCCCTGTAATAACCACCATATTATTCCTCACATGCCACCTAAAGGGCTAAGTATGTGGAAAAAACAAACTCTGGAAGCCCTCGTGAAGAAGCATTGCAGTAGGGCTGTACAGGAAGCCACTGCTTCTGGGACAGATGGGAATCTGGCTGTCACACTGGCTTTTCTTGGCTTTTCAGGGGGAGGGGTTTGTGACAAGTGCATCTTGGTGTGCATTTTTCAGTCCCTGCAGTCTGGTCAAAAATAAGTGAATGGACATGGCTAGCTATGAAAGCCAGTAAGAGGGTGGCAGATGGGGAGAAAAGTGACAGAAAGGGCATTGTCTGTGTCTGGATTGCGGACAGCAGCAGCAGTATTCCCTTGAACAGCCACAGGAGCGGGGGAAGAAAGCCCATCTTTGTGTTCGGGCAGTGACAAGAAGATTTGGGAGGTGTTGGGAAGCTGGGGATTTGTCCGGGGAAGGGTAAAAGGGGCTTGAGCCAGGTGAGAATGGGTTAGAAGGAGCAGGGGACTTCTGAGATGGGAGTGTGGGCTGGTGGCTTGGAGAGAGCAAGAAGTTGAGATCAGTATAGAAAAGTGAATGAAACTGATATAGCTGAGGAATAAATCCAGCTTCTGCACTTTAAAATATTAAAAAACTTAAGATATTCATAGAACTTTGTGACAGACCAGTGAAATACTGCACAAAGTAGACAGAAATTAATTAAAATACAATACCACATCATCAAAAGTGTTATCTTTTCATACCAAGAAATCAGCCCTTGTAAAATACACATTAAATGCATGGAATAGCCATGATCTGTTCAGTCCAAATATTCTATTTAACAGAAATAACAGAATTCTATTCTACCTTACAATAATAATAAATACTACACAAGATTAGGACATTGTTTGGAGGCACCGCCATCACAGGGGTAAGTAATACACTTGCAGTTCACAGAACTGAGAGAAAGAGTCTTGCGTTGGCAAACTGGAGGCTATAGCCTCTTATAAATGTGCCTCAGCTGACACTTTGCCCATTTTGCTGTCATTTTTCTCATAATTCTCAATGGCACAAAACCCACCAAAATGTAAGAGGGGCCAGTGTTGTCCTGGATCCTTTTCTTTCAAAATTCTGTTACACTAAAATCGCCAACAGGGAAGAATGTATTTTATATATTTTTCCTGTTTTGGCTATAAGCAGGTTCTTTTTTTAAGATCAAATTCATAATTTTTAGCTTTTTTATAAAGGACTTAAAAGACAAATGGGATTTTGTGATAGGCTGTCAGTAAGAGTATAACCTTGCTAAGAATACCCAGACAATTAAAGATGCTCTTTAACCTCAGAAATACTGCTTGCAAATTCATAGATGCACATCTACAGTCAAAGAACACTTCTCACCAAGTTAGCATCTTGAACATTTGTTTCTCTAAAGCTTTGAGAACAAAACACTGCTTTAAAACAAGCAGGAAAGAACCATGATAGAAAGAAGTGACACTGTGGAGCTGTGCCAAGCAGACAGGGAATTCTGCCTTCCTACAAGTCCCTTCTGGCTTTGGTTTATCCTGTGGCCCTCTCTGGGATCATACAATTTTATTTAGGCACCAAAATAGGTCACCACATTTTCAGAAGCGCTGAGAACTCGGCCGTGATTTCTGTTGGATGCTGGCCCCTTTGTTCCACCCTACAGAGGTAGGAAAGAACTATCAAAGCTTTTTTTTCTCTCTCTCTCTCTTTTTTTTTTTTTTTTTCCCCCCTTGCTATACTTTGTTCCAAAGGAAGTGGGTTCTGGAAACATTCACCATTGTAAATCATGGCTTAAATTCGATACTTGTTCATCTGTTTAACTGCTGCTCTGTGTTTTCAGACTCTCACCCAGTGCTATATTGTCGGAAGAACAGAGGTAGCTGTATTGTCACTTGAAAATATATGAAATTCATAATGGATAGTAGTAATTTACATAAAACACTGATATTGAAGAGTTCTTTAATCTCTGTTTTAAAATTAAAAGTCGCTACACATCTTATTTATTGCGTGCCATGAATCCTTTCCCATTCTTTTATGATTATATCTTACAATGACTGATAAAATCTAAGCCTTTCATCCACCACAGATGCTCCATATCCCAGTGGGCCTTTGATCCAATATGATCTTCTTAAACGGCACTATAGGGTCAGAACATTTTCTCCAGAGAGTTTTGAGCTGAAGCATATTTCATAATGAGCCCCTTTTATTAAGATCTGTTCTGCCACTCTAATGGAAACCATAGATTTGTGATCTGTCCCTTGCAGGATATTAAACAAAAAAATTTTACTATCATTATTGGATTAGTAACCTCAGTGCTTTCAGAGATTAACTTGTTATCATTACATTTTTCTAAATGGCTTATTGGTTCTTTAATACAAATTGATTTTGAGTGGTCCTGTAAGTAGAAAATCAATAAATGGACCAGCAGTGTAATCTTTTAGATTTAATAAAAAAATGTATGAATCCCAGCTTCATACAATTAAACTTTATTTAAACCCTCTTCATTATCTTTATCAACATTTTAATTCTCTTGTGGTTTTCCATGGGAGGAAAGTTCCACGCTTAGTAGCTCGGAAGGGGGCACAAAGGAAAGATTTTTCTGTAATTAGTTGAAATGACACAAGATGAAGTGAATGTGGAAATCTGATAGCAGGACTTATGCTAATGCAAAGTCTTTAGATCATGTAGTCTGGTCAGGTATTTACTTCTTGAGCTTCACATGTGTTGCAAAACATGTTGCTGAAAAAGGACATTCACTGGGTCAGCCACAATACTGGTTCTCCTTCTCATGCCCTCTGATAAAAATGGTATGTCTAGGTACACGCCCATTTAAGCAGTTTATTGCCATAGTGGGGGACAATGATATCCAGTGCTCCAGAGCATACAAATTTTGAAATTGCATGTTGTTTGCAAGCTGCTGAAAGAAGACATTGCCTCTATGAAGTGTACAGCTGTGTATGCTGCTATATATAACAATTTATACACATTCAAGGTGTCTATGCAAAAGCATGTCTGTAAGGTTCTCTCTAGTACCTTTAAGGTACATGAGGTCAAAGATGGATCTGAGGAAGACCCCGGGAAATTGTGAACTGAAGTCTCAGTGGATGCTGCTTACTAGGTCTGTGACTTCTGAAAGCTGCTGCAGTGGCTCTATCTCTTTTATCAAAATACAGATATTTGTGGTGCTTCTGGTTTCCAGCATGCTGTTTTGGACCTCTGTATGGCTTATGTATGTTCAGTTATGTTTTTTCACTTGGATTTTTACTTGTGTTTGACCCGTTTCCCACTTGTGTCTACATAAGAAACTGGGACATTTGAGTCTGGCCCTCTAAACAGGTGTCAGGTAATGTACAAATAATAAATGATAAGGTGTAGTGCCACAAAAACGTTTACTTTTATGTTGATGCAACCTATTCAGTTCAGGAAAAGTGCATATTCTACCCAGCTAAGTGACATCTAGCTATCCTCACAAGGAAAGAAGTCTGCCTAAAAGCTGATGAATATGAAGAAGTGTTAATTCTTGGAATACCCCAGTGAAAACAAAAATAATTTCAAAGGGTTTTTTTTTCACATATTTGTCCACAGGAAGATAAGCTGCAGTTTAAAACATAGAGGTATTTAAATCTTTTGCCAGTGTATCTCCTGAACATTTGATATGGATTTTAGGATTGAAGCTATCCATTTGGTGAGAAATTTTTATTCAGAGCAATGTGCAACATGTTGGACAATCAAATACTGCTAAACTCAGGTATATATCTGGGGTGCTAAACTGTGTTTTGGATTTGTGGTTTTATTATTAATTGTCTGGTTGAGAGACTTAAACCATTTGGTGCTTGGACAAATTGGAATCCTTTAAGTAAATAGTTTAGTCTTGGCATCCTTTCACTCTAACTGCTGTAACTTATCCAGTTAATGTCGGAGGCGTGGATGTTTTATCTCGAAAGCACATTTAGAAGGACAAAATTTGGTTTTATACACAATGTCTCTTACACTAAAAGCACAGATTTTCAAACAGCGTATAAAAGTCCATAATTCATGCCTGGCCACAGGCACCATTTGCAACTATTTCAGTCTAAACTGGGAAAGCACCTTTTTTTTTGTTGGAGAAGCCTATACTTCTTAGACTGCCTTGAATTTGGGTTGGGAGTCTGACTTCATGGATTGCATTTGACTATGGCTATCAGAAGGTGGTAGCTGAGAGGAAAGATTTACATTTGAACAGATAGTACAGTCATGGGATGTAAGCATACTCCTACATGTATAATAATACATTACAATAAAAAATACTTAAGCTTCAGTCCTGCAAATGTTTAGTAAGTGCTTAACTCTCAGAGGACCCCTAAGTCTGTAAAATTAAGCAGATGTGTAACTGTTTGCAGGATTGTGCCTTAGAACTTGCTCTGTACCCTACCAACCTCAATGGAGGTTGGGTTTGGGATATTTAGAAGCCTTAAGGTAACACGTATGCACATTGTTGAGGTGTTGAAACATTTTTGAAAGGAGAATGGAAGAAACGCATATGCCAGTGGAAATAATCTTGAAATAGGGCGGAACAGCTATCAGGTTGTGTATGCTTGTACACAGGTATGGAAAGCAATCAATTAGCTACGAGAGTATTTCAGCAGAAGCAATATAAGACTTTGTAGTGCAACAGGACTTTGACAGGATTGCTGGAATCATCTTTTGCTCTACAGCTCTGAGTACCTTAAGAAAATAATGACTTTCAGTGCTGAAACATAGTTTGCCCAAGTCAGGATGACTGACTTCAGAAACTTCCCCATTTATGGATAGTGATTCTAACAGTTGCCAAGAGGGATGTGTTGATATTTACCTTATTAAAAGTGGTGAAGTCAAATCCCAAAGCCCTGCTACCTCCCCTTAAAGGTAATCAACCAGAGAGTTAAATTATGGTGAAATCAAAATCTGCCATTTGACAAGGGCAGAACTGGCTTTATGCAGTGATCAAGCTCAGAAGCTTCAGTCATCCAACTTTTAGTCTGAAAACCAGTAGTGAGATAAAAGACTTGGATATTACAGAATTGGCATTCAGCTTTATCTGTACCTGGGCTTATTTGTGTTGTCACAGTACAAACACATAAAACAGTAAAAAAATATGTTTTCTACTAAACTTCCAGAATTTCCTTTTTTTCCCTCAGCATCAATAGCAATTACTTCAATGTCGATGTTTTTACTGTCTTTTTTTTTTGTTATTTGAAATCACAATATTACAAAAATATAAAGCCATGTGTGGATGGCTGTTCTGAAAGATATCTGTCCTGTTAATTAGGCACACAAGTTTCAAGATCTATTCAGTAGTTTGTAGTTCTTAAATCAATTCCTGTTTTATTCTGGACTGTGCCCATCTCCACTTGTGAGCAGAAATACTTCCACTGAATGCTCCTTTTCTGTTCCTGCAAATCGATTCCAAATGTATTTTCTTGAATTCTTCTTTGGCTACTACACTGTCTTCCCAGAAGATGTTTTAAATGGAATTATTTATTATTTATAGGCTTTTGTTGAAGCCTGTAAAATCCTGCCTGTGTTAAATTTTCATTTTGGCCTGTTGGCCAGCCGGTATTCTGAATGATCATGTCTTTGTGCCAACATACTAGATAATGAGGAGAAGAAGATGGAGTACTTAGGCCTTGGTGAATATAGGCACATTGCAGGGATTTTGTTTCTTGGTTTGGTAGGCAAAAAACATCCCATGTCTGCCAGCAGATCTGAAATGATAATCAGATAAAATGATCTGAAAGTTGTCAGTGCTCTGCTTCCATTTTTCATAATTAAAGCTGTATGACTGGAATGCTGAGAGGTGACTCAAGTAATTGGCTGGTTAATGTTAAGAAGGTGTAAATTCTCCAGAAGAGCCCTGTGCATACCAACTAAAAATGCAACCCATGAAATAAATCCATCTGCCTGCATTTGTTTTAACAGTAACACTGACCTTAGAGCAAGGTATTTCCGAAGGATTTTTAATGACCAGCTGGAGTTAATAGCCTCTGGCTGTACCTCAGGCTTTAAACTCTGCCCAGCCAGCCATTAATTCCTAGGAAATGCCCTGTTCCTTGATTGTTACTGCTTAACGGCATGACAACCTAGACTGTAAATAGCTGTTAACAGAGAAAATATTATTATTGTTAAATGCACATAGTACCTTCCTTCAGAAAAGACTCCAAAATATTTACAAGCTAAGGGTTCTGAAAAAAAGTAAGCAGAGATGATCTTTGTTGCTGGGAAAGTAACCTATTTCATAACAGCCAGGGCTAAGAAGATGCATATTCTCAGGATGTCTCTGAGAAATTAGACTGCCTTAGCCTTGTCTCATTGTCCACTACTGGTGTTTCTGGCTATAAGCTAAGGAAGCATTAGCATTACCCTCTTCTAGCCCTGGCTGTTGGCCAAGAGGATCTGAATTTTGTAGACATTCACGTGTCAAAGCCTGCAAATGTCTGCCACCAGACCTCCAACATGCAAAAAAAAAAAAAAAAAAAAAAAAAAAAAAAAGCTTATATAAGTAGTTTGTGGTTAAGTTGTATTGTATAGGTACAACACCTAAGGCAGTATAGCCTTATCTGCGATGGCTGCATGCTGCAGGGTACTTACGAGGAGAACATGTCATTGCTGGAAGGGGTAAGCCACACAAAAGAAGCCTTGTTTTCTGCCATGTCTTCAAGAACATCCACAGAGACATTAGTAACCAGACGGCTGAACAGACAGACCCAGTGACTGATAAACAAGAGGAATCTGGTTTCTGGCTTACTCTGTGCTGACAGTGTGCTTGAAGGGGCGCATTCAGGCCACCATTTCCCGTTCAACCACAAGCATTAGTGAGGTGCTGAGGAAGTTAGCCTGGGTGCTCAGAAACCATGTAAGCTGGTGTTCAACAGTGTGCACATCAGCTGCACTGTCACTTGCCGTAATACTCTGCCTAACCTTAAGCACAGGACCAAAAGCTTTGCCAGGCTATCAGTAGAGGCTGTGCAGAAGGCTTTCCTAGGCATGTAGCTGCACTATACAGAAACACAGAGTTTCTGGAGCCTGAAATTAATTCATAACAAGCCACTGTTAAACCTGCTTGTTTTAAAACTGTGAATGAGAGGAGACCGATACTACAGATTTGTTACAGTGCTAAATACAATACGATAAATTACTTTTGACACATGGTGGTTAAGGAATTTTATCATGTGGATATGAATGAAAAGTGGTGATGAGCATAAAGCTACTAGAGATTTCACAACCTCAAATCCACAGCCGACAGAAAAAAGAGAGTATTTCACAGCAGTTATCTTTTTAATTATATTAGTATTGGTAACTGGCCTACTGTGACTTTTCTAGATCTAGCATGGTTACAAGTTCTCTGAACATGTACTAAGAGATTTTACTATAATTTTGAAGAGAGTGCTGCTGAAGCTAGCGAAATGGTATTTTAAAACATTTTTTTCAGTGGTTGCAAGTTTTCTTCGAAGAACAGACCTCTTATGTTTTCTCCCTGCTGTTTCTTAATTAGGCTTTCTTTACTCCATAACACAAATGGGTATCACACCATTATCCAGTTACAGATCAGTCTTCAAGTATCTTTCCCATTCCCATTACTGCACTGGCAAAACTCAGAGCAGCATTTAATTGTGTTCCATTTTTGATTCCTGTTGGAGCTACAAAGCAGCCATCACTGAACAGAGTGCCTGGCAAAGTGTGACTCATCAAGATGTCAGCAGCAGCACAAGGGCAGCTCTGATGACAGAGGCACAAGGACTTGCTGGTGGGGTTGTTGCTCCACCCTTGTTACACCCTTAGAAAAATTCCAGGCGGGGGTCAAGCGCCCAGTCTCCTCACCCTTTTGGCCATCTGTTCCCATCAACAGCTTGGCTCTCACCCTGTGGCATGGAGAAGAGTTTTGGGAGGTGACAAATAATGCTGCAGCACCGAAATAGGTTTTGAATAGTGAGGAGGTTGGAACCACTGAAGATAGATAATGTCTTCCTAACTAATTTAGTTGCTTGTTTGTAGCATTTCATATGCTGTAATATACAGCTACATATTATCCCGTTTAGAACATTTCACTGCTGTATCCCATGTTTCCAGTAAATACCCTCACTGGGGAACCACTCAGAAGCCTTTGCATTCTACACACTTTCCCGGCGACGCTTTAATTTTCCTACTCAGTTACTAAAGCTACTGATAACTTTATTTTTTTTTTTACTTTTAATTATGGCCTTATAGTATGTGGTTAGTACATGGAAAAGGCAAAAGTTAATGACTTCCTAGAAATCACAAAGCCAATTAATGAAGACTCTGAGGAACCAGGCTTCTTGACTCCTATTGTTTGAATGTCTTTTTTCCTCTACAATAATTATTAGACTTACTTTTTGCATTGTATTCTTTAGTCCTCATTCCTAGAGCATTTTACAATGCCAGTATAATTTTGCTCATTTACAAGATGGGGAAAAATTGCCACTTGGAGGAAGGAAATAAAATGCTTTCAGCCACCCAGAAGACTCATGGTTCATCCAGTGCACTCTCCACAAAATTTACTGCCCACTAGGTGCATTTTGAATAGCATTTTGCTGCCTATGACATGCTTGTACACAAGGCACTGTGACTTCAAGGAGAAAGAGTAACATTTCTAGATAGGACAGAAACAGATGCTCAGATCATTAGCTTTTTGGTGAGGTCAGGCTGGACATAGGTAGAGCTCATAGGGGAACAGGGTACAACCTCTTTTCTCTTACAGTCAAATACCACCTGTTTCTTGAGTTTTTCCAAATGTCATTGGCTGTTTTGTCGATTTGTACAATCTGATCATCTGAAGTAAAAGCCTAGTTACTGAGAAATTTTTATGACTCTTGTTACTTACGGAATTGAGAACAGCTAGTATTTCTAAATCTTTAAATTTTAAGATCGGAAATATTAACTTTTCTTCTCTTCTTTTTTGTATGAACTCTAGTTTAGGAGCAAAGAAATGATCATAGTGGATCAGGCCACTAGTATAGCAAGCTGGGTTATCTGGCCACAGCAGTAGTCCAAAGGTACCTAGATCTGAGCTGTTACTCATGGATGCGGAATTGCTTACACCACAGCATTATTGCTCACTGCAGGTTCTGCAGTCTTATGCCAGCTCAGGTAGCAGTAACTGAAAGACTCCATCATACAGTCCTACCCTCACAGCTGGGCAGGCTGACACAAGAGAGCACCTAAAACATGGACACATCAGAGCTTAATATACAGGGCTTCCTGCACAATTTCTTTGATGCTTTGTCCAGATCAGTGAACTTCAGATAAGCGTTTAATAGACAAGAAGGTTGCTTGCAGTTATTTTCAGGTCGGTGTGAGCACCACATGGTAGCACTTAGTAGGGAGGGCATTCAGCTTCGTATTCTTATTTGATGTTATATTACTTCATGAAAAAAATATTTTATAAGATCAAAAAGGAACCTCTAATGACATTGTAGCTGCACCCAGAGTTCTTTTTATGTCCTATGAAATGAAAGAAGTATGTTTATGTAAGGAAATGCATAGTTCAATTTTAGGTTTGAGCTAAAGTTCTTGAGCAAGCTTCCAGGGACACTGCTGAGAGAAAACAAGGGGTGTGACATCGTGGGTACAAGAGAAAAAGGGGGCAGGCAACTGTTTCCATATTTAATAAAATCTTGTATGGAGCAACGAACTCTATGCCTTAAACTTGTGATTATTGCACGAACAGCCTTATGAGATTTTTGGCTCTTACTCTGTGTTTCTTAATACACTTAGATTTATTTTATAAGTCATCTTAATAACTTGGCATTATGATGCTCAGATTTGGGCTAATTCAACACAATTTCTGTTGCATTTATTTATTTGTAATATACTGATACATATTCTCAACCTTATCTCCATCATCATACAATATTTTATTATGTATCATATATTGACATATACACCTTTCATTTATAGAAATATCTGAAACAATGCCTTCCAGGCTTTACGTGATCTGTACAAAGCTGCATAAAGCACTTTTGAACTGTATGCATTATATGCACGTAAATAATTATCAGTTGTGAATCAGATTCACTACATTAAATTATAGACCATTTTAAGGTGATCCAATATAAACATTCAGTTAATGCAGCAAGGAAATTAAGGAAACAAAGGAACACTGTTTTAATGTGAGAATGATGGAAAACAAATTGATATTTTGTCTGCGATGTCACAAGGAAGGGACTAAATCTGAAGATAGACAAGGTTAAAGAAAGGTTAATACCAATAAAGGAAGAAGGATTGCTAAAACAACTGAGAGGAGATTTATGAAAGAGTGCATTCCAGAGATTTGCAACTATGAGTATTGCAGGCAGAGGAGTGTGGATGACAAACTGTTTAAAGAAGCAGTGAAGGCACTGGAATATTGGAGTTATGTTTCCTTTGGGAGGTCAAAGAAGCACCATATTGTAGTATCTAATAAACTAAATGAAGGAATGAGAAATACGAGGGGTTTGGTTAATGTATAGAGAACGTGGAGGCAAAGTTGGCACTCCACGAATTGCAGTTCTTGTTGTCTGCCACGGAGCTGTATTGTTTCAGTGATGTTTTGACTAACGCTGGAATGACTGTGATTCTAGACTTGCTATATACTATTTTGGTAGCTGCTTTAATACTCAGTAAGTGGAGATCTTTTTCATTTTGAAGGAAATCCCTACTTAGGGACTTTTTTGTGATGCAGGGATCTGCAACACTGAAAAAATACGCAATTTGCAAAGGCATGAAGGCTACCCTACCTGACTGGCCTATCTTACTGCAAACAAAGGGTCATGTACAACATTTGGCAAATGTTGAAAAATGCAGGCCATGGAGACCATTTCTCAAACTGATTCGCTAATGATGCTTGGATGAGATTGGATTAAAACCAAAGAGAGGTATCTCCTCACAGTCTGTCCATCCAGTCTTCTTTTCCTGTGTTCTATGGACTTTTAATTTTATTTTTTTTTTTTTAGATGCACCGTAGAAGTCAGCATTAGGAATACTATAGTTTACAGGTGGAAATTTGTGCATTGAATAAATATAATTTGTGCGTTGAGTATAAATTTCTTAATAATTTAATAATTCATTTCATTGGTATTTATGTTTACACTTTATTTTGTTTTGATGGAGACACATGCTTGGGATGGCTTATAGAATAAAAGGCAGTCTCACGTTTCAAACAAAACGATATCAGTTTGACAACTGTGCTTTCGTTTTTAATAAAAGCAGTTCATCCAGCTGACAAAAGGCAGTTACAATAGAAATTTTTCCACTTACATGCTTACGTTTTCTCCTTGTATTCTCCCACTTGTCTTTTTCTCCATGGGCAGTGACTCTGTTGTCTGCATTTTTAGTACAGTGGGATGTTACAAGGCAATATTCTGGTTTTATCTCAGTTTATGATTTATATCATGCCATGAAAAGCTGAGGCATACCTTTTCTGTGTGTGAATTTTGCTTTTTGTTTTATTTAGAAATTTCTGTAGTGAATGGAATAAAAACTTATCAGTTGTTTTACTTGCAACATTTTACAACGTTGTGGGCTTCTACATTTCAGTTTCAAGCAGTGATCAGCTTTCTCATACTTTTAAACTGTGAAGAAAAACGAATTTATTGAGATCTAATTTCTTAATTTGAAAATCTCACGTGTCAAGTTTGAAAAGGAAAAAAACTAAAGACTTTCAGCGTGTGATGTTTTGCTTTCACTGATGTACTCTAAATTATGATGGTAACTTCATTTTCTAAGATTTAATGCTTCATAACTTGACATGAGTTTGAATAATGATGTAAGTCATGATAGAATATAAAGTTTTGTAGCTGCATTCTGATTCTCAACAGGCAGTTTCCCACACCATCAAACCTCTGTAAATTGGTTCAAGTGTGATCTTTTCCACATTTTGTTGATTTGTTATTTTGGCCCCTGCTTGCTGCCAGTAAAATCAGCATTTCCCTTTTATTATCTTAAATTTTGCTAGAACTTTTCAGATTGTAGTATGTGTAAATACCTCTTCTAGTTAAGGAGGGTATTTTATATAAAGCATGAGGGAATATAGTCACACACACGAAAAAGAAATTCTCACTGAAGTATTTCATATTGTTCACAGCAGTCAGTAAGAGAATAGGTCAAGGAGAAGTCATTAACTTTCCATTCCGCAGCAAGTACTTTGTGCTCCTTCTATATATGCCATAGAAACTTTTCAGAATATCAACAGGGGATACCAGAGAAAGGAGGAAGCTCTGTGCTCCTATGCAGTGTGCTTAGTTCCTGCAGACTAAGCTCTTCAGTATTCATCAGCTGTTCAACCATCACACAACAGCGGCAGGACATCATGGAAGATTTTTATATCTTTGCTTTCTCAAGGTCTTGGGAATGATTGACCTTACTCATGGTTTTTTTTTTTTTTTCTATAGCAGCTGTTGAGAGTGCAGATAGGTGCAGGGAAAGGAATTATTTTCCATGAGGAAATTTATAAATTACAGATAGAAACATAATCAATCACCAATACTTCAGCTTCTATAACAATGCACATATTGGAAAGATACACGATAAGACAAATTATTAAAACCTTGACTAAGATTAGCTTGATTGATACATGGTATAATTTCCAAATTTTATCCTTGTGAATATATTTTATACAAGACTGAGAAATACCAAGGGCACAGCTTTTATAGATATAGGTAGATATAGATATAGATACATAACAGGAGAACTCAGAAGGTCTAGTTTAAGGAGCATTAAATACTATTCATTTATTCAGGGCCATTTTTTTAGAACCCTGCAGAGGCTGCCCAGCTAAAGACTTCTTTCACCTGGGACACGGAACACAGCAAATGTTCCTGCCTTTCTTACGGAAGGTAAACCTCCCCAGGGTCAAATCGAAAGGAACAACAAGCAAATTAGCAATCAAAAGGAAAGGAAAAATTATTCCAGTCTCAGCATAAAGACTGACACACACTGCTCACAGAAACCATCAACCAGATTTGCAGAGCCTTGTTGCCTCCAAGAAGCAACTCCACTTCTCCTTACTGAAGACGGTTCTTTTTTTTTCTTTTTTTTCATAGAACAGCGCAGAAAGCGTAAACAATGCTGAGCTATGAAATTATACAGGAAAATGAATGGGAGATATGGGAGAGAAAGAACATGTGGAACTCAAGGGTGTTAGTATGCCTAGCTATTACGCTAACAGTCACCCAAAATACAGTATTTTAGTGGGGAGGTTTTCAAAGATATAATCACCAGCTGGAAATGACACATCTGCCTGTTCAGAAATTCCCTAATGTGGCTAGCAAACAGCAGTGAACTGAAACGTATTGGTGACTTGTTACACACTGTGGTCTTCTCTGGAAGGATGGGAAACCTCTTGAATATTACTGATGCTTTGCTTGCCACTCTTAATACTTGGGCAGTAGCAATTCCAGCCATAACGGACAACAACATGTATGCTATGGCTACGTTAGCTCCTTGTTGTCTTGTAGCAACTGTTTTGAACTAGCCACAGACCCATATGAAGGTACATATCATGCGTACTTCAGCTAAGGGGTCTGAAGGCATTTTGCTTGGTACTGTGCATTTGTTTGCTTAAGCAGAAGCTCTTAAAGCAGTATGTGCTCTTTAGCTAATCACTATAATGTGCAGAAAATATATTACATATGTGGTGGTCAGGTGCACTGATAAATTATATCTGCCATGCACCTCTGTGTGCCTCACCTGCAGTTCGTCCCATCAATCTATCTACCCCAATACTTATTATAACATTCCAAACCTCTGAGCAGCTTCAAACAGCTGGGACTTTTTTTTTTTTTTTTTTTTTTTTTTTTTTTTTTTCCCCCAACCTGTCAAAGATATATTTGCTTCTTTTTCCCCAACAGGAGATTTTTCCCTACCAAATTAATACTGTCCAAAAGACAAAATGGTGATATTTTGCTTTGAACCAAAGTGTGTTATCTGCTGTATCTAATCAAAGTGCAGAGCTTAACAGGGGGCTTTTGCAACATGTCTTGGGGAAGGGGAGATTGCTAGGGTTCTCAGGGAGGACCCAGCAATTCTCTGGTATTTGGAAGATTCTTTCCTAAATATTCAGGTTTTGAAGTCATGGCATTCTTATCTATAGCAGTACTATTTCTGGTGACTTTTAACAATTTCAAGGACTTTTTGGAAGTTTCAAAGATTTACTATTAGTAATTCCCTGTTTGAGACTAGGCAGCTGGATTAGCTCTATATGTAATAGTACCTGCTATTAAAGATCAAGGCTACAAAAATCAGTCCCAATAACATTTTTTGAACACTCAAATGTTTTGCATTTATTAAATGTAGGAGAGTGGCAAGCTGCATACAGAATGTCTGAAGTAACGTAACATTTGTATTGGCATTCTTTTGATTTGTACTACCCAATGCATTATTCATATCATTGCCACTTATTTTGTGACTATTTAAAATAAGGATCATTTGAAGGTAATACTACCAAGTGTTCTTTCTGCCCACAGGAGTTTATGCATATTAGTCATTTTTTTCATCTTTGCTATTATTTTTATGCCTGGGTTTACGCATCTGTCTACTATACCCTTTCCCATGACTTTCTTAAATGCCTTTAAAAAAAAAAAAAAAAAAATCATGGTTTTATTTTTCACAGCTTCTGGTATATTACAATGATCTTTGGCCGTATGTCCGGGTGTGCGTGAGAACTAGGACATGGCTTCTTGCATAGCAAGAAGAAAATTGGCTCTGCTGATGGTATAAACACCAAGCTGATTAACAAAGGCAGTTTTTTGCTACTCTGTGACTATGGGACAGAAACAGACATTGGACAAAAATGGAGTATGTTCAATCAGAAACATAAGAGTGATGTTATCAAACTTCTTTCACGCAAGTTTCTTACACTGTACCAGAACAGCTCCACATTTCAGCAATGAAGTAATTAATAATGCTGACATCTAAGCAAGTGTCAACACAATTGATGGTAGAAAACAAATACAAATTATCCTGACTTTTCATTTGACAAGACAGAGAAGGAGCAGAATGATTAAAGACTTGCATGAATTATGAACTGGACTCACAGCGTGAATATGGGCATGACACCCAAAGCTCTGAGTTGTGCTCTGCAGATGTGCTGGATGTGTGGGAAACATCCCTGCAAGTTTGTCTTCAGTGGGTTGTCTGATGAGCAATTGCTGTTTCCCAAGAAAGTACTTTGAAACTTCCACAGACAAGCCCTTAATTCATCAGGTGTTGCTGATTTGATAGGATGAAGTGAAACAAAGGAACCCAAGTATTCACGCACTGGGATTTCACTATAGGGGTAGGCTGAATTTGCCTTTGTACTGAGGGAGATTATGTCTCATTTTACAGAAAATTGAAAGCAGTAGTGATCAGAAAAGATGACACTGCACAGAATCTGAATAGGAGAATATGAAAGCTGAAGGAGAGTAAGGACTTTGGACATCAGCTGGACTGGGTAAAGAGAAAAACAGCAACCTCAGCTTTAGCAGCAGCGGTAGTCCTGTGTTCATGCAGAGTACAAATCTTGAATGCAAAGCTAATACAAACTAGCCTGTTAATTCAGACCAGTTACGTGAGTGGGATTTAATTCAAAGTCCATCTGAAAAGATAAATTCCAACCTAGGTTCGAGATACAGAGCATCCTCCCTTAGTGACTTCCTTCTTTTAAATAATTTGCTTTGGTTTTCTCTACGCAGTGTCGCAACGAGTGCCTCACTACCCACAGCTTCTTGCAGGAGGGAATCAGGACGGAGTGGTGTAACCTTAAGTATTTGAGCGCAGGAAGGTGCTAGGAAGGAGAGAAATTTTAAGTGCCGATGGCTTCTCAAAAGAACAGGCGGAAATACCGTAGCAACTGCGTCACCCAGTCGGCCAGGGACGCGGCGGCAGCCGGCACTGGTGAGCGCTTCAGCGGTCGGCTCTGGTGGCGCTCGCGAGCGCGGCAGACGGGGCGGGGCGTGGCCAGGAGCAACCGCGGGGGATTTAAACGGCCCCGGGGAGCAGCAGAGGCCAGGGCGCGGCTCGGCGCTGGAGCCCTGCCCTCTCGCCCAGGGAGCGATGGTACCCCGGCAGGAGGCCGTGGCCTCTCGGCTCTGGACCCACCATGACCGACGCAGCTGCCCGGACGGAGCCCCGCCGGCAACACGCCAGTGTCCGGCGGCAGGCCGTGCCCCGCTCTCGCGGCAGTGCAGGGCGGCAGCAGGGAGCACCCGCTGCGGGAGGTGCGCGCGGGGAGAGCAGCTCCTCCCCTTGGTGACGGCGCGCCGGGAGGAGATGAGGTGGTGGAGGAGTGTCAGTGTGAGAGAGATAATATTACTGGAACCAAACCCTGCCTTCCCGGAGACAGGCCCACCAGGCGGACAGGACACGTGATGCAGAAGATTCCCCATCGCCTGTCTGCCTGGCAGAACACAGTGACTCAAGGGACACGGGGCAATGGCAGCAAGTCCCTGCAGAGCGCAGCAGACCCATCTCAGTGACTACCTCAGCCTCCCAGACACCCTTGTGTAATAGGTACAAGGCTCTGCAAGTGGAGGCGAGTAACAATGAGGAAGACAATGGGTCACCTAGCTTGGAGGTGTCACTGAGGTTAAGTCGGCCTACAGCATGTGTCAAAACTGCTTCCATAAAGAAAAAAAGACCGGTCATTGTCATGAGAGACTCCCTGCCAAAGGGAACAGAAGGCCCAATACGCAGACCAGACCCAGTCCTTAGGGAAGTCTGCTGCCTCCATGGGGCTGGGGTTGAAGACATGAAGAGCAGGCTTCCTGCCCTCCTACAGCCCTCAGATTGCTATCCATTATTGATTTTTTCAGGTAGGCAGCAATGAAGTTGCAACAAGAAGTCCAAGGGCAAACAAGAGAGACTTCGGGGCCTTGGGATGACTGGTTAAGGCATCAGGAGCACAAGTAGTGTTCTCCTCTATCCCTCCAGTTGCAGGGGATGATGAGGGAAGAAACCCAAAAAGCCAACAGATCAATACCTGGCTCTGAGCCTGTTGTCACCAGCAGAACTTTGGATTTCTTTGATCGTGCGTCTGTTTATGTGACAGCAGGCCTGCTGGCAACAGACAGGGTATGCCTGTCACAAAGGGGGAAAAGGATCTTTGCACAGGAGTTAGCAGGGCTCATTGAAAGAGCTTTAAACCAGATCTGAAGGGGGAAGGAAATGATACCAGGCTCGCTAGAGATAAGTTTGAGGCCAGCACACCAACAATGTTTGAGAGATGGTGTGCAAACAAGGCCCTTTGGGCTATTGTCTTAGTGGAGGTAGGAAGTGGAGACCCACATGGGAGCAAAGACCCAAGGGTATTGATGTACTTGATACCATGGAAGTGCCTGAGAAAGGTCATGTAGGATTTGAGGCTTCTCCATGCAGAAAGGTGACAAGTTCAGCAATCCAACTGAAAAGCATCTACACCAATGCACGCAGCATGGGCAACAAATAGGAGGAGCTGGAAGCCATTGTGCAAGAGAAAAACTATGACATAGTCACCATCAAGGAAACATGGTGGGATGACTCGTACAACTGGAATGCTGCAATTAAGAAGGGACAGGCAAGGAAGGAGAGGCAATGGGATAGCCCTCTATGTTAGAGGGTGTTTTGATTGTTTACAGCTTAATGATGGTGACAATATGGTTGAGTGTCTAAGAATCACAGAGGGTAGATAACAACGTTGACATCATGGTGGAACTCTGTTACAGACCACCCAAGCAGGATGAAGAGGCAGATGAAATATTCTGTAAGCAGCTGGGAGAAGTCTCACAATCATTAGCCCTTGTCCTCGTGGGGGACTTCAACTTAGCAGATGTCTGCTGGAAACAGAACACCGCAGAGAGGAAACAGTCCAGGAGGTTCTTGGAGTGTGTGGAAGATAACTTCCTGACCCAGCTGGTGAGTGAGCCAGCTAGGGAGGGCACCCTGCTGGACCTGTTTTTTGTGAACAGAGAAGGACTTGTGGGTGATGGGATGGTTAGAGACTGTCTTGGGCATGGCAATGACAAAATGATAGTTTTTTCAATTCTCAGAGAAGTAAGGAGTGGGGTCAGCAGAACTGCCACCTTAGAATTCCAGAAGGCAGATTTTGTCCTGTTTAGGAGCCTCGTTGACATTGCCCCTTGAGAGGAGGTCCTGAAGAGCAGAGGAGTCCAGGTAGGCTGGATGTGCTTCAAGAAGGCGATCGTGAATGCGCAGGAGCAGTCCATCCCCATGTGCTCAAAGACGAGCTGGTGACGATGACCGGCCTGGCTGAACAGAGAGCTTTGGCTGGAACTCAGGAAAAAAAGGAGAGTCTGTGGCCTTTGGAGGAAGGAGCAGGCCACTCACGAGGACTACAAGAATGTTGTTAGGTTATGCAGGGAAAAAATTAGAAGGGCCAAAGCTCAGCTAGAACTTAAGCTGTCTACTACCTAAAAGACAACAAAAAAAGTTTCTGTAAATACATTAGCAACAAAAAGAGGGCTAAGGAGAATCTCCATTCTCTGTGGGATGCTGGGAGAAACATAGTGACAGAGGATGAGGAAAAGGCTGAGGTACTTAATGCCTTCTTTGACTCAGTCTTTAATAGCAAGACCAGGTGTTCCCTGCGTACCCAGCCCCCTGAGCTGGAAGACAGGGATGGCGAGCAAAATGAAGCCATCAGAACCCCAGGGGAAATGGTTAGTGACCTGCTACACCACCTAGACATACACAAGTCTATGGGGCCAGATGGGATCCACCCAAATGTACTGAGGGAGCTGGCAGAAGTGCTCACCCAGGTGCTTTCTGTCACTTACCAGTGACAGAGGTCTCAGTTGACTGGCAGTTAGCAAATGTGATGCCCACCTACAAGAAGGGCTGGAAGGAGGATCCAGGATCTACAGGCCTGTCAGCATGACCTCCGAGCCAGGGCAGGTCATCTCAAGTGCCATCATGTGGCACGTACAGGACAACCAAGTGACCAAGTCCAATCAGCATGGGTTTATAAAAGGCAGGTCCTGCTTGACTAACCTGATCTCCTTCTATGACCAGGTGACCTGCTTGCTGGATAAGGGAAAGGCTGTGGATGTTGTCTAACTGGACTTTGGTAAAGCCTTTGACACTGTTTCCCACAGCATTCTCCTGGAGAAACTGGCTGCTCATGGCTTGAATGAGCATATTCTTCGCTAGGTCAAAAATTGGCTGGACGGCCATGCCCAAAGAGTGGTGGTGACTGGAGTTCAATCCAGTTGGCAGCTGGTCACAAGCAGTGTTCCCCAGGGGTCAGTTTTGGGGCCAGTCTTGTTTGATATCTTTATCAATGATCTGGATGAGGGGATTGAGTGCTCCCTCAGTAAGTTTGCAGATGACACCAAGTTGGGTAGGAGTGTCGATCTGCTTGAGGGTAGGAAGGCTCTGCAGAGGGATCTGGACAGGCTGGACGGATGGGCTGAGGCCAATGCTATGAGGTTTAACAAGGCCAAGTGCCGGGTCCTGCACTTGAGTCACAACAACCCCATGCAGTGCTACAGGCTTGGGGGTGAGTGGCTGGAAAGCTGCCCGGAAGAAAAGGACCTGGAGGTGCTGGTTGACAGCCGGCTGAACGTGAGCCAGCAGTGTGCCCAGGTGGCCAAGAAGGCCAACGGCATCCTGGCCTGTATCAGCAATAGTGTGGCCAGCAGGAGTAGGGAGGTAATTGTGCCCCTGTACTTGTGAGGAGCACCTGAGGGCACTGGGATTGTTTAGCCTGGAGAAGTCGAGGCTGAGGGAAGACCTTATCACTTTCTACAGCTGCCTGAAAGGAGACTGTAGTGAGGTGGGGGTTGGTCTCTTCTTCCAAGCAAGATGCAACAGGATGAGAGAAAACAGCTTCAAGTTGTGCCAGGGAAGGTTTAGACTGGACATTAGAAAGAACTTCTTTACCTGCGTCATTCCCCCTAAGCAGGACTTGCCACTGTCCCCTCCCTCCCTGGGTATTTTGGGTGCTGGATCCTGGTGCAGGCACCTGGGCCATTGTGTGTCCCCCACCCCCACCTGCTGTCACCCTGGGTGCCTCCTGCACCCCCCCACCCACTGGAAGGTACCTGAGTGGTTGGCCAGCGGTGACACGGTGATGGTGACACCAGAATCAGGGGGAACCCAATACACCGCCGCCCCCCCCCCCCCCCCCAATTACCCCCCCAAAGGACTTTGGTCTGGAGCACCAAGTGTCTACACCCCCCACACCCCCCCAGCCTGGGCCAAAGGGTGTTGAAGAGGACCCAGGCATCCCAGTGGATCCTTTCCCAGTGCGGGGGGGGGGGTGGGGGGGGTGGGGTGGGGTGGGCAGCAACAATGGTAGAGGTCAGCAGGGTCCAGGGGTCACAGAGGGGTTGGCCATGGTGGGTATGGCATGGTTGGCATGGTGTACTGGATATTGGCCATGGTGGGCATGGCATGGCCTGTTGGTGGGCATGGTGTGGTGGGATTGTGCACATGGAGTGGTTGGACGGTGGCCAGGGTGTGGGGTTTGGTGGTCATGGTGTTGTTACCTGAAATAAAGACTCTCAAAACTATCAAAGTTTAGAGGAGATGCTGTTTTAGTTGAGCTCGGGGTGGTATTTCAGGTGCTGGAGCATGTCCAGAGAAGGGGAACAAAGCTGGTGAAGGGTCTGGAGAACAGGTCTTGTGAGGAGCAGCTGAGGGAACTGGGATTGTTTAGCCTAGAGAAGAGGAGGCTGAGAGGAAACCTTATTGCGCTCTACAGCTACCTAAAAGGAAGTTGTAGTGAGGCTGGTGTTGGTCTCTTCTCCCAAGTAACTAATGTCAAGACAAGAGTTAATGGCCTCAAGCTGCGCGGGGGGAGATTTACATTGGACATTAGGAAAAATTTCTTTACTGAAGGAGTGGTTAGGCATTGGCACAGGCTGCCCAGGGAGGTAGTGGAGTCACAATCCCTGGAGGTGTTCAAAAGATGTATAGATGTGGTGCTTAGGGACGTGGTTTAGTGGTGGGCTCAGTAGTGTTAGGATAATGGTTGGACCTGATGATCTTGAAAGGTCTTTTCCAACCAAAATGATTCCATGATTCTATGGCTCTGTGGAGACCCTATAGTGGCCTTCCAGGACTTAAAGGGGGCCTAGAGGAAAGGTGGGGAGGGACACTATCAGGGAGGGTAGTGATAGGACAAGGGGTAACAGTTTCAAACTGAAAGAGGGTAGATTTAGACCAGATATTAGGAAGAAGTTCTTTCCTGTGAGGGTGGTGAGACACCGGCACAGGTTGCCCAGAGAAGCTGTGGCTGCCCCCTTCCTGGCGGTGTTCAAGGCCAGGCTGGATGGGGCTTTGAGCAACCTGGTCTAGTGGAAGGTATCCTTGCCCATGGCAGGGGGGCTGGAACTAGATGATCTTCAAAGTGCCTTCCAAACCAAACCATTCTGTGATTCTAACTGGTAAAACCACTGGAGAAGACAGCTAGAAAACAGAGGAAAAGAAAGCTAGAGAACCCATCCCTTTCAGCAGCACTCCCAGAGCTTTGCACTCTTCCTTCGTTCTGCCCACCTTCTGCTTGCTGGGTCACTCCTGCCCCCAGGAAAGCGCCATAGTGGGCAAGAGCCCCTGCTTCTAACAAGCTGTGGCACTCTTTCAGCCACAGCCCGCAGCTCAGCGCACGGGAGGCAGCAAACTTTACGGCATTCCCTGCCCGGCCGACCCACGGCGGCCTCCCTGCCCCTTCGCCGAGGGTCCCTCACAACAAGTTCTCAGCATCTCCTTAGGGGGTTCTAGTACGTGCTGCCAGGGCGGCTCCTGCCCGCAAAGCTTGCTTACGGCTGCCCTCGCCCGCTAAGGCAGCGTAGCCGCCCCGGGCCCTTCCGCAGGACGCTGCAGAGCGGGCCACTGCACCGCTCCTGCGGCTCGCCCCGGCCCAGCACCTGCGCCCGACGCCCTCCGAAGATGGCGCCCAGCCGCTGGGGAGGAGAGACCGGCCCCGCCCCAGCGCAGGCTCTCGCGCCGGCGGCGTGGCAGCGAGACTTCGGCCCCGCCCGCGTCCCGTCAGCCCGCTGTGGCGCGAGCGGCGGCTGCAGCGAGACTCTGCGCCCCTTCAGGGCTCCGGCGGCGCCGTTGGCCGGCGTCGGGCAGCGCCGGCACCCACCGAGGGGGCGGGTGCTGGGACTGGGTGTGTGCTACGCCTGGGGGCCTGGGGAGAGGGGCTGCGGGGCTTGGGGGGTGCTGCTGTGGGTCTGGGGGTTTAGTCCTTCCTACCACCTGTTTAGTTCTTCGAGTTGCTTCTTTGGGCGTGAGTGGCGGGATTCTCCTTTTTGCCCCAGAAGGATGCTCAACGATCTTATGTCAACCAGGACTTTTGCCTTTGTCTGTGGGCAAAGGACCTCAGAAGGTTGGTGGCCATGGCCTGGCGGTTTGGTGGCCGTGGCATGGTGGTTTGGTGGCCACGGTGTGATGCTGTGGCAGGCGCTAGAGCTGGCGTGGGCAGAGCGGGCAGCGGCAGTGGCCAAGGCAGCCCAGATGTGGGAGGAGGTGGCCGGGCTGTGGGCATTGCTGGGGCGCAGGGAGGATCTCTGTGCCTGGTACTGACTGGAAGCCACCGTGGTGTGGGACAAGGCCTGCGAGAGGGAAGAGCAGTGCCAGGATGCCAGCACTGAGGCGGCACAACGTGGAGGTACCATGGCGTGGTGACATGATGGGACAGGCTTGGGGTGCCACCGCAGTGAGAGTGATCCTGACCCCCTGTCCCCTCCCCTGGAGACGACTGGTCTTTGTCGTGGCCTCCGTGATCATCTTCCTCTACACCCATCCGATGATGAGTTGAGACTTCCCCAGAGCATGTTGATGTGCTTGCTGCCCCCTGCCCCCCCCTGCCCAGGACCCTGACTGCTCCTGGAGCACTCTGATCACCCCCGACCCAGACACCCTCCAGAGCACCCTGACACCTGCTCCCCCCAAGCAGTACACCAAATGCACTCCTGCATGGCTGCCGTTAGTTTGAGTGTCCCTGGGATGTGGCTGCCACCCATGGGTGCACCCTGGTGTGGGTGTCACCCACGTGCCACCCGTGTTGTTGGTGTGCCTGGGGTGTTGAGGTATTGGGCTGCCCTGGTTCCTGGGCTGTTGGGTGCTGGGCTATTGGGGTGCCAACAGTGCTAGGGTATTGCGTGTGCCAGGGTATCAGGGTGCCCAGGGTGCTGGGGTTTTGGGGTAATGGGGTGTTGGAATGTCACAGACACACCCACACAACAGACAGAGCAGTCACTCGAACACCCTTATAGACCTGAGCAAACTGCAAGCCCGGATGCCAGGCAGAGGCACTCACAAACCAGACAGAGCAACTACTCCAAAAATGGGGATTTATTACACCTAAAGTTAGGTAGCACTTTCCTGAAGTTAAAGAGCCAAAGAGCATGGGAATATATCACTACACAGCTGTCTCACAGCTGTCTTAAGAATTTCTAAGTTATTCAAACAGGCCTTTTAGGAAAACAATACAAAATGTGCACTTGTTCACCCATGAATGGGGAAAATCTCTCACCCAAAAGGGCAAGGGCTCACTCAAGGCTATATCCAGCAGTGATCACTCAGTAAAGATGGGGCATGAGGGTTGTGAAAATATGTCATGTGGATACCCATGTATCCAAGAGCAGGGCCACTGAAGAACATCAACCAGCAGGTAGATCAGGCTGCTAAGATTGAGGTGGCTCAGGTGGATTTGGACTGGCAGCATAAGGGTGAATTATTCATAGCTCAGTGGGCCCATGACAGCTCAGGCCATCAAGGAAGGGATGCAAGGTATAGATGGGCTCATGACCAAGGCGTGGACTTGACCATGCACACTATCACACAGGTTATCCATGAGTGTGAGACGTGCTGCAATCAAGCAATCCAGGTGGTTGAAGCTCCTGTGGTATGGCAGGTGATGGCTGAAATACAAATACGGGGAGGCCTGGCAGATTGACTGTATCACACTCCCACAAACCCACCAAGGCAAGGGCCGTGCGCTTACAATGGTGGAAGCAACCACCAGATGGCTGGAAACATATGCCGTGCCCCATGCCACCACCCAGAACACTATCCTGGGCCTTGAAAAGCAAGTGTTATGGCAACATGGCAGTCCAGAAAGGATTGAGTCGGACAATGGGACTCATTTCTGAAACAACCTCACAGACACCTGGGCCAAAGAGCATGGCATTGTGTGAGTATATCACATCCCCTATCATGCACCAGCCTCCGGGAAGACTCAGCGATACAACTGTCTGCTAAGAAACACACTGGGAGCAATGAGAGGTGGGACCTTCAAACATTGGGACACACATTTAGCAGAAGCCACCTGGTTAGTAAACACTAGAGGATCTACCAGTTGAGCTGGCCCTGACCAGTCAAACCTCCTACATACTCTAGAGGGGGATAAAGTCCCCGTAGTGCACGTGAAGGGTATGGTAGGGAAGATCGTTTGGGTCAAGGCAAACCCATCCATGGGATTGTTTTTGTTCAAGGACCTGGGTGCACTTGGTGGGTGATGCAGGAGGATGGGGAAGTTCAGTGCATACCCCAGGAGGATTTAATTTTGAGTCAGAATAGCCAGTGGATTAAATGGTATGATGTTAATTGCTAGATAACCCTGCCATTGCATGCTGCCACTACCACGGTTGCTGTATGTCCTATCAGTGGTGTTACAGTGAGAGTCACTCAAATCAATGAAGGATGGACTTTGATGAAACGGAGTGAGAATCAGCAGTGGTGGAACTTGAGCTGGCTTCGGCAACTGGCGCCCAGCAACTTCCTCATGATCAACGTCTTCAGCCTGCAGACTGTGAGCGTCAGCCATGCCAAATACACCAGCTGCGGGCTCCGGGTACAGCGATCCACCACCAGCTCTGACAGATGGAGCCCCGAAGTATAGGATCTGGGCATGACGGATGGAACTCGAAAGTTCAGGATCTGACATGATGCAGACGGTACAGAGTAAGGGGTGGATAATGTCCTGGGTTTGGCTACGATAGGGTTAATTTTCACCAGAAGCTCTGAGAGGGCACAGCCTGGACAGCCAAACCGAACTAGCCGAGGGGTATTCGGTACCATGCTGATGCCGTGCTCAGTATATAAGGGGGAGCCGTTGCACAGCGCATTACTCGCTGTATATATTATTTCATTAGTATTGATGTTGTTACCATTGTTTCTTCTCTGCTTGTGTTGTTCCCTTAAACTGTCCTTATCTCAACCCACAGAGTTTTACCTTTTTCTACTGAATGTCCTCCCCACTCCACCACTGGGGGGGAAGGGTGAGCGAGTGGCCGCATGGTACCCTGCTCCCAGCTGGGCCTAATGTAGATGTGGTACTTTGGGACGTGGTTTAGTGATGGACTTGGCAGTGCTGGGTTAATGGCTGAACTCGATCTTAAAGGTCTTTTCCAACCTAAGTGATTCTATGAATCTATAACTTCCCACCAGCTTTTTGATGCAAGTAGTGAATGTGGAAGTAAAACCAATCAAGAGTGGAAAAATTAGCAGGGTGAATAGGAGAAGGAGTTGCGTGGATGAGTGAAAGAGGAGGAATGACAGGAAGGTGAATGTATGTGACATGAAGTACAAGCGTGTAAGCGGGCTAGGGCGTGATGGGCAAAACTGCAGTATGTTGCCAGATTGTGTAGTGTTGGTGTTTTCAGCAGGATTTTCTTGAGGTCCAGCATAACTCAACAGTGGTTAAGTGACAGAATACAGGTCTCAGTTGTTTTCAGTGCTGATGCGTTTTAAAAAATAGAGGGTTAGTATGGTGCACCACGTGTGTATTTCTCATTTTACCACCAGCACAAATTTCAGTTAAATTGGGTATTTCTTCAAACCCTAAGTTTGTTCAAAGCTAATTTTCTTACCTACTGTGCATCTGCACCCATACTGGTTGCATTGTTTTCACATGAGTGAAAAGGCCTGGTGATGTTGACAAAACTGGAAACAAGCAGAAGTTTAATGGGGTTTGTGCTTAGTCTTACCAGAAGGGAAAAAAAACAAAGGATTTTGTTTATTCATGGTCAGAGACCAGGACAGTGGATCACGGGCAGGTGCCTTTGCCTGGCCACCACCACCATGCAGTCCTGGCAGACTCACCATGACATTCAGCAGGGGCATAATGTCCCTGTTGCTTTGATTTTGCTGTGGAGATGTTAAGTCAGCTGTACATACAGGATCGAAACTGGCTGTACTCACCTCGCTCTGTTTCACCTACTAAATTTTTGGCTATGTGGGTAACACAAGCATCTGGGTGGCTGGTCGAGGCCACCAGCCGTGCGGACCCACGAGGCTTCCGTCCCAGCCTCGGCTCACGCTGGGCTCCCCCGTTCGGAGCGAGCAGCCGGCAGCGTGTGGGCGGGGCCGGGCGGGGCGGGGCGGAGCCGAGAGATAGCGCCTCGCAGAGCTCCGACCCACACGCTGCCGCCCAACCGCCAGCTCCGCCCCCCGCCGCTGGCGGCCGTGGCGACACCCCCCCCCCCCCCCCCCCACGCAGGCGCACCGCCCGCGGGCGTGGGGGCAGAGCGCACGAAAATTCCAAACCGGAGGCGCGAGCCCGGCCGCGGGGTAAGCCGCTGGGGAAGGGGCGGGGCCGAGAGGCGGCGGGCGCTCGCGCCGAGCCGGTACAGCTGCGGCTCCCCCACCCCTCCTGTCGGAGCGGGGGGCTCGGGGGTGGCCACCGTCTCTGCCGCGGCGGCGGGGACCCTCCCGCTGACTGAAAGGGGAGCGGCCTTTCTTGCCTGCCCCGCCCCCAGTGGCCTCGCTTCGGTAGTCGCGGGCGCCCAGGCGAAGGGGAGGGGGCGCGGGCGCGCTCGCGCGGGTTGGGGGCTGTCGTGAGGGCAGGGCACGGTGCCCGCTCTGCGAGAGGGGGCGACGGGGAGCCGGCCGGGGTGGGGAGCCGACATCGGCACCGAGGGGTCGCGGCGAATCGGCCCGGCCCTCCCCGGAGCTTTCTGTTCCGCTAGGGGAAGGCGGTTGCGGCGTCGGGGGCGGCGCTGCCCTCGGTGGGACAGGCTGTGAGCTGCCCGCCCGGCGTCTGGCCCCGGGGCTTCCCCAAGCCGCCTCCCGAGCTGCTGCTGCCTCGCTTTGTGTGGTCGTTGTTTGGTATTCGTGGCTGCCTGCCGCTGTGCCTCCTTCTGGCCTTAACCCAGGGGGAAGGTAGTGGTGTTACACTTCCCCGAACGCGGGCTGGGCTGTCCAGTGAGAGTGCCGGCTGGGCTGCGGGCTGTCAGAGGTGGGAACGACTTGTCGTAAGGGAAATACGGGGTGTCCGACCACTTCTCAGTTAGCAGCTAGTGCTTGGTCAGTAGCGTCTGGTACTGAAAACGTTTGAAAAGAGAGAGACTTCCAAACCAGCGCTGTCTGCATCTTGCTGTTTCCCTTTGTTCTAGGATCTGGAAACGCTGAGCGATAAAAGGTCGTTTTCTGATACATGTATGCAGTACACAGGTACCTTCCTAAAGGATGTACAGAGAGAGGGAGTAAAACGTTTACAGCTTCGTTTCTGATTTAGCAGATGTGCCAACTTTTGTACAGTGCAATCTGACACTCACAGACATCTGCTCTAGTGGAGGAACCCCAATACAGTATGATTTTACAGAATGCTGTCAGATAGTGTATCTGGCCCTTTATTTAAACTAAAGATTAGGGAAGACCAGTGCCTCCAAAGTGTTGGGAGAAGTTGCCATTTTTATTTTTGGTTTTGGTTCACAAATGTGGGTAATTAAACCACAACCTTATACTCTTAAAAAAATTTCCAAATTGCCATTTTTGATGTGGAAGAATAAGTGGGTTAATGATTACTGCTTTGTATTGTAGAATCGTATCATAGAATGGTTTGGGTTGGAAGGGACCTCAAAGATCATCTAGTTCCAACCCCCCCTGCCATGGCAGGGACATCTCCCACTAGACCAGGTTGCTCGAGGCTCCATCCAACCTGGTCTTGAACACTGCCAGGGATGGAGCATCCACGACTTCCTTAGGCAACCTGCTCCAGGGTGAAGAACTTCTTCCTTGTATCTAGTCTAAACCTGCCCTCTCCCAGCTTCCAACCATTACCCCTCATCCTGTCGCTGCAGGCCCTTGTAAAAAGTCCCTCCCCAGCCTTCTTGTAGGCCCCCTTCAGGTACTGGAAGGCTGCTAGAAGGTCTCCCCAGAGCCTTCTCTTTTCCAGGCTGAACAAGCCCAACTGTCTCAGCCTGTCCTCATAGGAAAGGTGTCCCAACCCTCTGACCCATTTTGACATCCCTCCTCTGGACTCGCTCCAACAGCTCCATGTCTTTCTTGTGTTGGGGGCTCCAGAGCTGGACACAGCACTCCAGGTGGGGTCTCATGAGGGTAGAGCAGAGGGGTAGAATCATCCCCCTCAACCTTCTGACCACATTTCTTTAACACATACTACAGTGAAGAAATCTGTAGGTAAAATTTGTGGGACATAATATTCTAGTGACAGGCCTTTGAAAACCAGGACAATCTTAAGAATTTGGGAATTTTTTCCAATACATAATTACAAGGATCTGAAGCTTTTTTTTTTTCCCTTGCCTCAGTGCAAACTCTATGCATCTTTTTTTTTGTAAAAGGAAAACATTCTTGTCTGTGGCTGTTAAACCAAGCAACATTCTATTTATTTTCTGAATTACATGGATTTTTTGCTGTGTTATTTCTTTTCTCTTTCATCTTCCCTTCTTTGCTCGAGGTTCAAAAATTGTGTCATAAGAATTCATCATCATATGGCATTTGAAGCAGAAATTGAGATATTTATCAAAGTGTATTGTGAGCGACTGAGAAGTCTATGAAAATCTTCTGTCTGTTGAACTTTGGCATTGCTGGAAAGCCCTCTTATTTATTTATCATTTTTCCTCCCTGTTGAAGTGTTTTCCTCTGTGTGGATATTTGTTCAGTACTGCCATCTCTTGGATAGAAGCAGGCCTGCTGAACATCCGTGGTGATTGTCCTCCAATGGTTGGTTTGTAAAGAAAACATAAATGCTGCTATACTTGCCACTCAGTGGAGACTTGTCTTTAGAGAACATGGCAGTGGGAGCGTGTGAGTTGGGAACAGATCCTGAAGGTTATCTTTTCACTTATAGGCATGGATCAAGTTTTGTTAATAATTGCTGTGCTTTTTATCTGTTTCCCTGGGAAACGAGATCTGTGTGATTCCACACCTTTATGTCTTTGGCTACTAAGAATTGAACATGTTAGTCAATTTTAACCGAGTCTGAAAGCAGGATAAAGGTTTGAAAACAATTCTATTCCTATATATTTTCTAAGGATTGAGGGCCAGATCAAAGAGAGAGAGACTGTTGCTCCACATTTTGTTTGGCAATAGCCCTCTATCTAGTCAGCATACGGGCCAGCTGGATGGTACGCACATAAAATTAACCACAGGATACCATGGTTGAAAGTGTCATAAGGGACATCAGTGGGAGTTGGGGTTTTAGGGGTGATGTTATGGAGAGTTAAAGATACCCCTTTGAAGGTACAAGTTTTTCTTCTGTTAACGGAGCAGCCTTGTGCACTCTGTACTTTTAAACCACACTTTCTTTTCTTTCTTTTTCCATAAGCTGTAGGTTTCGGTATTCTGACCTACAATTGTGAAGGTGCTGTTTTTGACAAAGATGTCTTTCAAAGGGTGGGTGAAGGATCTTGTGAAGTGTGAAGGATGGGTGAAACAATTTTTTCCTGAAACAGTATTTCAGAAGTGTTAGAGTCCTCTGATATACATGGAATAATTTTACACATTTACAGGAAGATGCATATATTGCATGAGATTAATCCCAAACAAAAAACTTCAGTCTTTGATTTATCATAATTTTTATTTTTTTTTTAATTAATACAACATATTTTGTGACAACCTGATCTTAAATATGCGCAAAAGCATGCTGGGTTATAAAGATCTTATTACGTGTATAAACAGTAGAACAGCTCTCAAAACCACATAAAATCTTGAATTAAACAGTTTAACTTTGACCAGGAAGGGTATTCCCAGACCAAATTTTCCAGTTAATGTTATCATAAATGACTGTCATTATTATTAATGTTGCTAAAATGAAGACAATAGTAATGCTCAATAAAAATCTGTATTTTCTTTCATGTAGCTTTGGAATTAAAAATGCTTTGTGTCTTGAAACTTAGTGGCACATCCCACCAACTTCTGAGACCACTTTAGGACCACATAGTCTACTTTGTAAGTTATAGGAATGTAGAATATGTTAAATATTTTCTCTGTGGCGAGGGCAAATAACTTTGTGGGTATTGCAAAAATATTTAAAAATTAGTAAGATTTAGTAATGCATTTTACTAGAGAAATAATAGTGATTTTAGACAGCTATGACAAATGGTGTTTGATGACTTGGAGCTGACTGATCCCCTAATACAAAACCACCGTTTATTAGTATTATATTAATCATAACCTGATTAAACATAAACATAAATTAATCATAAATAAATCATAAAGAGCAATCTATATTAATTTAACAATTGTAATTCTTCTGAATTTGGGAATTTTTAGTTACAGCTTCTTTATTCTAACTTTCTTTAACTATGTAATGATAAAGGATGGACTCATGGCAGACATGCTATTGGCAAGAAGTTTCTGTTATTATTTCTTTAACTGACAGTCAGCCTTGCATATGCAGGGTTCTGACATAGGACTTCTCATGCATTTTTAACCTTTAATAGAAATGCTGTCGGTAAGCAATGCCATGAGTTATATTTTCATAAACTTACTAGTCATGAATTACACAGATACTATTGGACATAATCTAAAGACAGATGACTTGCTGTAAAATGTAATCTGCACAGCATCAGTTATGATAATCTAATGAATTAAAGTCCATTAGGCTACTGCAGCAAAAGGAACTTCGTATATCTTTGAGAGGAATAAATTCTTTTTACTTGCAAATGCAGCAAATCTGATGTTACCAGGCATGTCTTTTTAGTTTTATTTAAAAAAAAAAAAAGTCAAAAAATACACTGTACTATTAAACTTTAAAATTAGAGCAGTACTAATAAGGCTGCTGTAGAGATGAAATAGAACAGGCCTTGGAAACTTAAATGACTTCTTTAGCGTGAGATGCGTGAGAAGTGAGAATCAGACTTTTGGGCTTCTCTACTCCTAGAGCCAAACTTCAAGGCTGTCCTTCCTCCCTACTAGTAGATTCACTAGACATGTTTATTTTATAAATCTTGATTAACTATGTGACAGTATTGAAATATTCCAAACAGTGACTGTAATAAAGTACCATAATATAAAACTAAATTGACATACATGAATGTCCAAGGAGAAGAGGCCAAGAAACATACCACTAGCTAATACTTTTTTCCCGTATTGTATGTTAAAAGTTCTCATCTATCATCAGCTGACCCAAATTCACACGGAACTCTGTTCTCATAGAATACCAGAACAATATAATTTCATGCCAAGAGTGGCATTGCTAAATTGTGAGTCTTTTCATGAACAGATGCAACAAAAATCTTACTGGCAAGTCACAGGATCCACTATTAGCATTAAAAACTACGTGCACCTAGAATATGCAGGAATAATTGAGAATTCCCCACATCAACGCCACATCACTTTGAGTGTCAGTGCCTTGTCTTGAGTCTAAATGCCCACATAGCTAATTGTTGCTGTGGTATGAGTTTGACTGAGTGAATCACTGGAAGTCTTTGCTGGATGTTTCTGAGAAAACTTTTCTTGTTTGTGAAGAATGAATAGCCTGATTTAGTGCCTGTGAATAGCATGAAACCTTGTCAATGGACTCCAGGGACAAGTGTCTGTGGGAGTGTGATACAATAATGTACAACAAGAAGGTGTAAATGTTGATGTGGATGTCATGAAGTTATTTTTATTCTTTTAAAGAATACATTTTTCTTTTTCTGTCAAGTGTACTTAGCGCCATAAATACATCTTTATTCAGAAGTTTTATCCTGTGGCTATTTCTGGGTATGAGCAGTCAGGGAGAGAGGGGAGAAGGGTCTGAGACTCTTTGGTAAGGTGTTTGGGTGTGTTTTTTTTTTTTTTTTTAATGCCAAAGAGAAATGCATTCTTTCATTTGCAATCTTGCTTTCATTGTATGTGGACTATGTGAATGCATTTCACAGAATTTCAGTACCCTCAACCGATGTTAGAATAAATGTTAGAATAAATATGTATCATGTTTACTTACACTTATGTGGTCACTAGAGTTCGTACAAGAGTGCATACGTATAATAAAAACTGGAAAGAAAATACTTTCCCATGATTGTTGTGGGGTCATTTTGGTTTTGGTGGAAAATATTCTTCACTATTGCATAAACTATTGTGTCATGCTTGAGGAGCTTAGGTTGAATAATAGGTTATCTTTGAGGAATTCTTGAGAAGCAGTATTGTCCAATGGGGTAGAACATATGAGATTTGTGTCTTTTACTTCTTTCTGTCATTTGTTTCCTCAGTGACTTTGGACAAGTCATTTTGTGTTTCTGCCTCAATATCCTTATGCTCATGTAGGAATGCTTTAACTCTGTAGGGCCGAAGAATTTCAATGGAAGGTATGTGCTTCATTACTATAGTAAATATGAAAGATTCTTAAAAAAATTGGTTCTAGAGATTTTCAGAGAAAAGGAAGTCATTTAGTGTAAGCACAGCAACTCTATACACTGTATGAATAGCTCTGGATATCAGTGCCATAGGCTGATGTTCAAATACTTGCAATAATGAGTTTGGACCATGTGTCTTCTTTCTTTATAGCTGTATAAGTTAGGGGTAAAGCTTAATTTAGCAAAGTTGCATGGCTATTAAAGAAGCATAATTGTTGGAAATATGAAGCCCTTTAGTGTTAGTGTTAGTTTACAATTTAATTGAAGACAGATGAAGACAGAAATGCTAGTCATTCTTCTCTATGTCTAAATAGTTTGTGTCCCATTCCCCCTCTACTTTTTTTAAATGGTGAAACAAAGGTGAATATTTTTGGATGATGATACCCATTTGCAGAATCTTTTCCACAGCTTAGTTGGAGGAAGATGATGTTCTTGCAGGAACTTTTTTTATGCTTCACCCCCTGCCTCCTTGTAATTTTAGTATGTAGAGCTAGAAGGGAATGCTGTTCCTTGATATACTAACATGAAGGAATACACTTTTACATTACAGGTCATATATGATTCCTCTGAAGGGAGGACTAATGTTCTAACTTGCCGTGTACAATTTAATTTATGTTCTCCTAGTTATACTTGGAAACTGCATATTTGTTAACTGCAGAACTTAAAGTGAAATGTCTAAAAAGCAAAAGTGCCAAGGACTGGTGTATATGCAACCCTCCCTCACTGGTAGCTCGAAGTGTTGTAACTCTGGAAAGAGAGGGATGCTATTTATTCCATGGTGTAACTTTGAATTAATCTCTAGTTAAAGTGTTTTTTGGTTTTTTTTTTGAGGAACTGAATTTTAAGGCAATAAATTTCTCTGTATTCTACTCAAGCAGTATACAAATACAAGTTAGTAGGAGAGGAGGCTCAATGATGAGGGAGGCTTGGACGATTGCTTTTGTTTATGTTCCAATCAGAATCATAGAATCATTTTGGTATATTTTGAATAGAATAGACTATTTTGGTTGGAAGGGACCTACAATGATCATCAAATCCAACTGCCTGACCACTTCAGGGCTGGCCCAGTTAAAGCATATTATTAAGGGCATTGTCCACTGACACTGGCAGGCTTGGAGCATCGACCACCTCTCTCGGAAGCCTGTTCTGGTGTTTGGCCACCATCTCAGTAAAGAAATGTTTCCTAATGCCAAGGCTGAACCTCCCCTGGTGCAGATTTGAACCATTCCCACATGCCTGGCACTGGATCCCAGGGAGAAGAGCTCAGCAACTCTCTCTCCCCTTCCCCTCCTCAGGCAGCTGTAGAGAGCAATGAGGTCGCCCCTTAGTCTCCTTCTCTCCAAACTAGGCAAACCCAGAGTCCTCAGGAGCTGCTCACAGGACATGCCTTCCAGCCCTTCCACCAGCTCTGTTGCCCTCTTCTGGATGCATTCAAGGACTTTCACATCCTTCTTAAATTGTGGGGCCCAGAACTGCACACAGTGCTCAAGGTGAGGCCGCACTAAATACAGTGGGATAATCACCTCTCTTGACTGGCTGGTTGTGCTGTGTTTGATACACCCCAGCATGCAGTTTACCCTCCTGGCCACCAAGGCACACTGCTGACTGCTATTGAGCCTCCTGTCCATCAGCACCCTCAGATAAGCTCCTTCCTTGCCTGTCCCTTTTGAAGAGTTTGTAGCCATCCATTGCAGCATTCCAGTTGTGCGACTCATCCCACCATGTTTCTGTGATGGTGACTATGTCATAGTTTTTCTGCTGCACAATGGCTTCCAGCTCCTCCTGTTTGTTGCCCATGCTGCATGCATTGGTGTAGATGCACTTCAGTTGGGCTATTAATCCTGTCACCTTTTGGGGGTAGAAGCCCCAATTCCTACCTGACCATTCTCAGGCACTTCCGTGGTCACTAACACATCAATAACCCTTGCGTCTTTGCTCCTGCATGTGTCTCCATCTCCTTCCTCTGAGGCAGCAGATCGAAGGACCTTGCTGGCACACCATCTCTCAAACAGTGGCGTGCTGCCCTGAGGTTTATCTCTAGTGAGTCTGGTTTTATCATTTTCCCCCTTCAGATCTGGTTTAAAGCTCTTTCAATGAGCCCTGCTAACTCCTGTGCAAAGATCCTTTTCCCCCTTTGTGACAGGCATACCCATCAGTTGCCAGCAGGCCTGCTGTGACATAAACAGACTCACGATCAAAGAAATCCAAAGTTCTGCTGGTGACAACAGGCTCAGAGCCAGGTATTGATCTGTTGGCTTTTTGGGTTTCTTCCCTCATCATCCCCTGCAACTGGAGGGATAGAGGAGAACACTACTTGTGCTCCTGATGCCTTAACCAGTCATCCCAAGGCCCCGAAGTCTCTCTTGTTTGCCCTTGGACTTCTTGTTGCAACTTCATTGCTGCCTACCTGAAAAATCAATAATGGATAGCAATCTGAGGGCTGTAGGAGGGCAGGAAGCCTGCTCTTCATGTCTTCAACCCCAGCCCCATGGAGGCAGCAGACTTCCCTAAGGACTGGGTCTGGTCTGCGTATTGGGCCTTCTGTTCCCTTCGGAATCAACTGGGATGGGTGAAAAGGCTCTGTCCAGCAAACTAAATCCATCTTCATTAGAGCTGTCTCAAAAAGTCTTTATCTCTCAAGCACTAGGAGAGATTGCCACAGTACAGTGACCTGAGTGTTACCAAATGGAAGGTTTGCTCTTTAGACTGTGCAAGACAAAATATTTATGTTTTTTCCTTACTGAGGAAACATATTGAAAGGAGGTGTGTTTCACTCCCACATTTCTAGAAGACTATGAAGGTGTGTACTTGTTTGTGCTTCTGTTCACCGTGCCCAGTATGTAATAATTTCTAGCTGCTGCTGTATTTTGTCATGTATTGTTACCTTTCTGTGGTAGATCACTGTGTACTGATGAGAGGTAAGCAATTCAGATATGGAAGAACAAGCAAAGAGTTAAAGGGTGAGCTAGAAGCCCCGTGTTTCTTTCAAGTCTGGCTTTTGTTTTGGAAGGCCATGTTGATCTGCTTAACATCAGTGTTCACCGGTCAAATCTGGGATTTGCTTTATTGCCTTGAAACAATTTCCATTTTGTACATGCATCTGATTCCCTGCCTAGTGGTATGGACAGCTTTATGTGGGCCTTGCTGTATTTTGATCTGGCTAGTCCTGTGTCGTGGTTTGAGCCTACCCAGCTGGCTCCGCAGCTGCTCGCTCACCCCTACCCCATCCCCTGAGGGATGGGGTGGAGAAAATGCAACCAAAAAGGCTTGAAGGTCGAGACACAGGCCAGGGAGGGCTCACTCACCAGTTATGGTCATGGGCAACAGACAGATTCAACTTGGGGATAACAACACACATTTAATACAAACAACCACCACCATCAAGGAGAATGAGAGATACGACCTTGTTAAATACAACACACTTCCCCACCCCCCCCCCTCCGGTCTCCCCGGGCTCAGCTCTGCTCCCTCTTCCCCCTCAGCAGCGCAGGGGCCAGGGAATGGGGGTCACAGTCCGTCCGGCACAAGGTGTCCCCGCTGCTCCTTCCCCCTCAGGGAGGGGGGCCCTCGCAGTCCTCCCCTGCCCCACCGCGGGGTCCGTCTCCCGGCAGACAGCCCTCCAGGAACTGCCCCAACGCGAGTCCTTCCCGCGGGGCCGCAGCTCCCCAGAACCTCCCAGCGCGGGGCCCTCCCGGGGCTGCCGCCCTCCCACCGACGGGCGGCTCCAGCGCGGCCGCAGTCGCGCTCTGCTCCGGGCCCGGTCCCTGCTCCTCCGGCCCGGGGCCCTCCGCGGGCTGCAGGGCGACCTCTGGGCCACCGCTGGGCTCCAGGGGCTCAGCCGCCACCCCACCGCGGGCCGCAGGGGAACCTCTGCTCCGGCACAGCTGCCCCTCCCCTGCCTCACTGACCGGGTGTCCGCGGGGCTGTCTCTCTCCCATCCCCCTTCGCTCACCAACACACACAGAATAAAAGGCCAGAATCAACCACTTCTTTCACTCTTAAATAGTTATTCGCAGAGGCGCCATTGGCCTGGCCTTGGCCAGAGGCGGGTCCGAAACGAGCCGGGGGAGCTTCTCGAAGCCTCTTACAGGAGCCACCTCTGTAGCCTCCTCCCCGGCTACCAAAACCCCTCCAAAACCGCACCAGACAACAAACCACCACATCCTGACACTGAAATTCTCTTAAATTTGGACATTATATAGTTTGGTACTTTGCTGAATTGTGTAGAGCCTTCTGCCAGAGATACAAAGTTACTTTACCTCATTGTCTATTTTCTCTGTTTAAATTTAACTTTTTTTTTTTTTTTTTTTAAAAAAGTAATTGTGGTGTTGGAGTCTTAGTAAGTTAGTTGGTGTGTTTCCTGCAGGAGCGACTTCCAGTAGCTTGTGATCAGACTTTTTGTTCAAGTTATGCCTTAAAACATAGTAATCCATTCTGTGGGCTGGTAATTACATCTTTTGTATATGGAAGTGACAATTAATTGACTTGTCCTGTTAAGATTCATTATGGAAAGGTAACAAATAACATCTGTAAAATTCAATAATACCACTCCTAAATGTCTTTCACGTCTTTCTCTGTTCCCTTAGGCAAAAGATAAAAAGTTAGATGGATATGCTGAGATATTATTTCTGCCTTTCCTGTTAAAGAAGGTTTTATTCTTAGCCTTTTGAAATGGGGTAAGTCAGATGGAAGATCTGCTGCTGCAAGACAAGCTGCCTTTAGAACCAGATTTTAAAATTAATTTTTGTGTTAAGTGGTTACTGTTACCAGGGAAAGCTAATAAATAATATTGTTTTGGTTATGAAGCTTATAGCCTGATGAATGGGAAGGAGAAGGCTTTATTATGATCTTATAGTCCTTTTAGGGGGAGAGGGAGATGTAATGTTTTCAGAGTGTTCTCGAAAGGGAAATCTCGTATGAAATCCAGCAGTGCATGCTTCCTCAGGGCTTGGAGTCTTCTCCAGCCCTGCAGGGCAACAGAACACGGCTGGAAACATAGTTTTGCTGTTTGCAGTGTTACTCAGATTAAACCTGTGCAAGAGATTTAAGATATGTACTGTCCATGTAAGTAGTGGCCACAGTCCCTCTAAGATGAAAATTGGACTCTTTTTTTTTCCAGTGAGACCTGATAATGTAATTCAGAAACAAATACAGAGGAGCAAAATAGAGGAGTTAATTACTTTCTCTAGGAGAATTGTTAGCCCAAATTTTGAATGATAATGCCAACCATCTGCTTGACAGCTGTTCAGTTTACTAGATTTTACATGTTGCTTAGCCAATGTTGGTTCCTTTCTTTTGGCAAAACTCTGTTCTTTGGTTTTATTTCCAGAGGAAGATATATTTGCATGTAATTTGTTTTAATTTGGAAAGTCTGCATATAGACAGACAGTCTTCTGTAACAGTGGTTTGTTCTTGCTGCAAAGTATCTGCAGATGTAGGCACAAAGAGGAACAGGCAAACTTGCTCTTATCTGAAAAGCTATTAAATAAAAAATCAACATTAATCAACACTGGATGTAAGCACACTGTCCAGAATCAAGAAGGAAATTGTTCTCTAGGTTATCCTTGACTGCTGGGCTGCCAGTGAGTGTAGATTAGACAATACCAACCTATAAACCAGCCTGTGAACCTAATTTCTTAGCAAGGGAGACTGAAAAGTCAGATGACAGGGATAAAAATATATATATATTTAATTTTCACATAGTCTTTATTACTCTTAGGCCTTTCTGAAGTTTCTGAAAAATCAGTCACTTTTTTCCTATTTTTTTCTGAATTTCTTTTTGAGGGGCTAGTAATAGGTTTTCTTTAAAGTACGAAATAAATCCGGTTTCATCTTACTGCCTAACTAAGTATGTATTACATTTTCTTTCTTCCTTGGCAAGTAAAAGGAGAGTTGTCAAGGTAATGATGAAAAATATACTTGTGGGAACAAGTTGAAAGAACCTAATAGACATTTTATGTAGAGAAATAATAAATGAGAAAATACTATCTATGTTCTGGATAGCTTGCTACTTTTTTTTACTTTTGGCATAACTTCAAAATATCATCCATTAGATAGTAAATTGTGACATGATTATCATAATCTTTGAAACATGGAAATAGTAAGTTAATAGTCTTCTACTTTTTTAGTGTATCAACCATGCAGTATCATAATTGAGTTAAGGGTGATTGACTAAGGAGTCAAAATTGTGGTATCTTTTGATTATGCAATATACTGAAGTGCTTACCTAATATCTAGTCTCATAATTCCTAGTATTAGTCTCCTAATATCTATTAGAGTAATAAACGTGCACAAAAGGACTGTTCTTCTGCTTTTGAAAATGTCAGCAACCCTAAAAATAATTTTGCATTTTGGATGTATGTTTATATGTTCTGTTAGCCCAATGGTGGCCTGTTCTGCTTGGGATCTTTGGACCCTGATGTCATATAAGTATTTTAACTGTTTTCTTGTTTCATTTTTTTCCTCACAAGCTGAGGTTGCTGATGGGCAAGGTTTGAGACAGGAGATGGAGTAATAGAAAGTGAATTGTTCATGGAGCTAGTTATCGCTGGTTCAAGGAAAAGAGAGCTTTATACCTTGAAGGCAAGTTTTGATTTGGAATGCTGTGGCATAAGGCAATATTGTACCTTAATGGTATCTCAAAGATACTTCTACTTGAAATGCTTTTATTTAGTTAAAAATAACATTGGAATTTACAAGTTTAAAGACAAACTAAGTAATAAAAGTTTAGCAGTAATTTTTGGCAATCTATTAAAGCCAGATTTGGGGACATTGAAAGCTATGGAAGTTTGTTACTGAATTTTCTTTTCAACAGAAATTCTTTCTGAGGGGCTGTAATGTTTTAGCAACCGCATATTCCCGTTTTATTATATCTGAGTTCTGAGTTTCAGAATTTTTAACAGTGAAGAAGTTAGTCTGCTTTCACTTAATTTTTCTCTTTTTATGTTTTGCTTAAAAAAATTTATTTCTACAGTTCTAGAGAAAAAAGATCATTCTTTTACTACCTTGCATGCTGAATGCACAAATATTTCATTTTCAGACTATAAGTAAGGAGATAGTTGTGAGAAGTTTTCTGAAAGCTTTGTTTCTTCTACCATTGCAAATAGTTCACTGTCTAGCACGGAGGACTAGTTTTCAAGTATGTCTTAACGTGGAAGACTGGGACTGCGTGGTATTTGTATGTGCGTGTTCAGGAGGATGCAGCAATAACTGTTGTTAAGTGGACTGCCCTGGTACACTGTAGGGCTTTGCCTCAAGATCTGGTAACAAAACTTGCTAAAGTGTTACATTTCAGACACTAATCCAGATAGCTCACTTGACAGAATAAAGCTAATCCATTCCTTGTTAGAAATGCTGCCTTCAGCTTCTGAAAGATGTAACAAGTACCCTTATGCCTGAGCTCCACAGGGTTCCCTATGCTTGAAAGTACGAGACCAGGAGGGTTTGACTGGTGGTTCTGAGAGAGGAAGACTAAAGACTGTATCTTCCCTTTGTTTCTAGAAGTCAAGATATTTTAAGCCGATTCACAGTAAATCCAGCTTCTGAATTTTTCATGTTGTCAAGTAGTCATAAATAAGAAGCAGTGTTTGATTTTTGGCGGCTGAAATAAGAGAGTGGAAATGAACCTGAAAGAAACTTTAGGAATATACTTGACAGTATGACAAGTCAAATTTTTAATCAAGTTTTTATTATCTGTAATTTCTTTAGGTCTTTTAATATGTTCTGTGACTTACTGGGCTCTAATGTTTAAATTACATTTAATTAACTATTAGTTTTATATTTCTCTTGTTAATAAACTATATATCCTGTGACAGTTTTTGGGATGAAATCTGTGTGGCAGGTTTGGTGTGTTAATGTTTTCTTTTTAATTGTGTTATTTATACATTCAGTAGTTTTGCTGTATGCTTTCCAATAATGCTGACTGAAGACAAGAGTAAGCTATATTAATAAAATTGCTCTCTTCAGGACTAGATACAATCAATAAAATAACTATTTCACTGAAGGCTTCTAAAGAAAGCAGAAACATTAAGTACAGCTTAAAAATCATGCTATTGCAAATAGGTGCTTAGGATAATTATTTTATCTGTTTTTCTTTTAGGGTGGCATAAGCAGTGTTATGATGCAGCAAAATATTGCATTTTAAATCAAGCATGTTTTTGATCAAGGGTGAATTGAAGCACATACTAAGTGCTAAACAAGGACCAATGGCCTATATGAACGATGCAGCTATTCTTGGAAATGTCGCTTTAATATTTACTCTTCTGTAGATCTCAGGATAAGAATGTGAACTGATTGTATCCCGAACAGATAATAGCAATATTTGTAGCACTTAAAGAATTTTTTTGATGATTGTTTTTGAAAATCTACATTCAGTTCCTAATAGTGGCTGTAATAGATTGTGCTACCATTGAATTGGCAAGAGTAGTTCTTGTGTAAAGCTTTACAGAAGTGCTCAGCCTTGCCTCCTCTCCAAAACAAGAGTGCAAACAAAGATTGCTATTCATGTCATTCTTAATGGTTTATTTCCCATTTTCTTCAGTGTATATACCACAGTTTAGTACAGATATGCACTGTGGATTACCTGTTCCCTTAGTCATATAGATCACGTCCTCCTTAGTTCTGATATTATAGTATTTCAAGCAGTTTCAGAAAGTTAATTGCACAGAAAAATACATTTATTTGTCCCTTAATCCACTTTAGAAATGGAAAGCTGACTCCTCCATTTTTGCCCGTAAACTTGTCCATGAATGAGCATTGGACTGCAGCTAAAATTTTTGAACTCTGTTTCATCAGAATATCATGTGAAAGGAGCAAGTTCAGGATTGATCCTTCTGAAGGCAGGCTGGGAGCCCTTGAATGTATAGTTGTGGTTTTTTGGTGCAAGCCCTTTGCTTTTTCATACAAGACAACTGTGGAGAATATACTGCATTTCAGGTGAGGATTTTGAATAGCACTGAACACAGAACAACTTTGTTTTCTCGGTGGTGAAAAGACAGGTTTATTTATGTGACTGGTACAAGTCTGTACTGGTACAGTACAAGTCTATTGATGGGACAGTACTTTGCTCGCATCCAAGATACTCAGGACAGGTATCTTAAGGGAATTAGTTATCAGAAACTGTAAAAAAGCACACTTGCAGTCAGCAGCATAGATATACTTTTAAGATTTCCTTTCTCTTATTTGTGCTGACATCCTCCTTTTTGACTTTTTTTTGGTTGTAGTTAAAAAAGAATGTACATCTCAGTCTTTGACAGCTTTTTTCTATAAAGCAGTGGCTCCTGCCCAGCTAAGAAGTTGCTAAGGAGTCTCACTGGACCAGCAATCCAGTTTATTTAGCTGTAATTAAGATGGGAGATAAAACACCTTTCTTATTGTGGAGCTGGGATTTCAGACTTCTGGAAGAAGACCATCCTTACCCTGTGATGGCTGTGCCATTCTGCGTACTGGAATAGTAGTTACTATTGGTAACTTGGTATAGGAGAAAAGCCTGCTTGATTTGCTTGCCTCGGATCCTGTGTTAATACGTAGTCAACTCAGGTGACTGGCCCCAAAATGCTGGAGTGTTTGTGGTTCTTTCCACACAGGTTCTGCCCCCCCTTCACTTTTTTTCTCTTAAAGTTTTAGGAGCCATTTTGTTAGGGAATGTATTTTTCAGTTATTTGGGAAGATTAATCTTACCTGGGAACATCAAACAGGCTCATTAATTTACCCAAATGTGTAAATTCAGTTCCTGTCTTTAATTTGTTCTGAAAGTCTTTATTGTGTCCCTGTAATAAGAGTGTTTGATGGCCAATTGCTTTTGGGTATTTGACCTATGTCACTTCAGCGAGCTATGGTGACGAAGTCTCGTAGCCTGTTTTTGAAGATCAGTGAGATCTTGGCACTGGACAGGTCCATTAAGAGTTCTGCTGGCAGCAACAGTTGCAGGTAGAAATGGGAGTGTAATAAAGAAAACAAACGCATTGGCTTTGCTTACAGTACTTTGAACATGTTTAGGGCAAATATACATTGAACTCTGGGAAGCCAACAGCTTTACCTCACTTTTTTTTGCTGGACAGGATCCAAAGTCAAATAATAGTTGTGATTCACTATGGGGTATTTATTTATTTATTACCCGTAGAAATTAAACAAGTTTATTAATTATCTGCAGATTTTTATCTGGCTCAGATTAGCGTGCTGTTTAAATGAAGTGATTGTAAGGGTTAGCTGTATAAAGCAAGCTCGATTTGCAGTGCTGCTGCTCAGGCTCAAATTTATTTTTTCATCTGTAGTTTACAAAGGTAAATATTCACTGATTTCTGTTGCATCTATGAGCGTCTGAATTTGTCTCCAAGTGGGCAACAGTTCATTTCTGAAAACTGTGACCATGTTTGTTTAATTGACAGTTGTCATTACAGTCTTGATGGAAAGAACAATGAGTGAATGGCTGCAAGAACTCGTTTGCTCTTTCAGCCTATGAGGTGTTTCTTTCAGAGAGATTTAAAGGTTGTTGTAGTGCCTGCTGTGCTATTCTCTGTCCTTCTGCCAATGAAAAATAAAACAGCAAGGCAGAAAAAAATGGGAGGCGGGGGAGTTGGTCTCTTCTGCTGGGGCAATTTGTTAGATTTTAACATTCTGGCTTGGCAATAATGCTATCTCTTAAAGATGTGTTTTTTACAGTGAAGAATGCATTTGATATAGATTATATATGGTACAGTTTTTATTCAGAACTGAGTTATATGCAAAGCTGTATGTGGTCATATTTTTTTCCTCTCCTTTGTTTAATAGTACAAAGAAAAACAGACCTGAAATACTAAATTATTAGCTTCCTTTAAGGGGAATACTGGTTTTGCACTTAAAACTAATGATCAGTTACAAATGTAGAAATTACAATGAGCAAAGGCCCCCTAACCCCTTTTGTTTTGATTGAGCCTTTTTTAATGCTTTAATTTGTCTTCAAACAGGCATTTTCAGGTTTTCGTCATGCAAAGTACTCTAAATAAAAGCACACTTACATTTGTCTAGTATTCTTTGAGTGAAATATTGGTGATGACAAATTCAGATAGTAAAAGCCTGAGTCACAGCTGGGTGGTACATTCTAAGGTAATTTACTGATTACTGTGCCCCCTTTGCTACTTTGTCACAATGGGGTTATTCTTTTACCCTCTTACTTGTAGTATCAGAGAAAACTGGCACCCTTATGAAATGTAAACAGACACCCTCCACACCCCCCTTCACATATAAACACGAAAAAAGTTAGTAGACATCTTTCTTCCAATTTTCATTCTTGGTTTGAAGCCAGTGTTTAGTGCTGCCTGATGTGGAGTTACAATTTTTTTTTCAGGATTGTGGCATGGCCCAGGACACTACAGTGCCCAAACTGAACTTTGAATGTTGGTTGGATAAAGCTATTGAATGGGGTCAAGCCACCACGCTGGAATCCCAGAGGGATGTGTGCCTTCACTTGCCCCAGCTCCAGGATTTTCTACATCAGATTTATGAAACTTTAAAACATACGGTAAGTGACTTTAAGAAGAAGAGAGACCTGTTTTGAAGACACCCTCAGAAACAATCTGCACCATGTTTTGACAGAACCAGAAGCTAGCAGTAGCAAAGAGGTTTGTGTTGTTGACCTGATGTATTGCTGGATCAGAGAGACAAATTGGGGAAACGGTCATAGGTAATGGAAACAGGAGTGTGCTTCCTGTTTCCTTGATTTATTGTGAAAGGAGCTTTTTCTTCTTGATTGGTTGTTGTCACGTGAGATTTCCCAGCCAATGCTCTAGCCTCTTTAAAAAACTTTAAAATAAACAAGAATTTGATTCTGGCTGTCAGGTCATAAAATGGATTATTTAAAGGCCTTAGCATGCAAAACTGTAACTAATCCTTTAAATCTTAGAGAGTCTGTGGACATGTTAACCCCAGTGTTGTGGCACACGTAGTGAGTTCTAGCAGCATGGTCAGATCATTGACATATGCTGCTGGCTGTTCTGTTTAGTAGTTTAATTGTTGTCTGCACTCACTAGAGTGCTTTTTTTTTGAAGTAAATTTAGTTGTTTATATGCTTAATTGTGTATTGGTTTTTCTGAGTGTGGTTTTTCCAGTATATATTTAGTATAATTAGCTTTACCAATATTGCATTATGGCATGAGGCTGACTTCTTCTGAAGTACTTCTTTTAAGTATTCTTCTTATCTGAAGATTGCAGAATTGTTATTATTTTCTGAACTGAATTTAACTTTTAAATAAAAGACTTTTGGGGAGTGGTGTTTCTTCCCATATTTATATATGTCTTTTTCTTAAGGAGGTGTGGAATTAATCTATTTTTAATGTTGCTACTTCAAGTAATTTGAGGCTTGGCCTGAAATGGACCTTGTGAATATGGCCCCAGAAAGTCTAGGGCTAGCTGCAAACGTGAGACAAATGTAAGGAATTTATTGCAGCAGCAGGAGATGGTTATCGTTCCTGCTACTTGTATGTTATCTCAGTACAGCACCATTTTTAAAAGCCTTCATTTATTAGATAGTAAAGCTACAAAATGGAAAAATGAGACTGGTTACACAGGATCGTATACAAACTACATTGTCTACTACTTTTATAGTGAAGCTGCTTTCTATTTGTTTAAAAGTTAAATTGCACCTCCTTACTGCTAGTCATTATGTAAGTTAATTTAAAGAAAGCAAGTGAAAGTAACAGGAAGATAATTGCTTTTATGCCATATTAGGTATTAATTTCTTCAGAAACTCTGTGAGACGGTATATTAAAGCAATGAAGATCAACAAAATTATAGTTTAATTGTGCTTTTGTTATAATGAAATCCTTGTTACTAATACTGTTTTCTGATTCCTGGATGTGAGGCAAATGAACAAATATTCTACCATAATTAACTATTCAGTGAGGAAATTACTTACTTAAGCTTCAACTTATTTGAATTATGACATTATAGCCGATTTCAGGAAGTTCTGCTTTTATTACATACCTGCAGGTGTTTTGTTTCCAGAGCATTTCGTAGCAAAACCATTGGGATTGCAATTTACCGCAATCTGTGTCATTAACAGTTCTCCTACTCTAGTTTTGATGTGCAGTATGTTTGTTTGTTTGTTTATTTATTTATTTATTATGTTTTTAACAGGATTCAATTGTAGCAATCCAGCAGTTTCCTTTAATTGGCCAGCTTCTAGGAAGGCTTTGTTGGAATCCTTTTGTTATAGGATATGGTAAGAACATGTAATGGTATTTCTGCCACAGTTCCATGAACTTTATTCTATAGGAATTACCAAGATACAGCTTGTTATATACTTTGATTTTCTCCATAAAAACACAACATTCTTTTTTACTTAAGTAAAACTTTGAGATTAAAAGGTTAGCTAAGTTATTTAAAATATGTGGCATAGAGAAATTTTGATTTTACTTTTGGAGCTAATTAACGTCATTGAGTAGTTACAGAATCTTGACTTGGGAGCAGTAGATTTTTAAACCCAGTGAGTGTTTATGCATGTCATGATTTCCATTTTTCTTTTTGTATTAATTACATTTTTGTTAGGTTCTCTCAAATGTACAATAGTATTTCAGATTATTTTCAACAGAAGTTTCTTCCAGTTCTACCTCAGAATATTCTGTTATATATGCTAATATAAAAGAAATATTTTTTCTGATACTTGGTTTGTTTTTTTATTACTGTAAAGCTCTACTAAGTTATGATTGTGTTTGTTTTTATTTGGTTTATTCTGAATGTGTGTTTTCCCCATCTTGCAAACTAGTGAAAATACACATAAGATCGAAAGCAAAACAATAAAGTGATGTATAAAGTGATATTAAGACATAGGAAAAAATAATGTGAAAAAACAAAAGCCTCCTACTGGTACTGTATATGTGTGTAGGTGAGAATAAAGAAGAGAAAAGAAATTTGGCCAGGAAAACTGTTGGGAGAGAAGAGACACTACTTGTGCTACCTCACCAGCAGTTCCACTACATTTTTCAGGAAATGAGATGTTGATAAATAACTCGGGATTTACTTCTAAGCAGAAAACTAATTCTGAGCCTGTTAAAGTAATCTTTTGCCAGTCCTCTGCTACTACTACAACTGAAAAAAAAAAAAAAAGTCGCATTTTGTCTCTCTGCTTTATGCTTCCTTTTGGGGAAATACAGGAAAGGCAATTTTTGTGTTCACCTGGAAGGGCTTATTAAGTCAAGCACAGCATCAGGCTAAAGAGATCATATGTCTTCTGGTTTGGCTTTATCTTCTAGTCAGCTTGAAGCACAGGCAGAATGAGCTTGTCTACAAACCACATGGTAGATGTGCGTTACCGTCAGCACTTCCCCTCTGAAAGGAAAATTTGGGAAAGAACCATAGATTTAAACACAGATAACTTTTACACAGCAGCAAATGTAGACTTTTGTGTCACTTTTTGAGAAAGCCTTTTCATACTTTATAGACATTTTTACAATGGAGGGGTTACCTTTTTAATCATAGTTCCAGTTTTTGAGAATGTTGGTAACTGTTGACATTTACAGTTACTCACATGCCTTTCTTCTAAGCTTTTGTTTGGAATATATGTCTTTAGACCATCAGTTTTTCTGAGCTGACAGTATATTGTGGTCAGAAAGTAGCTTCATCTCTATTTTTCATCAAAGTTGAAAGCCATCTGTTCCTGCTTTTGACTCCTTTTCACCACAATCCCAGCTATACATTCTTGGTTTCCTCTACTTTTGTCTTATTTGAGATTCCTCACCATTTTCTAAAGGAAGGAAAGTACTTTTTCTGCAAGTTGATCATTACCTCTGAAGTTTGCAAGAGAGTATTTACTACAGGTTTTTTTTTTTTCGTTTCAAAGTTGCAAGCAAGCCACTTCAGAGAACCTCACTTGCTCAAAATGGAATCTTGCTCTTTGATGCATAAAGATGAGTCAAGGAGATTTTCTGACTTCAACAGACCTGAAGTCGTCTGCTTATACATTCCCACTGCTTCCACTTTTTACAGCCACCTGAGTGCTCTTTGGACCGCTGGCATTTTTAGATTCAGCAGATTTTAATTTTGTTTGGCACTAGTTCTGAAGGTATTCTTTAAGGTAGTGCTGGCTATAGCAGGTGCTGACTCTCAAGTGGGTTTCGTGTAGTTTCTCATTTGGATAAACAGCTCATTCAGACATGTGTCTGAGGCCAGGCCACCCTTGCAGTAGAAGGAACTAATTTGATCAATTCAGTCTTTCATACTAATAAATGGAGGGGGAAAAACATTATACTTCTGCATCATGTCCAAACCACAATACCTATCACTTTACATGAATGTCTGTTGGTGCTGGAAGCTGACATGGCTGACCACTCAGTGCAGGAAGCGTGGTCTCCAAGGGAAAATAATCTCCTCATAAACACTCCTGAGCAGGAGGTGATCAAGTTAGCCTTATTTAGAACGCTAATGTAAAGGAAGCACAACCGAAGAAAATCTCATGGCTGTACTTGTGGTCCTGAACCACAAGGGATGCATGAGGAATTCAGTCCTGGTGAGGAATTCCAGTGTTTTTTTTCTGTGGGCTGGGGGATTATCTTCACAGTAGGCCCCTCCTGGTTTGAGTTTTGAGTCCAAATGTCTTGAATCCCAAACTAATACTATAAATGCTGGGGAATTTCTTGGTGGCTCTGTATGTCAGTGTATATGTGTGAGCATGCGTGCTTATGTATGCATTTGTTTCCACAGAAAGTTCAGTTTTAGCTAATCAACATTTTCTGATATATTTCAATAAAATTTTACAACAAGCTCTAAAAAGAATATTTCTGGCTGTAAGATTAGGGTTTTCTTATTAGTTCCTTGCATCTGGCCCCATTCATGACACGGTATTTATAAACTGACTGTGTCATAGGATGATTGAGACCACACTGTGTTATGAGGAAAATGCTGCCTTTTTTTTTTCTTTTTTTTTCTTTTCGATGTGAGACTGGCAGGGAAGAAGTGCAGTCTGATTCATTGTAAAGGTCTGGGCTTTTGTTTGTTTGGTTGTTTTTTTATTGTTGTTGGTTTTTTATTTTTTACAAAACAGCTTCCAAGCTGTCTTAAATTTCTTACAGAAAATTTTCATTCCTTTAGTTTGAGTTACAACATTAAACTACTTAAGAAGTCGAGTAGATAGTCAGTGACCCTTTTTTGTGATATAATTTCTACCTTTGAGTTACTAATTTTGTAATTAGATATTTATTTGTATTTGTATTAACTGGATATTTATTTGAGTAGTGATAATTTTTTCATGCCATAAGATCAAATGCCTTCATTCATATCCTGATAGTGGTTTTCAATGCATACCATGATGGTATGTTTTCCGTGGGGACCACAGTTACTAGAAAAATGGGAGGAAAAAACCCACCAGTAAGTTTTCTGTGGCTGTCTGTGTTTGGTCTTTTGATGTGATTATCTGTTGCAGCTGCCATAATTATTTTAAGGTCTGTGCCCCCTTACTCTTAATCTTCCCATCTTTCATCCCCAGTTCCAAAGCAGTTCTGAAAAGAAAACAGTGAACCTGAGAGTGACCCACAGAGTGTCATCGGGTACTTCAGCAAGAGGACTGTATGGTCCCTTTCTCTACTTTTCACACATCTATGGGATGCTACTTCGGGTTTGGATGTAGCCAAAAAATAATTTTGACTGTGAAAATTGTGAAGCTGTACAAGTCCCTTATTTTGGGGGAGCTGTTGGCATAGCTATGGCACCAATATAATTTGGTTTCACTTAGGTTGAGGTTTGAATGTGTCTAGCTAGATCTGTGTAAACTCATTATACTGGCAAAGTGCGCCAATGCATCATTTATCTAAGTTTTGTTTTCATAATTTTATCTTTCATTATAGAGATTTACATTTCTGATAGGCAACAATACATGCAATTTACTTTATAGTATGCAGCAAGTCATCATGTGTAGCAAAAAGCCTTCTCATCCAGAAGTCTAATTAAGCAGTTACATGTATTTTTTCACCTCTTTCCTGCATTTTTTAGGTCAAAAGAAAACAGTAACTTAAATAAAATTACTTAATGGCATACTGTAGATATATAGTATAAATAGGATGAGTCAAAAGAAGGAACACTTAAACTATGTATACGTTGTTCAAGACAGGCAATTTGGACTTGTGTCCCCCCTCCTTCTGTCTAGGTGAACTTTTTTAAAATCATATAATTTAAAATTATCTCAAAAGCCAGGCTTTATAAACAGGCAATATTTAGTACTACTGATTAATAATGTTTAAAATCTTAATTTTCCAAGAAGCAAACGGCTATCATTTAGTTGTTTAAACAAGTAAAACAGTATTTGTTTATTTTTCCTCCCACATAATTTTGTGTCAGAGTTTAGATGAAATGTTTTTTGAAGGAGGTAGAGTTGCCTCTTAGGGCTGATGTCTGAATGCTAGTTGGATGTAGTTACGACCGAAGTATAAAGATACTTTGAATTTCTGCTGAGCAGTATGCAAGATTTCTCCTTTAACTCCCATTTTAAATGACCTAGGAAATTATTAGCCTTGTAAAAATCCATATTAAAAAAAAATCCCCAAACATGCAATGGCAGAATACTCCAAATTGTAGTCAGTTAAATGTGTATGTTTGAGAAACCATTTCTGTGCAGAGATGTTAGTCAGTGGGAGGCCAGTAATGGCCTACAGGCTTGTTGGACATTTATTGAGGAATACTGGTTTAAATCAATATTAACTTCTCTGATCGCCTGGTGAAAATACAGGCATTACTTAATGGAGCTTTTATTTTTTCTTCAGGCTTTGCCAACAAAGCACTTGTAAATAATACTGTTTATTACATCCTGGATAACAAATGCACAGAAAACAAAAGAAATCACTTGTTGAGCTTGATAATCAAATTGTCTCCTAATATAATTTGTAAAACTCATGTGGTATTACTTGTTTGTATTATTTTTAACAAGACCAATACTAAATGACTATTATATCAGTGTTAAAATGCTACATCCAGTTTTCATAATTTTTGTTACAGTCATGTGGTTTTATTCTGGGATGAAGATCTTCCAGAGAACATTAAAAAAAAAAGTCTGTTGAAAACAAAGTTGTGGGAAATAATCATAAGTTAAATGGCTCTTCAGCTGCTTACTCCAAATAATCAGCTCTTCTGTAGTAATATCTGTGCATCTGAGCAGTGACAGTATTGCTCAGCATGGTAGGTTTTTAGAGAAGGCAACTGATTTCCAACAGTGGGTTAGAATTAAGTAAAACCCGATCTGATCCTGAACAGAAAATCACAATAGGATTCTTTTCCATCAGCTTTAACTCTTCTACTGTCTGCAGAAATGTAATTTTCCTGAAGCATGGAGAATCTTAATATTCTTGCAGAAAACTCAATATTTTACATTCTTGATATGAATGATTTGAAACTTCATGAACTTAACTTTTTCAGAAGTGAGAATTCTTTAGTTGTGCAAGCTTTGAACACAAGGTAATAACTACTTTACTACTATTCATTATTGTTTATTATTAATTATATTATTTAGAAACTGAATTGAAAGTTCCTTGATGATAGCTTCAAGTATTATATGTGTAAATGAATCACTAGGTCATGCATGTTTCTTAAGACCATCTACATATTGCATAGATTTTGAACTCTTTGATACCTTTTAAACTGCTGTTGAAGGAAATGATTACACAAGAACTAAGTATGAATAACATTAAATGTGTGATGTGGATCTGGTAGAATAGAAGCATTATGAATTGAGACTTATATTTAGGGCTTTAATTTTGTGGGTGGAAAGGAATTGTTTTGTGTAATTCTGTCTGTGTTTTGATTTTTCTGGTTTTGGGTTTTTTTTGGGTTTTTTTTCAGTTTTTTTTTCTTTCTCTAAATGTATCCTTATTTGCTTTTTTCCCTGCAGATGAAAGCCAGAAGATTCTGATGCAGTGCTTATGTTGTCTATACAGCAGTGAACCACGGAATCCTGTGGAATTGAAGGCCAACAGCTGGATACGGGTAAGGGAATGAATCCTTCCCAGGACTGCTTTGAATTAAATTGATTATTTAAAGCTGCTGTTATCTACAGCATAGAGACACTGTCATTTAAGAAACTGCTCCAAACACAACTTGCATACATAGTGTGTTAAAGTATATATCAGTCTAATTATAACACAGTCAGTGCTAGTCTGTCATTTTAAATATTAAAAAGATGTGGCATTTCAAAGTGGATAGTTTTGATGGCTTTTAACCTAGTAGATTCACCAAGTCTCATAACTGTGAATAGTGAGCGACAACCACAAATCAGAAGGGAAGCAAGTGTTATTAAAAACAAAAAGAACCTTTCAATTAGGATAAAATAAATAACCTGGAGAAATGCCATAGTTTGTTTTGAAAACAGCTTATATTTGCTCTTTAATTTTATTCTTTTTTGCTTTTCTTTAATGCCCTGCTTATGAAGAATTTAATTGTATCCAAACTTCCTTTAAATGTAGTCAGAGAGGGAAGGGCTAGTGCTTGTGTGTGGATTTATATTTAGTGACTTAAAGAATAATGAATCCTTAACTTTAACCCCAAATTTAAGGTTTTGCATGGCACATCTGTTCAAATTTTATTTATTTGCACACTTAACTAGCAAAGCATATCAGCATGTAAATAATTTGCAGCACATTGATGCTTACCGCTTTGCATTTCTGAATAGCAATTTGAGGGTGCAGTGTTGTTGATTTAATGTCCTTGTATTCTCCATGGGTCAAAATACAGTTAAAAATATTAATGGAACTTTTTTTTTGTTAATGTTGGGGGTTTTTGTGTCTTATAGTTCTCACAGATAGTGAGAATATAGTAGCCTGATCCTTATTGATGTACATGTCTGCTGAAGCTGAAGATAACTTCTAGGCTTCTATAAGTAGTACATTTCTTACTTACTATTTGACTTTTTACATGCCAGTTTATCTAGGTATGCAAGTAATATTAGGATGTACAAATTATTATAAAATAGGTAATGATACTGCAGATGTTTATGTTGGTAAATGACTGTATTTAACTGTGTAGTATTGTTGATTTAGGTGCAGTAATCTCAGCAGTAAGTTCTCACAAACTTTCAGATGCCACTGAGTGACTGTATGTCCTATTTGGTGGGTTGTGCCACATGCCATGAATTTCTCAACAAATTAATACTAAGAAAAATCACCCTTATTTTCTTCCTGTCTTTAACTTTTTTCAAGAGTCCTTTCCTGAGGTTAGTAGACTTGGAATTCACAGTGTGGCAATGCTTGACTACCAAAGTAAAGTGATGCAAAAAGACCCTCTGCCTTTTCTAAAGTCTTGCTAGTTGGATATATTCGTAACGACATAGGAGATACACAGTAGCGTACACTTAGTTATCAAACAGAGCAAAATTTATTATTTTGTTTGTTATTAGCAACAGCATATGCATTAATGATGTTAAGTGGTGAAGGAAAGCTGTACCTAGACAATCTTCTACAGGTAGCTTCCATTTCTGGAAGGGAAAAAAACAATTGTTTTAATCTAGATCAGTTGGCTTATCTGATTAATTAACTGAACTGATGGTGTTGCTGATAAAAGAAAAAGTGTAAGTAAACAAGAACAAACAGTTGGGGATGGGTGAACATGGCGCTGCTGCTTTTGGCAACACTGCCATCTGAAGCTGTCTTAGAGTGGGACTAATGTGTAAGCCGTGTAAGCATTTGATTCGAGCCTCACTGTAGTCTGCAGGAATTTTTCCACTCTATGTGTTTAAATCAACCTTAATAGTCATTGTGACTTGATGGGTCAATAGTTAACCTAAAAGTGATAGGGAAGAGGGTGTGGAGGAGCTGCCTAAAGTGTAGCATAATATGCTCTGAAATGTAACAAGTTCACATTTTGCCTGGAGGGAAAGAAAGAGCTCTTGGAGAACTGGTAATTCAAAAAAAAAAAAAAAGACAGGTAAGGGAGATTGTAAAATGTACAGCATAAGTATACAAAAGTTGAGATTAAAAGAAAGGGTATTATTAAATTGTTTTCTGTAGTCATTAGAATTTCTTCTTGGTTTCTTAATATCCAGTGTGCATCATCACAAAGCTTTTTGAAGAAGGTGGTTTTATCGCCTTTTCCTAACCAGCATTGTAGTTCTAGTCACCAGCAATTGCGATATAATAAGGACGATCACAGTTGTTTGTACAGAAGAACCTAAGTTAAATATTTTGCTACTGTTGGGTTGCTTTTACCGTGTATGATAATGATTTACATTTCAAAAAAATAAACATGTAGTAGGTCTGTCGATCCACCTAATGCATACTTGACATTGTTTCCTCCTGAACTGCTTTATTTTCCATATTGTATGTGTCTCAAAAGATTGTCATGGAAAGGGATCAAGACACATTTGCTGTGAGAGCCATCACTTGAGGTTTGCATCAGCTATTTTCATATTGACTGGATGACCAACCTCTGCAGTGATTTGATCTGACCTCAGCTTTGTCTGCAATACGGCAGGAGCTCTTTATAGCAGGGCTATTCAGTCTCTGGTGAAGAAGATGCCAAATACACTGTGGTACACTATGATAAAAATGGCCAGAACTCTAAAATCTATAGTTGAAACAGTTGAAAATTGTTGCAGATGGGGGGGAAGGTAGTTTTGTGGCTACATGATGTAAAAGGAATTGAAATCCAGAAATCAATTCTAAATAAAGCTCTGAAATTTGAATGCTTTTTTAAAAGGGTGTTATTATTATGGAAAACTTGTGTGTACTTGGAATGAAATGGTAGCTTATCTACGGTATTTAAGCTCTCCCTAGAGGGTATGGATGGAAAGCCATCCATGACCACACAGAATGGGGCTCTGTGTTGCGTTTGTACACCCTGACACAGAAGCCATGGAAAAGGGGTTTACATATAGGAACTGCTGTTGAGCTTCTGCAGAAGTGACTTCACAGTAGCCCAGTCCTTTCGCCCTGCAGCTGACAGTTAATTTGCCTCCTCAGCTTAATACTTGAGTGTACACTGATGAGGAGTACTCAGTTTTTAGAAAGGTAAAGTAGTTCACTGTGTAAGCCAGCATGCATCAATTAAATTGGGACCTTTGGGTGTACATTTAGTTGACAACAGAACAAAGCAAAGCAAGCAAGCAAGCAAGCAAACAACCAAAAAACCCCACTTAAACAACCAAAAAATGAGAAGGAGTGTGTAATGGAGGTAGACAACTTTACCTGCTTACGATTAACTGTTTAACAACAACAAAAAACTTTTTAAGATTGCTTCCTAGTTTTGTGGGTTTTAAATGTGGCTTATGTGAAAATTTTCCTCCCAAAAGGCAAAGTTATATCTGATTGGAAAATTATATGATTCAGTCAAGTTAATGGTGAATTTTCTTTTTACTTTATTTATATAGCTGTGCACATTTACTATTAAATTACATCTTGCTTTTTGTCACGGCAAGCACAAGTTTCTAAAGCGTACTTTGTTGGCTTTCGGTGTGTCTTTGACTAAGGTCATTGATAGGAAGACTGATCTCAAGTCTTTTGTTTTCAGCTACTAGAATGCATTTTCAAAGTAGTAAAAAGACTATTTAGTGCTTGTTTACTTTTTAACTTTCCTGCCATGGTCATAGAAAAGCTGGATTGTTCTGTTGACAGGAAGAGTAGCTACCCACTTGAACCACATTATTAGTAAGTTTCAGAAATCAAAATCATGCAGGTCTTTAAGTCCTCTGAAAGACTAAAATGTGCAAAGAAATGGCTTGGAATTTGGTTAAAATGTGCAATGAAGACTGCAGTTTTTTTAGGATCAGATGCTGGTTTTAAAATGGTAGAATTTTTTTTTATGATTGTGAATTTTAGTGCTGGAATCTAGGTTCCATAGTTCTTCTGAACAGCCAGACGCAGTGTAGGAAGCCAAGATACATGCTGGCACAGATTTCTCACTGATGAAATCAGTCATGACCTGGTGAAACCAGTCTCTAAGAAAGTGATTTAGTTTCCACAGCTGGCCTTCTGTGAGAAGAGAATTTTAGAGCTGTGCAGCTAGTGTGGTTCTAACATGGGCTTGTGTCTAGTGGGGCTAGAACAGGTTTCTTTCACCATGGGTTACTCTTGTAATCACTTTGCAAAAACTAGAGAGCTTTTCTGAATTAGATTTCCATTTTATTAATTTGGTCACACCTCCTCCTTTGCTCTCAGTTTTTAAACTGTGCTTATGAATTGTTTATGGCTTTGAAATTTGTTTCAAAAACTGCTTTTGTTGTGTTGTTTTGGAAGGCTGTACATACTTGTGAGAGTGTTACAGCCCATCACTTTTCAAATTCGGTAAAACAGGAAAGGTTAATATCCCTCTTTTTAATTTTAAAGTTTTTTTAAAAATATAAGATAAATTTTTTCCAATACTATTCAAAGGAATACAAAGGAACAAGACAGTGCATACATAATAGCTTAAATATGGGGGTGGAAGGCCTGTCAGCCTGGGTACATGTTTTTAGAGGTGGTTTTTGGGCTTGGCCATATTTTCCTTTCTGTAAGTTTGTATTTCTTTTGAGTATCTGTATCCTGTGCGAGGCCACATTATATTAATGGTTGCAAAAGTAATAGGTGTTCTTTGTAAGAGTAATTTTTAATGGCACTGGAATTATAAAATTATTTTTGTAATATTTAAAAAAAATACCTAATGAAACTTGTGTGTTTCATCTTTCGTAAGTTTTCATACGTGTTTTCTCTTACTGGTATTATTCCGGGTAATTTTTGAACTGAAGATGGTATGATGCCAAATTGATGTAAAAATTTTGATTCAGAAAGTTTTAATTATACTGCGTTGGTGAGTTTTGAGTTTCTCAGGAGAACTGTGGAAAATGATGTTCCTATGAAAACACTAAAACTGATTAAAAAAAAAGCACCTCTAAAACTTTGACTCATCTACTAATCATTTGTGAATGTTGCTGAGATATTTCTGCTGTAAGATCAAGGTTTTGAATTACAGTCTGTGGTCCTTGCCTCCTGCACTTCAAGTTTAACTTCTCAATTTTCTGCTGAGCTACACAGTGTTGGTGGACACTACTTATTTCCAAATATATGCAATGGAAAGCAGAGACCATATTATTGTTTCCTTTGGACACTGTCAGCACTCAATGAACAAAGTTCACCACTTAAGAGCACATCTTTGAGAATGCAGACATTGTCTTTTCAGGTACAGGATTTTCATTTTGCTAAATTTAGTGTTTGCAGTAAAACTGCAATATTTGCTTGCTGGAATTTCTTTGCTTTTTAGGGAAATAGGAGATATAGCAGAACCTCAATGTCATCTTGTTATTTTTTGCATAGCAAACATGGAAACATGTTTGAAAAGAATTAGTTTAATATGGTACATGTTTCGTAGAACGCCTCCTTGTACAGCAATGCTTGAAAGTTTCTGGTAAAAAGGGTTTTGTGGTGGGTTTTTTTTGTTGTTTTGGTTTGGTTTTAGGGTTTTGTTTTGGTTTTTTTTTTTTTAAATTTGAGTTATAAGTCTGAAAATGTCAAGGCCTTCTGTGCGATATCTTGCCCTTTAGTATTGTTACACTTACCTCCTGTGGAGGACACATTAAAGCATCTGAATGGAAGTCTTGTTTTCCAGAAGAATGGAAGGTATATACCTGTCTTCCACATGCCAACCTTTTGATGTACGTTGAAGTTGTATTTGTTTAGACTAAATTTGATGGAATTCTGTCCATTGTATTAAATTGTATTAAAGTGTTTTGCAGTGGATTGCTGCTCCTTAACTAGGCCAGGTCAAGAAATTTACTGCCAATTAAGAACAGGATGTTTGAGATTTTTAGTGATGTCCTCCGGATGACCTGGGTTTTTTTATGATCATCTTGACTTTTTAATTAAACTACAGTTTTAATTGAGTTCATTCAGTTAATGAATCACTGACCTTTCACCCCTACTTCTGAATCTGTACCAGAATTTTCAGCAAAATGGATTTTTAAGACCTTTGCTTTCTATGTAGCAATGTATCTAAGACTGATGAATTAACATTGAATGGATGGTCTCTCAGTGATCGTTCAAAATGGAAATGTTTGCGATTTACTTCTTGGGACAGATGCACCTGCACTGAAATGCTTTGTCATCTCTCACTATAAACTTACACTTCTGTGTGGCTTTCATTTCCTCTTTAGATGTCAAGTACTTCTTTGCTTGTATCTTGGATCATCTGGCTATCTGATCAGATGTTACCGTGTTTGTCATTCTTAATAGTTTAATTAATTGACATATATTTTGGTTGGGCAACAATATTCAGGAATAGAATAAAAACAACACTATTATAAAAACAAGAGTTCAGCAAAATGAAATTTCTTAAAATTTTAGGATTTAAGTGTATTTACTCTTTTGCCTGCCAGTGAAGATTTGCTCATTGATTTACTGGGACTTTACAAGATTATTTAGTTACTTCTGAGTAACTAAATAAATTTCTCATACAACTTGAAAAAGAAGTATTACAAGAAAGAGGTTAGAAAGTAGACATTGATGGAACTACAGGAAAGTTGTGGAGAGTAGCTGAGAAGAAAACAGAAAAAAAAGTCACGTTAAGAAAAGGTCAGGGAGTGTGAAATGTGTGTGTGCTTGTTCCCATGTATTTTGCCTTCTATTTGGAATGAGTGTCAAAGCATTTTCAATATTTCTGTTACAATGTGGGTAGTAAGGCATCACAGTAACTCATGAAGGAACTGGGAAGGACTAGATTATCTTTAAGAAATACAGGGATTCTTGTCATATTTTATAAAGAATCCAAAAGAGATTTTATGTGAAATGGAAAGTGACAAAGGGAACTAGACTCTATAATTCTCATTATGGAATCATAGAATAGTTTGGGTTGGAAGGGACATTTAAAGGTCATCTAGTCCAACCCCCTGCAGTGAGCAGGGACATCTTTAGCTAGATCAGGCTGCTCAGAGCCCCATCTAGCCTGACCTTGAACGTTTTCAGGGATGGAGCATCTACGACCTCTCTGGGCAGCCTGTTCCAGTGTTTCACCACCCTCATTGTAAAAAAATTTCTTCCTTACATCTAGTCTGAATCTACGCTCTTTTAGTTTAAAACCATTAACCCTTGTCCTCTTGCTACAGGCTCTAATAAAAAGTCTGTCCCGTCTGTGTCAATGGTCAGCTGGAGTGCATGGAGCACTGCCTGGGGATGGATGAGGAGTTGCCCGACAGTTTATGGGTCAGGATTAAAGGGAGGGCAGGGAAAGAAGAGATTATAGTGGATGTCTGCTGCAGCTTGCCTGACCAGGAAGACTGAGTGGACGAGGCCCTCTATAGGTGGATAGGAGCAGCCTCACGATCACAAGGCGTCGTCATCATGGGGGACTTAAACCACTTCGATATCAGTTGGAGGGACAACACAGCAGGGCACAAGCAATCCAGGAGGTTCCTGGAATGCTTTGATGATAACTTCCTTCTGCAAGTGGTAGAGCAGCCAACAAGGAGAGAAGCTGTGCTGGACCTTGTTCTCTCCAACAAGGAGGGCTGGTGGGGAATGTGAAGCTCGAGGGCAGCCTTGGATGCGGTGGCCATGAGATGGTGGAGTTCAAGATCCTTAGGGCAGTGAGGAGGGTGCGCAGCAAGCTCGTTAGCCTGGGCTTCAAGAGAGCTGACTTTCGTCTCTTCAGGGACCTCCTTGGCAGAGTGCCATGGGATACAGCCCTGGAGGGAAGAGGGGCCCAAGAAAGCTGTTCAATGGATCACCTCCTCCAAGCTCAGGATGTTGACATCCCAACAAAGAGGGAGTCAGGTAAAAATGCCAGGAGGCCCGTGTGAATTAACAAGCTGCTCCTGGTCAAACTCAAACAAAAAACAGAAGTCTACCATGGGTGGAAGCAAGGACAGGTAGCCTGGGAGGAATACAGAGAAAGCGTTTGAGCAGCCAGGCATCTAGTTAGGAAAGCCAAGGCCCTGATAGAATTACATCTGGCCAGGGACATCAAGAGCAACAAGAAGAACTTCTATAGGTAAGTCAGTGACAAAAGGAAGACTAGAGATAGTGTGGGCTCTCTCCGGAATGAAAGGGGAGACCTGGTTTACAGGGATATGGAGAAAGCTGAGGTAATCAATGACTTTTTTTACCTCAGTCTTCACCAGCAAGTGCTTCAGCCACACCACCGAAGTTGCAGAATGCAAAGGCAGGGACTGGCAGAATGAAGAACAGCCCACTGTAGGAGAGGATCAGGTCTGAGACCATCTAAGGAACCTGAAGGTGCACAAGTCCGTGGGACCTGATGAGATGCATCTGTGGGTCCTGAGGGAACTGGCAGATGAAGTGGCTAAGCCACTATCTGTCACATTTGAGAAGTCATGGCAGTCTGGCAAAGTTTCCACTGACTGGAAAAGAAGAAACATAACCCCCATATCTAAAAAGGGAAAAAAGGAAGGCCCGAGGAACTACAGGCCAGTCAGTCTCACCTCTGTGCCTGGCAAGATCATGGAGCAAACTCTGTTAGGGCACATGGAAAATAAGGAGGTGATTGGTGACAGCCAATGTGGCTTCACCAAGGGCAAATCCTGCCTGACAAATTTGGTGGCCTTCTACGATGGGATTACAGCAATGGTGGATAAGGGAAGGGCAACAGATGTCATCTCCCTGGACTTGTGCAAAGCATTTGACACTGTCCTCCTTGCCTCTAAACTGGAGAGACATGAATTTGATGAACGGACCACTTGGTGGATAAGAAATTGGCTGGATGGTTGCACTCAAAGACTCACAGTCAACAGCTTGATATCCAAATGGAGACCAGTGACGAATGGTGTTCCAACGAGGGGTCGGTATTGGGACTGGTGCTGTTAACATCTTTATCAGTGACATAGACCGTGGGATTGAGTGCACCCTCAGCAAGTTTGCCTATAACACCAAGTTGTGTGGTGCAGTCGACGCGCTGGTGGGAAGGGAGGCCATCCAGAGGGACCTTGACAGGCTGGAGAGGTGGGCCTGTGGAAACTTCATGAAGTTCAACAAGGCCAAGTGCAAGGTCCTGCACCTTGGTTGGGGCAATCCCCAGTATCAGTACAGACTGGGGGACAAAAGGATTGGAAGCAGCCCTGCAGAGAAGGACTTCAGGACACTGGTGGATGAAAAATTGGACATGAGCTGGCAATGTGCACTCGCAGCCCAGAAAGCCAACTATCCTGGGCTGCATCAAAGGAAGCGTAGGCAGCAGGTTGAGGGAGGTGATTCTCCCCCTCTACTCCACTCTGGTGAGACCCCACGTGGAGTGCTGTGTCCAGCTCTGGGGCCCCAAGCACGGGAAAGACATGGACCTGCTCAAGGGGATCCAGAGGATGGCCACAAAGATGATCAGGGGGCTAGAGCACCTCCTCTGTGAGGACAGGCTGAGAGAGCTGGGGTTGTTCAGCCTGGAGAAAAGAAGGCTCTAGGGAGACCTTCTAGCAGCCTTTCGGTACTTAAAGGGGGGACCTACAGGAAAGGTGGGGAAGGGACTCTATCAGGGAGGGAAATGATAGGTCAAGGTAATGGTTTCAAACTGAAAGAGGGGAAATTTTGGTTAGCTAGAAGGGAGAAATTCTTTCCTGTGAAGGTGGTGAGACACTGGCACAGGTTGCCCAGAGAAGCTGTGGCTGCCCCCTCCTTGGCAGTGTTCAAGGCCAGGCTGGATGAGGCTTTGAGCAACCTGGTCTAGTGGAAGGTGTCCCTGCCCATGGCAGGGGGGTTGAACTAGATGATCTTCAAGGGCCCTTCCAACCCAAACCATTCTGTGATTCTAGGAGCTTTCTTATAAGCCCCCTTTAAGTATTGAAAGGCCACATAGTCTTAAGACCTTAGAATAAGAAAACTGTATTTTCTTCCTGTGTCTGTTTTATGGAAAGAAGCTTATTTTGCAGTATATATGGCTTATATGTATTTGTTAAAATGTAGTATGTCGAGTTTGTGAGGAAATGTTCGAAGTGAACAGAGTTGTTTGCAGTACATAGTGATGACAACTTTGTTGCTTATTGTGATAGCTGTTTACTAACTTATTAACAGTGGTGTGTATTCTTACATACCAGTAAATGACATTCCTCATATTCCATACAGGTACACATAAATTTGTTTTATATTCATATATACACAACTTTCTATTTCACAGCATTTTAATACATACTCTTCTAAGGGAAGATGAACTTTTTCTTGTAACAATGATCTCTAGATTAGAAGCCAGCTTCACTGCTGCCCGGATTGTGTGGCGTTATTTTGAGCCTTAGTTGTCTAGTGATGCCTGTGCTAGTGAGAGTTCTGTGTTAAGATTCCTGCAATTTTTGGCAACAATTCAGGATACTCACTAATAAGAAAATTAATTGTGGAAGAATTCTACTTGTGTTTTCACTTGTTATGATAAAGACTAATTCTTCTTTTTTTTTTTTTTTTTTTTTTTTTTTTTTTTTTGGTAGTACTTAGGGGCTTTGTATCTAGGATCTGTTGTATTAAACACTGTACACAAACAGTTTAGAAAATGTTCTTGGTTCTGAAGTGGTTACAAGGAAAGAACCATCATGCAAATAGATTTAGAAAAAAGAATCAAGAAGAAACAACTGTTTATTTTTTCTGTCCGCCTCGTTCTGTCGCTGTTATAAAATTACAGATTCTGTATTTTGAACAGCACAGGTTTTTTGTATTTTCTCTCCTCTGTTTTTCCCTAGGCAAGCCTTATTACGCAGTTTCGTGGAGACCCTTTTATGTATGGTCATACACTGTGTTTTTAAGAACAAGTCATCAATATATTCTGCAATGTTTTTAGTATGTCTGTCATCATATTGCTTGGTTTGCTGCTCCCATGTTTTACTTTATTCTGTCACCTTTGTCACTTCTGTTGTTTTCAGAAGTTTGTTTGCTGTAGAGATGAGGCTTTCTCCACAATGCCAGAAACAACAAAGCACCCATTCTCTTATTTCTGTTACCTTAAGTCAGCCTTTCGCAGTGCGTTAGCACAGCAACCCTAGCAAGCATAGTAACCTGTGAAAACTTGTATCACTAAAGACCCGTAGGTGGCACTCTGTATTACGTGATTGCCGGTACGTACATCACCCAAGAATGCGTATACACAGAAACGTGCACTCTCACACACGGTTTTTAAAGACTACAGTAATTTAGATGTTGTTAGGGATTGAGTTAATGGTAATAACGTTGCGGCCTTTCTCTAGTTTGATCTGTATGTGTTTTGTTAGAAAGTCAGTATTACATGGTAGGTTGCCTTGTTTGTCAAATTGTCAAGAAGATGACAAATAAAGGTGAGGTCTTCCTCTAAGGAAGGACCAAGTCGAACTTGACTTCAGCAATCAAATTAATGGGTATGAAGTAGTGCTGTTACAGAGTAAGCATGAAAACGCCATTCACTGGAATTGGTAATGAGAAATAAAAATGGAATTAGCTGTTGTGCATTATACTTTCACTTCAGCTGTTCTATGTTACAGAAGTTTTCCATTCTTAGTTAAATCTAAGAGCAATTATTAAATAAATATGCCTCATAAAAAGTGGAAACAAACAAAAAGAGTCTACCAAATATCCTTCTGCTAATCGTTGCTTGTTCTGGAGGCTGAATGTTGTATTTGACTTATGAGTCAACAAATAATAAGGAAGCATATTAGCTTTCTGAATAGGACAAGCTGCTTTAAAAATATTTCCCAGATATAAGGGGAAAACAGAAAAGATACTCCTTCTCAATTCTATGTTTAAAATTCTGTGTACATAGTTTTATTTTCTGTTTGTGAAGCTAAATATACAGGTGTTTTTTGCTTTAAGCTTGGTCTATCTGTTTAACAACAAAGTTGGCTGAAGGATAGCAAACATGCTTGAGTGAATATAATCGTCATAACAGTTAAACTGATGGTTTTCCCGTTGTTAATTTAAGCAATAAAGGATCAGAAGTGTTTGCACCTTCTGCTTCTGAGTTCACCATGTTGTACAAGGAAGTTTAAATATGTAATAATGGCAGTGACTATAAAATTGTGGTTTGCTTACCTAGTCCACCTTTCTTGATACACAGTGCATGTTTGCACTCTTAGACTAGATCTCAGGAGCAGAATGAAACAGGTATCTGATGGGCATTTTATTCTAAAGTGGCTTTTCAGTTACATATGCTAGCAAAAATTAAAAAACTATTTTGACCAGATAGAATAGGTTAAATGCCAATACCCTACCCCCTGTATAGCTGAAAGGACATACAAAAGACTCAGATGTGCCATTTTGTCAAAGGCAATGTTATTAAAGCCCAGGAAGTCAGAAGACAGCTTTCCTCTTTGTAATTATTTAAGATAAATTAGTTGGTGTTTTAAAACAATTTTCAGTTAATTCAACCAGTGGAAGCTGGATGAATTGTTATTTCAGACATGTATGCAAAAGCTACGCACACATGTACTGTGTAAAATGAAACATAAAAATGAGATGTTTTAGAAAACACATAAGGAAAGTGAAAACAGTAAATTCTGTAAAGCGTTTTGTAAGTACAAGTGAAAAAATCCCAGTCTTACAAACCTAAGGGCTGACTCACAGCTCAGGGATCACGGTGTGATCACGGCTTGGAACAGGGGGAAAAAAGATGAGCTGAAAGAGCATGCAGATCTGAAAATTCTTGGTGGAACTTCATAACTTTTGCCAGGAGCTGGGGCAGTAGTCAAAAAAAACCCCAAACAACCGAACAACCAAAAAACCTTCCAATTCAGAAGAGTAATCTCAAAGTGCAGAATAAAGCTGAAGATGCCTAAATATCTTTTCTGACACTTTTCTGAAGGCTGGCAGTTCTGAAGAATACCTGAGTGGTACATTTGTTGACCATGTACAAAACCAACCCAAACCAAAACCACTGAAAGATTACTAGATTAAATATATAAAAAGAGAATATCTGATAATGATGCCCAAGGAGAGACATTTCTGATTGGTGCCAGATATTCAGCTTGCTGTAAAATCAGGGTTGCCCTTAGAAAAACAGCAAACATTTTCAAGTTCAGACCTCACCATAGGGAAAATTGCGTTTGTTTCCTTGGCTGTCATTTGGGTTGCGTACAGCAGTTTGTGTCACCAGAATGCGGCAATGTGTTTTTAAAAATTGAGAAGTTCTATGAATCTGGAAGAAAATTATAATAATACCCACACCCAATAATAAAAGAATATGGTCAGAAGCGCCAAGCCATTTTTGAAAAAAAGCAGTTAAATGAAAGAAGCAAAAATGCCTTTGTACAGGGTAACATAACTGTGAAGAAGTATACAGCAAGACAGATTGTACTAAGAGGAAGGGTATTACATATGTGAATGGACTGTATAAAAAGTCTTCAGAATGCAGTTAATGCCCTTAATCAAGCTGCCTGAACCGTCCTTACAAGTGTGTCATTGAGCAAAACTGTTTAATAAGCATTCTGTGCAGTTCATGAAAAGAGTTTGAGGAACAGAAGGGATTAATTTAAGAAAAAACCTCTCTATTATTGTGACCATCTCTGCGAAAAAGCAGATGGCATCACTGCAGTCATGTTGGTTAAAAGAGGAAAATGCTGCTGTTTGTATCGTGGGCCTAACATGAGCAAGAGTAGCAACTTCTACTCTTTCACTGGCCTCAGTTCATGCAGTAAAATGTTTGGGTGGGTTTTTTTTAGTGGAAGCCAAACTTCAGCTGAAATTATACTAGACCAATTGTGGTCATTCAGGAAAAAGGTCTGAGAATAAATTCAGTAATCAGACACTTTCCACCTCTAAATATAGTATTTGCAAAGGTAAATTCAGACCTTGGACAGAATTGCTGTTTACTGGAAAATTCAGTAAGCATTTGGAAAAACCTCAGTGAGGTGAAACTTAGGTGTAGTTCAACTGTTTTAATTCGTGTGAGATCTGAGAGTATTCAAGACAGAGGGTAATTAAAAAGGCTTGTCAGTTGCACCTTGTGAGACAGGGTATTGAGGCTGTTACATGACAGAGGAAGTTAAGTGTAGATAAATGGACACTGACACACTTGGTGTGAGGGAGCACCAAGGGTAGGCTTCTCTGTTCGTACAAGTTTTCCTAAGGCTTCTGCATTTAACTGTTGTCAGAGACAGGATGCTATCTAGAAAGAAAGCTATTTTAATAGTATTTCTCCTCCTGTGTAATTAATCCTGTCTCATTTCAAACATTTCTTGTGTAATAATTGTTAGAGGTAGCATTAGATAATGTAATTTAAGTGTACAAAAATGTAATTTAAGAATACTAGTTCAGAGGGTCACAACAACACAATTCTGATTATTGCTGTTAGTTTGGGAAGGCAAAGGGGAGAGGGTATTGCAGTACTCTGATGGTTTCTTTAAAACTTGTCGTGGTGGTTCCTTTAAGACACTGGGAAAAATGTTCTCAAATGAATATGACATGATGCAAAGATATTGGTTAAGGCTTATTTCAGAGGTTGAAATTGCAGGCCAAGTCAAGTGAGAATGCACTAAAGCTAGGTAAGTGTAATTTACTCACTTTTTAGAAAAATAAAAGTCCTTTGTTTATTACTGTATTTCCCAGAGATAACCTCCCTATAAGATAGTATATTTAATAAAGATCTGTTTCTATTCACTTATTTTTAATAGCCATAGCATATTCTGTATATGCATAGTGCTTGAATTACTCTTCTATGTAGTATATTAGTAGGCCCCAGATAAGTAGGCCATTTTTGAGGTTTGCCAAACTAGTGAATTTTTTATCTTTGTTTTCTGATTGAGATTTCTTTCAATCTTACTTTTGCCTTGAATTATTTTTGAGTGATACAAGGTGAGGTTTCTGCAGCTGTGAATTAGAAGACCTAGGAATACAGAATTACAAGACCTAGGAATACAATTCCTAAAACTTTGCTTGAAAAGTCCTAGGAAGGCTTAGCCAGTTAAGCTATTTTTCCTGTATCTTTTAGTTGCCGCTTGTATATGAGAGGTAATTGGACAATCTGTGCGCTGTGAGAACAGCTCCATAGATGTTGATAGAAAGGACTTTTAGTGGGGAGGAGGAGCAATTATTATGTGTGAATTTTTTCTGCCCAAGGGTCACAGTGTGTTTCTCCCGGATGGCCAAAGTAAAGTTTCTTCATTTAATGTCTGAAACACAAAGGTGAGTGCATTCATTAGAGATCAAGAATAAACTGATGTTGTGATGTTGTGATCTAATATAAGCTTGCTGGAACTGACAGTATTCTGGTAGATGAAAGGAGCATCTTGTGATGTGTGACTGAAGAGCTTTATATGCTTTCCAGACACTCCAGATCCTTCCAAAATGAACCCCAGATAATGTTCTCCATCCAATCATTTTCTGCTTGGTCTAATTTCTAAGTAAGAGGTCCACACATGGACTGTAGATGACTTGATTCAATCTGATTAATGGGATAATTTGTAGTCATTACAGGCTGCTACAATAAATAAGAGAGAGGTTGACAAATATGGTTTGTAATGGAGCAGTTTTTTCTGCCACATAGACAGAATTTCAAAGTCTAATCTCAAATTCCCCTATAAAGACTCTTGCTGTAAGTTCCAGTGGTTCATAATAGCTCGTGCTTATGATCAGATGTTTGGCTTTCCTTAGCGTCAGTGGTTTTTGTGAAAGTCTTCTTCTATCAGTGGGTATCTCAGGACATTTATTCTCTTCTGTCAAGACAACTTGCTATGTGAAAGTGCGTCGGCAGCTCAGGCTCACTTACGTATCATACATTTTGATCATCATGATTCTTCAGGTAAACAATGAAAAATGTATTCTCCTTTGATATACTCGCTTGAAGTAATAGGGGGACTTTAGGATCCACTTGGTCTCCATTAGCATAGTTCTTTAATGACTACTTTCCCACTAAGAAGGACTTAACTCCATACTATCAGACTAGAATCTCACCTGAAAGTTCGAGTCAAATGCCTTTACTTCTTATACAAGACTTCACACTGGGGTCTTTTAAGCTTCAAATGTACGATTGGTTTCTCAGTATCTAATCCACTCAGTCAGCTTTTCTGTATCCAGAATATCCTTTCTCCTGTGATGGTGAGTCCTTTAACATCTGTCAAGGGAGACAGTTTCACTTCTTGCCTCTTTAGTCTGGGTGATTGTTATAGTGACCTAGTTTTGGGCAGGAAGACAACTTCACAGTCTGTGAACAGTTTTAGTGTTTTTGTTCCCCTGTCATGAGAAGTTTGCATATTAACATTCAAGAGTTCCAGGCTGTTCAATCCCTCTCTACTGATCATCCTAACTAGATGATAGTGGGTAACATTTTTAAGTATTTTGCCTACGTAAAAATGATAAAACATGATCTTCTCTGACCTGGGCAGTAGTTCATACTGTGAATAATCAAACCCATTTGTCTGTTATTTCTGCTTGATTTTTTGAAGGTATCTTTATGATACAAGATTATGAGCTGGAGACCCAGGATTGCGGTTTCCTGAGGTGAACCATTTTGCCTCAGTAATAAATAACAGATCCTTTTGCCCAGAACATCTCCATATCTTAATTTTTTACTGTTCCCATTCTCATCTGTTGGTCAGAGACTTCTCCCCCACACCCATCCTTTTTTTCCCCAAGATCAGTGGTTGTTTAGTGTTTGTGCATCTTAGTCTCTTTGGGCCCAGCAGTAGTTCTAGTCTATGTATTTGGCTCAGAGTCATTTGGCTATTTCCTTCTCCAAAACTCATGTTTAATGTTTCTTCACGTTTAGGGTTTTTTTTTAAAAGAAAGAAACACTTCTGTTATTCACCCCATTTGCTTTATTTCGGTTGCTGAAATAAGCATGGCATAGTGCTTATATGAAGAAAATGCCCATAAAGATGGCGAGTTCTGTTAGGATATACTGTGGGAGTGCAAAAGTATTCAAGTGATCCAGGCACACTCCACCAGAAGTTGGGTCTCATTCCAGTATATGTGGGATGGTTTTGTGAAGTTCTGTTCATAGCTTCACCAAACGATAGGTCATCTTGGAGGCTTCCTGAAACAATCCCATCCCTGGCAGAATGTCTTCTTCTGAAACAACTCCAAGATCCTCTACTAGACTTAAGTTTCCCACAATATGAGTTTTCATTCAGGTAGGTATTCAAAAGTGAGAGAAGGTTTTCTCTTTACAGCCTGAAAAGCTGTTGTCTGTTAAACATTTACTGGCTTTCTTACCAGAACTTCTTTCTAGTAGGAGCTAAACTTACTAGGGTGTATACTACCCTTTCAAGGTCACACATCTGCCACAAGATAGGGCAGGGTATGATACACTCTTTTTGCAAAACATTCGCTTTTCCTTGAATGCCCTTTTGATGGAATAAATCTCTGCGTGCCAGCACATCTCAGAGAACTGCAACTTCACTGCATTCTGTATGTTTTAGAAGAAAAGGGATGACATTAATGGATAGTGTGACCATCATAAAAGAATATTTTTTGACTTGTTTTTACTATTGTTGCTTATAATCTTGGTTTAAAATAAATTAGATCATTATGATTTAAGGAAACGGTGTTCCATTTCTTCATTCTCTCTCTCACATTACCAGCTTTACACAGATGCATTAATTTATACATGAAGATGTATGTTGTACATTGGAATTATGATAGTCTCTTAGGTGAAGAGCGTTGATTTGATTTTGTGGCCAATACATTCGTCATCTTTTAAGAAAACTCTCTACGTACTATTTTTATTTATATTCACACTTTGATAGATGGTTCAGAACACCTCAGAAAATGTTGTTAGGAAAGAACATGTTATATTGAGAATAATCCAAACATAATGTAAACATCTTGGGGTTTTTTCTTTAAAGTATTCTCTTGTCTTTATAAAAGCAAATTTAAAGCTTGCATTTTTCTAGGAGATGGGAATTTAAGGTAACTGAAGATATTTAGTGTACAAATTATAGTGAATGTAAAGATCTGTTACTTAATCTGCTTTATTAAGTTAGGAAGCACCTTGATAATTTGTCATTTGTCATTCCACAGCAGCAAATGGGCCCCAAGACCATTTGATGCAGAAAAATATTAAAATAATGTTGGATTTACGATAAATGATGTCTCTATGAGATAAAAATACAGTATTAATGACATATATGGGTAATGTGACTATTAAAAGGCTTATGAATTGCAAGAGGTCATACTGAGAAACAAGTTTTTTCCTCCTTATCTAGACAGTTTTGAAAGAGGGAGATTAAGAGCTAAACTGAGTTTGAGTTAAAATTATGAACATACTTCACCTGCTGTTTATTACTGAGAAAGTTACAGGAGAAAGAATCTGTGTCATAGAGCATAGCTTTTAGCATGATTTTATTACAAATATGTTTGAAACTTTGTTTTTGTCATTTCTCCCTTCTAAGGGAACAACACTAATTTTAATAATATTCAGACTAAGACAAATAATTGGTTGCTTTAGACTATTTCTTATCTTTGTAATAATATCACTATAATAATTTACCATAGTTAAAATACAAAATAATCAGAAGGGAATGCCAGTTTAAGAAGGAAGCGGAGGCATGGAGCAGGGGATCTGGTATTCCCTAGCAGCTGTGGGAAGAGAGACGTCTGTGTTCCAGGGGGCATGCATCCAAGAGAGAAATGGAAAACGTTAAACCTGAAGGCCAACGTAGTTCAAAGTTACTTAATCTCTTTCTGAGACTCTTGCGGTTTTAGGGATCTTACGGCTTTTTTGGTATGTTTGGAAAAGAAGAGTTGTCGTTCCTCCTCTAACCTGTGCAAATAATCATGAGAAACTTTGATGGTTGCAAAGACCACAGTGTATTCCTTCAGGTGAAAGACATCTGATGGTGATTAAAGTATGTATCTTGTTTATGCTTTTCCTATTATTTTTTTCTTTATTTTTCCCTGGTCCTTCAGGAGTGTTTGTGGAGCTTTTCCTCAGACACTATATGTGGAATTTACTTTTGCCTCTAATCAAAGGTTTATATCAAAGAGGGCCTAAAGACATTTCCTCAGGAAGTGGTCTGGAGTGGGCGGAGATGAATGGGCTTTTACCCAGTTCTTGATTTTTTTCATTCAGCCTTGCTTTTGGTACATCCTTCTTCCCTCCGTTGCTAGGTGGTGGCACACTGGTTAGTGTTAACACTTCATATTTATAGCCAGTAGACAGTTTGTGCTTTTCACAGGAGCATCTGTGCAGCCAACTCCTGGCAAAATTGTTGAAATGGTACAGACTGCCTCATAAATTTGGTAGGGAAGAGTGCAGTAACAGCTATGTGTTGTGCGTCCAACAGCAGCATTGCATTGTGTAATTTTGTGTGCTGTAGCTCCAAACAACATCAGGAGAATGCACCGAATATAAGTTTTGAACTTTGTTCTTTTACTACTTATTGCAGAGATCAGAATTCAAACCAAAATTTTCTGCTATGAGAACTGCTACTTATTTCAATGTTTAGGGCTTGTTTTCTTGTTTTCAAAATTACTGTTACTGTGATATGTTAAACATTCTTAAAGAGAAAGGGAGAGGTTATAATGCATTTAAATCATAGGGTCATTGGAAATGTTCAATATGTGTAATCACTTAACAAAGCGACAGATGGAATTGTAATATTTAAGTACTCTCTAAATATGTGTCTAATCCACAATTCACATAGTTTTTGTGCTTTGAAATTCTAAAGCAACGACTTAGCTTGTTATAAAGATGTGGTGTGAAAGGATAGTGTGTTAGACCGTATCTTTTGGTAAGCAGATTAAAGTGAGTGTTTCAGTGGTAGATCTGCTTTCACTATGGCAAAGGCTATACTATAAGGCAAAATGTTTTCATAAACCTGAAAGAGAAGTGTTTAAAGTTTCCAGTTTTCAAGCCATTTGTGCACATTAAAAATGTCTTGATATTCATGTTCAATAGTTTTCTTATTGGACAATGTAAGGGGACTTGCCGCAACAGATGCAGTAGATTATAAGAAGACTGCAAGTATAATAATTACAGCATGGAGCAGACTTTGCTGGCAGATACAAGAACACAGCACTCTCTTTAATCATAGTGCTTCCCATAGCGTGGGTGGCCACAGGCTGCAGACGTTTCAGTCAATCCCTTCTCCATGCAGCAGTGGTTATAAAACAGAGCTGAAGTAAACAGCATTCCACAGTCTTTTGGGGGGTTTTAATTTTGAGAAAGTATAGCTTCCCTTCTTTTGGCTGCTTGCTTCTGTCAGCAATAACCGTGCAGGTCATGCTTCCTACCAAATCAGTTCTGCTTGACGTAAATAGTACATAATGTATATAGACTCTTCAAAAAGTTGTGGTGTTCACCTTTTCTTTTTTTTTTTTTTGTTAAAGTACATGTTACTTGAAAACCTGAATGTTTTGTTGGTTTTTGGCGATAAGAAGTAACCTCTGCACTTACATTAAGTGCTGTATAATGTTTAATCCTTTTTAAAAAGCCTTTCATCTTTGTTGTTTTCAATCTCCCATTTATTTTGCTTCAATGCTCAGTGTTGTTTTACTGTTTCTCTGAAATGTTTTACTGTCACTCTAGCCATTAGCACAGCACTTTTCCTCCAACCAAAATGAATAGGAACTTCTTTTTTTTTTTTTTTTTTTTTTTTTTTTTTTTTACCTGGCAGCCAGTTTACTGCTTTGGAAGCTCATTTCACCTCCTTAATGTTTGACATGCTCACCTGGAATCTTGAGTTTCATGGAACAGATTTAAATTGCTAAACTTGGTGTCATGCGAATACTTGCACAGCACTTGCAGTCGTTTTTGGAGTATGTAAATCAGCTGCAGTTGAGGACAGACACTGTAATTCTATTATATAAGTGTATGGGTATGAAAGGATGCATTTTGATAGATGGCTTTTTCATTGTATTTAGGGATATGTGGAATTAAGTATCTAAATGAGCTTGAAAGAAACATCTTAACTTTCACTGGATAACTAAGAGTCGAAATTTTCCTTTGAATCAAAACAGAAAGCAAAGGACTGTTTAATGAGATATATACACACTTTCAAGATCTGACATCATTAATTAGAGCCCAATGACTTGATGTACTCCTAATGAGATATGGGACCTTTCAACTTTTAAATTACTGGTTAAAATTAACTTTTGAGAACCCAGTCTGCTTGCTTTGCAATGTGTCCTGAGGGAGTCATGAGTGATAAGGGCACATTTCTCAGTCCTTTGTGCGATTTGTTTGTGTCCCAGGTACCAACCTGGAAAGGGGAATGGGCTCCTCAGAGCTGCTGGCCTACTTTATTCCTGTCCCGGGTGTTTATGTCCTGTGTGTACACAAAGTACGTGGACCAGAGATGGAGTGATCTCAGAAGCATTGTTTAACATTTCTGTTCAGCTGCCCAGCGGTTGAAGTGTGTGTGACTATGCTGGATACACACCTAGGGAAACCCACTTCTCCCAGCAATACTTGCTTAAGATTTGATCTGCCTCTTAAGTTTGCTAATACACAGTTCTACCTCTATTAGGTTAAAAAGCAAAATTTTTAGGTATGGTTACCACGGGTTACTTCTGGGGGAGGAGGAAGATTGCAGTGAAAACTGGAATTTACCAATGAATCAAAGATTACTAGTTGATACAGTATATTCAATAATTCTAATAGAATATGTTCTAAAACAGTTTTATTCGTAAAGGACAGCAGGGAGATTGAAGATGTTAAGAGATATTCATACAAGAAGAGATTGCGGCCAGCTTTTATTAATGTAATGAAACAACATTTAAGAATGAAGGTGGCTCATACACAGCACATAATCAATTTCTGATATTATTGTTTTGAAGTTTGGCTGAGTTCACTGAGAGTATTTTTTGCTGCTGTTGTTCTTTCAGTTTTTGGAAAGTCACCCAGAGGGAGTTCTTGGTTGTTCCTAACCTATTGAAAATTACACATCTAAATTGTTAATTAGCCTTCTCACTAACCCCATTATGAATCAACTTTCTGGTTTGGACTTTCTCTGGTCACCTATAGCTAGTTGCATTGGTAGGATGTAAAAGAATTTGCGATGTTTGCAAATTTGCAAGGGTTATCATATTCTTCTGGTTAAAAATAGCATGATAATACCAATGGGTTGGGGGAAAACAGACCTCTCTTCTTTTTCAAATAGATAATTCTTTAACAGTGCCAAACTAACATGAATATAAAGAATTTCTTGGCTTCTGGGCCAAAATAAACAAAAGCTAAGTATCTCAAAGAAAAAATGAGAAACTAAGGATTCAGCTTTCCTGCAAGGCTGCTTGAGCTTTAAGTGTTATAAGTTGCTAGCCAGCTGACATTTCTCAGAGCACTTTAGTAGTGCCAGGTGGCTCTAGTAAAGAATAATGATTTGTTGCTGACAAACAAAAAGAAGTCTCTATTTGAAGAAATTCTACTGGCATTAGATGTTTTTGGTTGATCTAATATGGTTAGTAACCAGCAGTTGTTGCATCAATGTTATAGGCATATTTTGTGCTTTTTGCTAAAAAGTTCAGTGAACTTTTTTCTCCCCTTAAACTTTTAACAGCTTGATACTTAGGAAGTCAAACCCAAGTGATTAAAAGTAATTTCTCCTGAATATCATCCTAGGTTAGATGATCTTTGGGTATTTGCAATGTGTTCCTGTTGGAATTATAAAAATCTGACATTGGGCCCATACATTGAAAAAAGCATAAGTTTGGGATAATCTTTTTTCTATAAATTACTGAACTCACAGATTTAAACTACAAGTGAAATAATTTTGTCATGCATCCACTTTTTCTAAACTTAAATTTATTCATCACTCTTTTCTACATACATTTTGTGGATTTAAGGAATTCTTCTGTGGGAAGCTTGCACTTTGGCTTTTGAAATTGTGGAGGGAAGAGGGAAATTAATTCTAAATGTCTTGCTAGTTAAGCCAGAGGGCTTCAAAAAAAAATAAAAGGATTTACCGTTGCCTCTGGTAAAGCTATTGAATTTCCTTTTGTAAGTTAGTGTAAATGTGTGTTTTATTTCAGCAGTGAAAGTCTCCCCTTTTTTAATACAAAGACTAATAACACTTTCTAGGTGGGTGTTTCTTAAAGAGAAAGGAGAAAGAAAAGAGAAGGAGATTTGAAGTTGCTTTTCCTGTCTGAGGCCAAGTGTAGACTCAAAGCTTGCCAGCCCCACAATTCTTTAGCTTCTTTCTTATGATTTCCAAGGGTTTTGTTAGTGATTTGCAGATGGAGCTTAGGCTTTGGAACTAATCCATTAAAAAGTTGTGTGGTCTTAGCCACAGTAGTACTGCAACATGTTTTTCCTATACTAGTTTCACAGAAGTTAACTGAGCTTGAATTGGTGAGGGAACAACAATGCAGCTTCTCCCTCCCCTCCCTTCCCATATTTTTTTTTTCCTGCATATCATTTGGAAATTAGGATCAGGTTCATTTTGAATTGTATGGAAGTATGTAACATTCTTCCTCCATTTTAAGAAACAGGGGTAGAATATGAGCCTAGTCTTTTTAATAAGCTTCATGTATCAGCAAGATTAACACAATTCATCATAGCATACGCTAATTTCTAAAGAAAAAGCATATGTGTCTGAATGGATTTTTTTTTTTGAGGTTTTTTTTCAGTTATCTTTTTCTAGTAGGTTTTCATGGTCCTTTTGTGTATTTTTGCCATTGTTACTTTTTTTTAAAAAGCAAATTGCAATTACGGTTTTTGAAGTAAAGTTAAGGAAATTTGCCTTATGTGAGAGCATTTGAGCAGTCTTACTGCAAACCCTGACTGTAAGTGAGCCTACTTAAAAGTTTCAAGAACAAAACAGGGTGAAGGGCTCTTGTTGCATCAGGTACAGTGTGGAGAACTTCATAGGATCTATGTTTTCCTGTCTGGAAGTATGTGAAAAGCAGTGAAGTCTGTGCATAATATTATTCCTGGATATTTTTTTTTACACTCTAAGGTAATGTTAACTCAGTCTAGTCATTTATCTATAGATTTTCTGTAACTCGATCAGATGCTTACATGACAAGACCCTTGTCTCTGTAGGAGTGTTTAGCAGAATAATTTGTTTACAATCAGCTAGTCTTTCTTGGTTATCAATGGAGGTTTAGATGTGGGCAGATGTCAGATTGTCATTCCAAGTGAATCAAGAGAAAAATGAGAAGCTCCAATAAATCCTAAACATGTACTTGTGGCCAACAGTTTTATTTAGTGTGCTAGTACAGAATTTAGCTAATGAAAACCATCCCATAGTTTCATGTATCCATAAACTGTGCTGAAACAAAAAAACTTCCTAAGAGTAGATGTCAGAAAGAAATGTAGGAAGAAAACTCCTCCCTACCCCATACTTAGGCACTTTGACCCTGATCCAGTAAATTACTGCAGAGTTTTTTAAGCTTTCTTAAAGTTGAGTTGAAACTGAAGTGATTTCTTTGTGCAAAACCTCTAAGTGGTTACTGGAATAGACACGATTTGGTAAAATGGGAGGTTGTGTTGACTAGCTAATCATTGAAATATGTGTGTGTGCATGATATAACATGCCATCTATTTGAAATGTGTTTTAACCAATTTTAATTTGAAAGCAGAAATTGAAGATTTTGATTAGGTTATCTATAGTAAGTAGTTAAAGAAATTTTTTTTACTGGCTTATGAAATACACTTTCACATACTGATAATAATTAAATTGTTAACAAATATATGCCATATAATTTCCCCTAATTTATACACAGATATTTTTATAAAAAGTTGAGAAAACAAAATTGTTTAATACTTTGAAAGCTACATTATGTTTAAATCTGTATGATGTTTTACTACCTTATTTTCTTTGACATTTTGGTTTTGGTTTGTGGAATACCAATTTTCTGTCTTTTTGTGGAACTAAGGAGCAAGTGAACAAGAGATCTTGTAAGCAAAATTGAAAGTCACAGACATTGTTATGAATGGATAAGTGCACAGAAATAATATGAATTGTGTTATGTCAGCACCCGGCTCACAGAATTGGTTTCATAAACAGTTGGTGTTGAGACAGTCTCTGATTAAGCATGCTACCTTTTCATTTACAGACTTAGCCACTATGGTTCTCCAGAAGCGGCTGTTTATTTTGTACTAAAAAGGTTCTAAAAATACCACACCTGTTTGTGTTTTATTGCCAATCATTTAATCTAGAGGGCATGTGACAAAATAAAACTCTTAAGCCTTCAGGCAGAATTTTAAAGAAAATATTGCTAAAATATATCTGCAGGAATTTGATTTGGACTGAGCTACTGAAAGCTAGCAAACAAACAAATTTATTTACATTTAAACAAATAAGAGCAACATGCATACTTTGCTTCCTGAGGACTCTGTTTAAACAATTTAGGAAGTAATTTGGGATGTTAGAATCCTACCTGTTTAAAGAAAGAAATACTACCTATTGTACAGCATTTTAATTTTTTTAGTAATGATTGGAAATCATATTACCTAAATTATCATTAATGTTGTAACTGATTACACAGTTTTGAAGTATTTTTAAAGCTGGATTGGAAATAGACTTTGATCTCTTGGCTTCTAAATCTGTGTTGAAAGCAATGGGCCATCTGACTGTACAGGGAACACCTAAGAACAAAATTGATGTACAGACTCTTGAAATCATTGCCACGGAAGAAATACTGATTCCAAAATCTGATAAAATGCAAAGAGGAAATAGCACTTACTTCTAATGCTTCCTCTGAATAAGATTCAGTTTTTCATATTATACCTGCTTTTTCTTAGCAGAGCTGAGGAAATCTGGTTCCCGTCAAAGCAGATGGGAAGGTCGGAAAGAAACCTGTTACTTGACCAGATTTCAGAAATTTACCCGTGGGTATCTGTGTTATACTTATTCCAAGAAATTCACATAGATCATAATTTTCAGCAAAATGTCATCAATGATCTCTTCTCAAAGAATAATGGCACTCTGTGTTTTCAAGGAGAATATACTAAAGAGAAATGCCCTTTACGATAAATGATAGACCCTTCTGTTCCATCCTGCTTTACCTGTTGCTTTGATAGTCATCCAAGTTGCCAAAAAGAGCCCAGTAGGGTCACTGAGAAGTCTGATTAGTATCAGGTTTGAATGGCTGATCCTAGTTAAACTATCCATCTCTTCTTTCCGAAATATATTGCCCCTGTTGATTTTCATATCTGCTTCTGAGGACATTCAGAATCATAAATACTTTGGAGAGAGTGCGCTGAGAAGTTTCCAGAAACAAATTGGTTTATCTGGTTCCCCTGGAATGTCTTTGAAACTGTGTTATAAATTCCAGAACAGTTGCTACACAAATACAGTTACTAGCATAAAACTTGTCATGTGGACCTGTAATGAAAATCAAGTGCTATTTCTGTGTTGATGTATAATTTCAGAGGTAATTATGGCTTTAATTCAGGCTTCTATATTTTTACCCATCGGCATGAGCAGGAAGATATTTCTTATTGCAGAAAGAAGGGTGAAAGGCTTCAGAGCTTCTGGATGGATCCCTGCTTAGTAAAGGCAGTATCAGAAAACTAAAGCACCTCCTCCCCCTTTCTGGCGTTGTGGACACTAGCTGAGTTGGTATCTGCCAACTAATCAGTACTATGCTGCTTAACTCAGTGGAGGGGCAAATTCTGCTCCAGGAAAATAATTTCCAGGCTTAACACTTGTGCTCCAGGAGATGCTTATCTCTGAGAAAAAAAACTTCATGGAGTAGCTCAACAAATCCCTGGTAGCACATGGAAATCAGTCCTCATTACTTAAAGCGAACTGTCGAAAGAGTTGGCTTAGCATAATTGAAAAGTGATATGTAGGAGACATTTTTCAGTTGCTTAGTTCCCTTTAGATACAGATGGACGATAAACACGGAACATAGTGACTTGTTTTCTCCATTTGTATTCTCAGAAGTCTTTAGTTTCAAGTCTCTTCTCATTCCCTCCACTTATCCCTGGGTGAACTAATAAGGGACAAACAGCCTTATAGCCAATCTATAAATCAGAGGAGCAAACTTTAAATCAGACCTCCCCCACTATAAAACCTGGTAGATATGAAGCACTGTGTTTACACTGATAAAGCAAATGATTTTATGTCTTCGTGCAACTGCTCCTGGGATTATTTGCCTGTTAAAGATATTAGAAATCTCTGTGCAGCAGTGGCTGTTAAACTGAATTAGCTAGAATATTACTGAGTATAAAATAAAGCCACTGGCAAGGTTGTTCAAAGAAGTTGGTCGTTGTGAGGGCTTTATGAAAATTCATTAATTCAGTTTCAGCCTGAAAAGGATTATGTCGCAGAACTGTAATCTGAGGCCATGGGGATGGACATGTTCTCTTGCAACTAAAGTCAAAGTGGTTTCCTTCCTGCTTTCTACTTAATTGATGGTGAGGGAAATCAAGGAGGAAATAATTCCTGTATCACAGTATGCCTGACCGTTGTTCATTTTCCAGAATTGTGACACCTTGTTATTTTTCTTTCTGGATGCAGTGCTTGTGCCACGGACTCATCCATTTTTGTGGCTTGTAGAATATGGTATTAGTGGATTAGACAGTAAGTGGTAACTGATTTACTGCCAGAAATAACTTGATAATTATGTAGATCTCAGATTGTCTACATTGCTGGAGTAGGCTAGGATTCATGGCTGAGGTCGTCAATATGGGTGTGCGTTTAGTATTGACAAGTTTCCCATCATGTACTTGAATACCTCCTATTGGGTTTGAAATGATCCTTAAAAGTCATTAGTCTCAAATTACTGATCTGTCTGACTCCAGGAATCCACATTGTGGCTATATAAAATGTTATGGTTTTTCTTTTCCCAAATGCATTGTGGGGGCTTCATAATGCAATAATGAAACCCATTACTAGTGTTGAGTATTTCTATAGCATCCAAAAGAACCTCTGTGAGAAAATATCCTGAAACCTTCTAGATTTCTCCATAGTATTTTCTGAAAGAGTTGGTTTCAAAAGTGAAATGAGAAACTTACGTATATGAAAACATTGTTTTATACTTGGTCTCAGAGCTAGTTCTAACCAAGTTCTGCAGTGTGATGTGAAATTGCTACTGATGCAGTCCCTTTAGATCAGAGAATTACTGGAGTTTAAACATTGTGAACTTTGAAGCTTGAGGTAAAACCAACAGTTTTCACTGACATTTAGTTAAAAATAAGCCATTCCTGGTTTACACTGTATATTTGATAATCAAGTTAATGATGTATAAGATAAAAAAGGATAGACAAATATAATGAGAAAATAATTACCAGGTGGTCTTTTTATTCTCAGTCAGTTTTTCTGAGAGCCAGTTGTCTCTTGGAATGATTTGTTTGTTTATCTTTCCATGTTCTAACTGGAAAATTTGGTTTCTTGCAAGTACAGAGTTTTCCTTATCCAGCTTACCTGCTAAGTGGCTGGAAAAAATCATATGAAAAAAAAATCATCTTTAGTTGGAGGTTATTAGGTATAAGCTTTATTTCTGGCCATTATACTACTCGTTCCACACCATTTGTGTACTTACACAGAAGTGTACTGTTACAAGAGGATTATGCAACAGAACAGCTGAAAGCATCTTGTTTTCAAGAAACTTTTTGCCTTACACAAATCATGGAATGGTTTGGGTTGGAAGGGACCTTCAAAGATCATCTAGCCTAACGCCCCTACTGCAGCCAGGGACACCTTCCACTAGACCAGGTTCCTCAAAGCCCCATCCAACCTGGCCTTGAGCACTTCCAGGGAGGAAGCAGCCACAACTGCTCTGGGCAACCTGTGCCAGTGCCTCTGGCGTTCTGGGCTGTGAGTGACATTGCTGGCTTACATCCAATTTTTCATCCACCAATATCCCCAAGTCCTTCTCTGCAGGGCTGGTCTCAATCCACTCATCCCCCAGCCTGCACTGATATTGGGGAGTACCCTGACCCAGGCGCAGAACCTTGCACTTGGCCTTGTTGAACTTTGTGAGCTTCGCACAGGCCTGCTCCTCCAGGCTGCCAAGGTCTCTCTGGATGGCCTCCCTTCCCTCAAGCGTGTCAACCACACGACAAAGCTTGATGTCATCTGCAAACTTGCTGAGGGTGCACTTGATCCCACTGTCCCACTCAATCCCCTCCCATTGGTAAATTCATATAGATATTAAATAGTATTGGTTCCAGTACAGACCCTTGAGCGACACCACTCATTACTGGTTTCCAGTTGGGCATTGAGCTATTGACTGTAACTCTTTGGACACAGCCATCTAGCCAATTCCTTATCCATTTAACAGTCCATTCGTCAACTATTAACAGTGATTTGTCAATATTTATTTTGCTTTCAGACAGCTCTCTGCTAATGCAATATGAAGTAATAAAAGAATTATCACAATCAGAGTTATGTGCAGTAAATGAACTACATTTTCTAGAGAGTAGGAGAACTTTCTCAACATGTTTTGGACCAAAGAAAGCATTTAAACCTTGAAAGATAAACACTTTAAATTATTGTTACCAAATTTGTTATCGTTGTTGCATATAGGTATGTCTCAGGCTTTGCTCTGTGATGAAATCTGAAAAATGAAATATATGATACATAGAGCTGAATTCTGAATGTTTTTCATCTTTAATGCATACCCTTCTTTTATACATACCTACTACCTCCTTTCATCTTGACTGCAGTATTTCCTTACCCCTGTTTCCCTTGCCTGCTTCTGGCTGTTCAGAGATTTTGTGTGTTCCAAAAGAAATAATGGAAGTGATCCGTAAAATCCTAGCATGGATGTAGTAAAGTGCTCAGAAAAGGAAAACCAAACAAAAACCCAACTAACTAAACAAAAAAAACCGGGAAGGTGTTGCAGGCTGTATGCAGACTCTGGTGATGTGTAGTCATTAATAATTAATTCATAACAAATAATAATAATTAATAACAGTCTGATGTTGTGTAGTAATTAATAACAAAAAGAGAGCCAAGGAGAATTTCCATCCTCTATTGGTTGTGGAGGGGAACCTTGCCACCAAGGATGAGGAAAAGGCTGAGGTACTTAATGCCGTCTTTGCCTCAGTCCTTAATAGTCAGACAAGCTATCCTCAAGGTAATCAGCCCCCTAAGAAAGCTGGTGGCTCGTGGCCTAGACAGGTGCACTCTAAGCTGGGTAAAACACTGTCTGGACAACCGAGCACAGAGAGTGGTGGTGAATGGAGTTAAATCCAGCTGGCGGCCAGTCACAAGTGGTGTTCCCCAGGGCTCAGTGTTTGGGCCAGTCTTGTTTAATGTCTTTATTGATGATCTGGATTGAGTGCTCCCTCAGTAAGTTTGCAGATGACACTAATTTGGGTGGGAGTGTTGGTCTGGTCAAGAGTAGGGAGGCTCTGCAGGGGGACCTGGACAGGATGGATCGATGGACTGAGGTCAATTGTACAAGGTTCAACAAGGCCAAGTGCCGGGTCCTGCACTTGGGTCACAACAACCCCATGCAGGGCCACAGGCTTGGGGTTGAGTGGCTGGAAAGATGTCTGACAGAAAAGGACCTGGGGGTGCTGGTCAACAGCCGGCTGAACATGAACCAGCAGTGTGCCCAGGTGGCCAAGAAGGCCAACAGCATCCTGGCCTGTATCAGAAATGGTGTGGCCAGCAGGAGTAGGGAGGTGATCGTGCCCCTATACTGGGCACTGGTGAGGCTGCACCTCGAATACTGTGTGCGATTTTGGGCCCCTCACTGCAAGAAAGACATTGAGGTGCTGGAGCATGTCCAGAGAAGGGCAATGAAGCTGGTGAAGGGTCTGGAGAACAGGTCTTGTGAGGAGTGGCTGAGGGAACTGGGGTTCTTTAGCCTGGAGAAGAGGATGCTGAGGGGACACCTTATTGCTCTCTACAACTACCTGAAAGGAGGTTGTAGCGAGGTGGGGGTCAGTCTCTTCTCCCAAGTAATAAGTGGTAGGACAAGAGGAAGCAGCCTCAAGTTGCACCAGGGGAAGTTTATATTGGACATTAGGAAAACTTTCTTCACTGAAAGGGTTATCAAGTATTGGAACAGGCTGCCCAAGGAAGTGGTGGAGTCACCATCCCTGGAGGTATTTAAAAGACATGTAGATGTGGTGCTTAGGGACATGGTTTAATGGGACTTGGTAGTGTTAAGTTGGATTCAATGATCTTAGAAGTCTTTTCCAACCTAAATGATTCTGTGATTCTGTGGATTTTGTCTTGTCTTTTCCTCTTTGATTGGTTAACAATGATTCTTATACAAGGTTAGAGGGAAAGTAAGTTTGAAATTACTCTTCACATAAAGATTGTTTGATTAGTTTTATCCTTAGGAAAGTTCTGGTTACAGAGAGGGTCACTAGGTAGTATGTTTTGTGGTGTTACAGATGAATATATGGGTTTTTAAACTACTCCGTCACTTAGCTGTCATTAGCTGACATGTCAATTTGTCATATCCTTTTCAGAGCTTTTTATGTTTGTTCTTCTAATTTTTGAAGCTTTTTCAAGTTTTTCACTGAGCAATCTGAAAAACTTCATACTTTTCAAGCCCCCTCCTTACCTCTCACAAAAGTTGCATCTGAGGTTGTTGTTGCTAACTCCTTTGTTTTGTTTTCAACTTGCAAACTGATCCCATATCTCATTCTACTTGGTAAACCCTCCTATTTTGTAGGAACTACTTGTCTGAACCCTTGATAGTGTTCCGAAAACAAATTTCAACTTTAGTAGTAGTTAGACAACAAAAATATATATGGTTCCATTTTAATAAATTTTATAAGGGATGTTTGGAGATTGCAGTTTAATAGATTTTGGCCTTCACTTTTGACATAGATGCTTGTACATTTAAAATCCACCTTTTTATGTCTTTTTCTTAAGAATGCAAAAGTTGCATGTGAATTACTTCTTTGAAACTCTGTTGCCACAGCATTTTCCTTCCTCCTTAGTTTTAGGGAAGTCACTGGATGGCAGTAAACCGGCAGTTTCTTCTGTTGAGGACTGTTTAGGAAAAAAGGTTTACAATGAAAGGAAAGGATATTTAGACATTTAACATAGCATCTGCAACGTAGTGAAATAATCTTAAACAAGAATGCAATAAATAAGATGTCCCAAACGCTTTTTACTTGATAGTAATGAATTTTCTTAGACCTCTGATGTGCTTCTGCTGATTGGATCTTCCCTCTCACAGTAATCAAACATGGAATACATGGTATTCATCTAATTCCAGGCCTTCTGAAGCAGTTGCTTAGGGTTGTTCAACAAAACCCTGCATAAATATTTGGTTTGGATTTCTGAAAGCAGAAAAGAACCTAACTAATTTTTACGGTTTTAGTCTTGAATCTTTTATCAGATCCCTGTTTTAAAAAGAATAAGTAGAGTGAAACATCCTAAGACCTTGGAAGTCACAGAGATTTCATCTGAACTTTCCTTTTAATTGCATATTTTTAAAATAAAGGTCTTTTTCAGTGTTTGCTAATGCTGACCCTCTGTTACAAAGGATTTTATACTTATTGCCATATGAAGTGTAATTTAGTTTATACTTTAAGTGTCAATGATATAAAAAGAAATGAACATGTGGAAACGGAATGTAGCTGTTGTTATATCAGCATGTAGCAATAGAGAACAGGAAGAAAAGAAAACTCTAACAAATTCAGAGCAGATAATTTGATAAACAACATAAAACTACATTTCCTGATTTATGACAGCAGAATGCAAAAACCTGCTCAAGATTTCACACAAAGGTTTTCATAAATGAGTTCATGTGGGAAGGTGCTGGGGTGCAAGATCCGTCCAAAAGACAGCAGAGCTGTAGTAGAGCGCTGAAGAACTGGGAAAACATGAAATTGGAGTACTATGTTCAGTCATCTGTACGTGCCTGCAGAACCAGTGTATCAAATGTGTTAATCTGACTTTACTCTGAATCTGTCATCAAAGGATTATTTTGATTTTTCTATGATGTATTAAAAAGGTTTTATTAAGTGTAACTTAAAGCATTCCATATTGAAATTGGTAGAGAAGTAAATGCCAAACTAAAATTTTATCATTGTCTTTTCAAGATAATGAGGAAATTAAGCAAATTAAATTATGAGGGCAGGCCCTGACTCCCATCAAAAATACTGATGCCTCTTGAAGGAGTGATACAGAAAAGTAAATGTTAACTTCATGCTTTCTGTTCTTGATCACGGTACTGATCAAGACTATAGATGAGGGGTTTTTTTGCTGGGTAGCAACGTGCCTACTGCTATCCAGATGGTATCAGACTTAAATGGCTTCCAGAGAACTGAAACCTACCTAAGGTCTGTCTGGTTTTGACATGGGTGGCCTCCATTGCTATTGCACAACTACTGAAATTGTGTGGTATGTGAACCCTTGTTTGATTGTAGCAGCTGCAACATTTTCCTTATCGTTGGCAGGAGCTGCCTGCTGTTCTGTGTCTATGGTGTAAAATGGCCACAACGGATCAAAAGATCTTACCCCAGATATAGTTCAATAGCAGTCAGTTCTTCTTACACAGCTTGTTATAGCCTAATACTTTTTTTTTAGTTGCCCTTCTGTTGATTTCTCACAGAGTTTGCTGTGCCATCTCCTTTCTTCTTCTAAGTGGGAAAGTAATGAATCTGAAACCAGTACATTCATATCAACTCTTGGCTACACGTCAGCAGATTATTATTGTCACTTAGTTAAAAATGTAAGTATTTTGTGCAATTGAGATTTTGTTAATAATAAATCACCAGTTTATAAGCAAATACATGGAGCTGTCATTGTTATGAGGAACATGGACTGAACTTTGTTTATCTTTTCTTACCTCAGTTACTTTTACAGCCTTTTAAGGGAAAAAACGAAGTGAGAGATCTCTGGACAAATGAGAAATTTTTTTATTAGATTATACTGTAATAGATATTCATAAAAACAAAATTCCTGTTGCTGTTGTCTTATAACAAAAAAAGTCTGCCCTATAATTTTTTTTTTCCCTGTGAATTTTAAAATATATATTATTTTTGCATATTAGCATGTAGCTTTTGGAATGTGTTCTTTGTATGCACTGCGTTTAAAACGCTAGATGAGCCTAAAACTTAGGAAAAGTGTCTTTTACATTTAATATGTAAAATAATCGGAATATTATTTCATAATATGTTGACTTAAATTAGATAAAGCATATAAAAATTATTAGCAGTGCTCTTCTGAAAGTTTTGCCTCAACTCTTGGGGAGGCAGAGCTAAAATAAATAGCTTCTTAGTTTTCAAATATGGAAGGTATATAACATATGTTCGAAATCCTTTTGCAGCATAGTTTATTCAGTGATCTGAACAGCTTTAATTTGGCACAAATAATTTAAAAATTAAAAAAATTGGACTGAGTGAACAAAGGAATTTATTAACCTCTAATGTGCATTAGTCACACAGAGAACCATGCAACTAATGTCTCCTTATTTGCAGTATGTTTATTTTATTTTATTTTTTAACAGATAGTCTTTTCATTAGTAACAGAACTCAGAGGAAATCAATCCAATGGACTTAATATTCAGGCAAGGTAGGTGTTACCTAAACATCATTTTTGGTATGTTTTAGCTTGGATCATTACAGTTCAGTGAGGACCTTTTTACAGTCTTGGGTAACTTAGGCTTCAGCTGGAAAGTTTTGGATGTATATGTAGATAATTTCAGGTGTGTACAAGCTTGTTAAGTTGTGCTTCACATTAGAGTTTGTACTTAACCTGAGAGTCATAGAATGGTTTGCGTTGGAAGGGACCTCAAAGATCACCTAGTTCCACCCCCCCTGCCATGAGCAGGGACACCTCCCACTAGACCAGATTGCTTAAGGCTCCATCCAGCCTGGCCTTGAACAATTCCAGAAGCATCCACAGCTTCTCTAGGCAACCTGTTCCAGTATTTCACCGCCCTCACAGTGAAGAACTTCTTCCTTGTATCTACCCTCTTTCAGTTTAAAACCATTGCCCCTTGTCCTGTCACTACAGGCCTTCTTTCTTATAAGGCCCCCTTTAAGAATTGGAAGGCTGCTATAAGTTCTCCCCAGAGCTTTCTCTTCTGCAGGCTGAATAACCGCAAATCTCTCAACCTTTCTCCATAGAAGAGGTGGTCCAGCCCTCTGACCATTTCTGTGGCCCTCTTCTGGACCCGCTTTAATGGGTCCATGTCTTTCTTGTACTGGAACCCCAGAGCTGGACACAGCACTCCACGTGGGGTCTCACCGGAGTGGAGTAGAGGGGGAGAATCACCTCCCTCAACCTGCTGCCTACGCTTCTTTTGATGTAGCCCAGGATACAGTTGGCTTTCTGGGCTGTGAGCACACATTGCCAGCTTATGTCCAATTTTTCATCCACCAGTGTCCTGAAGTCCTCTGCAGGGCTGCTCTCAATCTCTTTGTCTCCCAGTCTGTACTGATACTGGGGATTGCCCTGACCCAGGTGCAGGACCTTGCACTTGGCATGGTTGGACCTCATGAACTTTGTAATATTGACTGCTACATACATGGTTATAACCAAAGTTAACTGGCAGTTACTATGAGAAAAAGCAAAAAAAAAAATTTACACCATTTTTTTCCCTGTTTTTGTAAGCGATAGTTAAATATGACAGAATAGTAGTTACTTCACACTTGTTATTAATGATAAAATCTGTCCATGCTTAAAGAACTTCTTGTTCTCCTTCCATTAGTTTCTTGATCTGGTACCAAACGGTACTGTGGCAACACTGTGCGTTTCATATACAACTATTTTAAATGTACCCGAGCACATAGTATTTCCACACTTTAACTGCTTCCTTGGCCTGGTTTTCTAAGGATGAAAGTCTGAAAAAAGCGTGGGAAGGAAATGGCGGTGTGATCTGGCCAGATCTCAAATTCAGATTATCAGGAGATGCTAATAATCACCTTGCAACATTGTGTGGAGTGTTTCTACATGTCTAGGTCTAGTCAGTGAGACTAATCACCTTCTTGATCCACGCTACATAAATACAGTGAATTAATCTGCATTAATAAAAAAAGGAATACATTTGCCTAATGCTACTGTTGTCACTGTTTTTAACATGATCATGCCTTTTCACTGTGTAGTTTGTGACTTTCCATTGACCTCGAAATGCAGATTATAGTATTTTGTCAGTGCTTTAAAAATTGTCATATTTGAATACATCAGTAAATCCTTTTGATTGCATGTAAATTAAGTGTATTCCAGCTAAAAAAAAAAAGACAAATATAAGAATAGATATTTTTAATATAGACTATGTACTCAAATTGTGTCTTTTGTTTTAAATGTATGACTCTGCTGTGCATATTCTGTTGGTCTTCAGAGCCAAAGCTGCTGCTTTGATGAAGAGAGTTTTATCATTTATTTAACACCATGTAGCCTGAAAAGTTACAGAAAAGAGGAGGCTAATTGACATATCTTCCTTGTATCGTAAATCAATAGCCTGGCTATTTTTCTCCCTTCCTTCTTGCACCTAGGTGTTCATGTAAGGAAGAGTAAATGAGCTGACTTTAGTACTGAAATCATGGACACAGTCGATGACGAGCATCACAAAGTTTTGTTCAGTGCAGAAAACAAGCACCCACATTTTATAAAGTAGGGTGAAGCAGACTTAGCTGAAAAGCTAATAAGACTGTTGGGAAGGGAAATAGCTGATTCCTACTAGGAGAAAACGAAAACTTTGAACTTAGGTGGATTTTTGAGCATAGAAATTATGGTATGGCTGTTTATTCAGGTTGCAGAGACAAATGTAGTTTGCAGTTAGAGGTGTATGTACATTGTCTCATTTCATTGTTGCTTACAGCAACGCAGATGACACTATCTGTGCAAATTAATTGCACAGTGGAATGCACCATACAGTATTCTCCAGAATGTATTTTGAAGGTTATACAGAAGAAGAAAATTGCCTTTGCAGGGTTTTTCTTCTGAAGTTAAAAGTAAGAGTAAACTAAACTACTGAGTTTGCTAATCCTGGATAAGAAATTAGAAACAGAATTTTGTAAAGGGAACTGATTTAGAGTTTCAAGTCTGTGAATTTTACATGCATTTCCAGGAAACCAGTAATGCACAATAAATATCAGCCCAGTAATTACCATTCCTGCAGAGAATCACTTCTCATAGTAAAGCTGCATCTCAAAGTATTTCAGTATAAGAAACCTTAAACGCATATTTGGTTAGGTACTTACTCAGAGATTTGAGTCTTTGAAAATGTGTCACGTTTTATTTCTCTTACTGTGGAAACTACAATGGTACCCCATGTCCACAAGTTATAGGACCTCTGTCACAGCATATATCAGTGACCATTAGGCAACATCTATTTGGGAGTAGCTTTAATATATACAGGGCAATAGAGTTAGCTTTTACTCAGAGTAGCCTGCAATGTAATTCCTGTCTTAACTCTTCATAGTTGGTGGCTCCCCAAATAAAAATTTTGGGTTCTTGTAAAAATGCACCCCTTTTAGTGAACAATGCAATCGGGAGAAACTTGCCACGACTCAAGGAAGCCTTTTACAAAGAATCTAGCACTTTTTAATTTGCTAGATTTCAATGTTCCAGAGTTCTTGGTCTTCCTAAGTGCCTTCCTGTCAAAACTGCATCTAGAAAAATGTGCAGTTTCATCTGCTAGAATCTATATACTCTGGGAAACTTGTGATTTTCCTTTGCAAATGTTATCTCTTATGTTATGTGCCATTTTCATTTTTGTTTATGTTCCAAGGGTTCCATATTTTATGTTCCGGGTTCCACTGTCTTTAATCATTTCCAAGCAGGTAGTTTTAGCAAGCAGCTCAAGTGAGTGGTTCGTATATTAAGATCCAAAAATGTTACGTATTCCTTCAACTGTAGAATTGTAAGACATAAATTTTTTAACTAAACACTTGTAGACAGCATGATTCATAGAAGTTGTCTCTGTTGAGAGGAGAGACATATCAAGGAAACAACAGGAGGCCTTAAAAACAGCTAGGTGGTCTCTTGTGAGGGTCTAGCAAACCTACGTGCGAGCTGTACATCTGTATAGTCTTCCTTGCCTGTGCTTTGCTGATCCTGGGAAAGACAAAGCATTCCCTGCTAGGAAGGATGTGATTACTGAGCAAACACAACAGACTGCACCTCAGAATTGGGTTGATATCCCCCACATGGTTTGCCTTGAGCACTAAAATTTCAAAATTTTATCTGACTTCTCCTTAAGATTTTTCAGACAATGTGTAACAGCATGTCAACAGTCATTCCAAAAAAAATTTTTCTCCAGTTAGGTATGGATCTTTTACATTTAACTTTCTGTAATTAATTTAATCTTCTTTGACTGTATCAGTTTAGAAATTAAAGTTTTTACTTTTCTGAAATACAAACTGTATTTATTTTTCCCTCAGAGTTTCAGCCAGTCAGGTGAATGCTGTGTCCCTTTTCTGTCTTCCTCTTGTTACTTTGCCTGATATAACTCCATTGCTGGAAACACTCCTTCTATACCATGGAGGTGCATCAAAAGAAATTCTCAGTTCAGAGTTTCTGGAGGCTGTGAATGACACCTTTTTGAAGTAAGTAGCATGGCCTGTATGATTTTTATGCTCTTTTCATAAAGGTTATCAATTAAATTAAATGTCTTTTCTCTGGGTGTGTATGCTGAATGCACTACACATCTTCTGCATTTTAGTGAAATATTTCCCTTTCAGTTGAATAGCAGAGCTCAGGTTTTAGGCCAAAGCAGAATGTTGTATTGCTATTGTACAAATTGTGGCATATGAGCTTTAAATATTGACTGAAACGTTGTCCCACCTTTTCTCTAAAACAGAGGTTAAAGTCTTCAATAGATTTTAGGAATTTTGTGCAAGTTACAATCACTTTTCATAGAAATATTATTTACCTTTCATATAAGTGTATCAACATCCCTAACAACATTCTGAGAAACATCTTCATTTTTCTATACACAAGATAGATCCTTATGTGTTTTTACATGTTTCCATTTTTCTCTTTTTTTTTCTGTGAAATTGGTTCTCAAGATTTTAAATTCTCCCATTTTTCAGCAGATTATTTTTAATGAGTCTGAGAGTTATTTGCGAAATATAACTTTGCTTGTTCTGCTACTACTAAACCCAATGTTTTGATAAAATCAGTCTATGGTTGAAAACTGGCTGAGTGAAGCTAAAAATCAGCAAGATTGGCTACGCCATGTAACGAAAGATATCAGGAAAAGCACAGCCTACTTTTGGTTGAGAGTTGCTTTATTCAAGTTGTAGCTGAGGGACTGTATTATAAACCATTTTTTTAATACTAGAAAAGGTCCTTTGTGAACACTTTACCTCAATTATCCATTTGTCTTCTTTTTAATCAAGGTTTTAATTGCTTCTTCTGTAGTTAACATCATAATTTCTGAGGTGTTCCAGTGAATATTGTTATATTGCTCCATTGAGGGACCAGCAAAAATAAATAATTTATGGAAAAGCACAGTTACTAATTTGTACACCTGTTACTAGAAGCTGAGGAAAACAAGTGAAAAAGGAATGTGAAGATCTGTAGTGAAGGATGTGTCCCAAAAAAAAAGAAAGCTGCCTTTGGCTTGTCCATCTTTCATGGCTTCAGGCTGGATGTGTTCTGCAAGCAGTAACGCAGTTCGGAAAACTTTCAGAGCAAGTTCACAGGTTCAGCATGGATGGTCTATACTGATGTCAGTAAGCTGATGGGCAGTTCATCATGACATCCTTTTGACACTTCATAGTGTGAATCCTTTAGATGTTCATAAAAGGTTCTTCTGACTGGAATAAACATCCCTTTGCTTAACTTTTGAGCTCCTTGTTTATCACAGTGAGCAAAAATAATTCAGTTCATATGGCTCTCGACTAAGTGACTCTTGCAGGCCCCTTGACAGAAGTGTATGGTTTCCTTGAGAGGTCACATATGCTTTGCATGGTATACTCCTGGCCTGTCACTGAAGCTCATGTGATCTCAACATGAATGTGGTTGTATTTTATTTTTTTCCCCACTTTAACAATTGAATTCTGTGTTCCCTAACACTGTTGTTGTGTTCTGAATATGTGTTTTCCTTCTGAACACACATGAAGCCTGCTCCAGGAAATAGGGTTACTGAATACTGGGGACTTGCTGTGCTCCACAGAACTCAGCATTGTCCCAGTGGGACCATCTGCAAGTTCAGTCGCAGAAGGGTAATGACTACAGTTTACTTTCCTGTATGGTTTTTAAATCTCAGAGTTGAAACACCTCTATGTAAGCTTCTAAGATTCCTTTTCCTGGCATAGTATCTATAGTATCTACCATGGTACCACAAAAACAATGAAAAAGAGAATTGTGGCAGAATTAATAATCTCTTGTCGCTCTTAATTTACTCTGATGTATATATGTACCTTAATAGTGATATTTAATTAAACAGCATCTTGAAATTAAGCATTGCTTTATGATTTTGAAGTTCTATGTACTTCCTTATACTTCTTGTATACAGATGTATACTTTTAAATTAAGCTAGTGTGTAGATTTGAATGGAAAAAAATACAGCTTTTCAATGGAATTCAGAATTCTGAAGGTTGATATTTAAATGAGTGTATGGTAAAATACATACATTGAAAGTAGATCCTAAAGTGATGTTAAATCTTCTTTCTGCTGGTATTTTTCTTTTTTATCAGTAGCTTTAGTTTGCATGTACTCTTCATCCTAATTTTAGGGTTTTTAACCTTAAGACTAAGGTATTTCTTATAATTTCTTGTTATTTATGTATTTTTTTTTTTTGGTTTTAATTTTTAATTTGCAGCTATCATGAAAGCTGCAAAAATATTCCAGGATGTTTTGTGTTGTCATCTCTCCTGTTCTTGGGTGGTTACTTTAGTATATTTTGATCTGAACTGGTCCACACAAATTACAGTGTTGTCTCAAAATAAGCTATGCCTTTTATTTCCTAGTGATATAACACTATACTTCAGCTAAGCAATAGCTGGAGGATTTAGGTGAAGAAATAATTGCCTTCTTAACCATTTATCTTTTAAAAGGCTCCAGTCAGTGTTGGTGGGCTGAAGATTTACCTACCTCTATCTCATTTATTTTTTTTTTTTTCTTATTTCTCTGAAAAGACAGGTAACGCTTTGATTTAGCCAGCAGTAATATTATCCAGGACCTTCCTTCTTGTCTGTCAGCTGCTGACATTTTCTGAGCAGACCAGTCTGGTAGAAGCGGTCTGGGTTTGAAAGAGCACAAGTGTGGGGCAGGACCTTTCTCTAGAGAGGAAGGGAACTCCAGACTTAAACTTTCCATTTCCATTTGCCAGAATCCATCATAACCAAATTTTTAGGTTTTAAAGACGTACAGTAAGGTTTCATTTGTAGATGATGGTGCTTCCCTGTTACTCTTTGCCATTATTATTTGATACTGAACAGAATACTACTGTAAGCAAGATTTTCTCACTGCAGGTTAATCTTTGTGTCTTCTTTTTCCCCAATGTACTTTAAAAAAAATAGAATACATTTTTGTCTTCCTTCCAGTTTCTTGGGGAAAACAGTATTTTTCTCTCTAAACCAGGAAGAAGATCTCCCTGCCTCAATCAGCTGTCTTCAGCCTCTGGCTTCGTCACTTACCAAGCCTTGAAAAAGCGACATTACATCTTTTGGACCAGCTGGTTTCCATTCAATTTAATTCACTGGAAGAAGTGGCGTGTGTCATAAAAGACTCGTTACTGGTATGTGCAACATGTAGTACATTTGATACTGCTCTTTCATGCTTCAAAAGTGACAGAGTTTCCAAATATGTCAGCATTTTTGAAGGAAAGGGCTGTCATGTGGCATATAACTTGCTAATGCAAAGGCAAATTGTGAGTCTCACAAATGTCACTGAATGTTAAGTTTTTACACTGAATTGGTAGAAAAGAAAAAGGATTTCATCCAATGATGAAGAATGGATGAAGAGATGAGAATCTGACTGGCAGGGGTGCTGAGTACCTGCCTCTGTATTAAAAAAATCATAAACTTTGGCCAGAGAGGTTTTGAATCTGTTTTTACTTCAATCCCTGTGCTCTTGGGAGTTTAGCAGTTTAAACAATTGAAATTCCTTGTAGATTACTTTATTATTATGGACTGCTTAGTTACTTGGTTTTGTTTTTAAACCTGAACAAAATTCTTAATATAAAACGTTTGCTAAACTAGTTAAAGTTTGTTTTCAAATGCTGTGGTACTCTTTCCTGTGAGAAAACATGACAGAATACTTTTTCCAAAATGGTGAGCTTGTTTGCACACTAAATGTAAATTTAATTGTTAATTACAGTCTGAAATACCATGTGTGCTATGCGCTTAAATGATATATTTCATAAAATGGATAGAACTGAAAAATGGCACATGGTATCTTATTTTCAGCCTATGAAACTGCTTACGGAATATGTAATTACATAGGAGAAGAATGATAACTTTAAATATTCTTCCTTTTTAGTTGAGTCTGCAATTTCTGTTTTGGGGGTCCATTATAATACTTGCAAGTCTCGTAAATGCTTGGCATCAACAGCACTTCATACGTCATCTGGGGATCTAGATAAGCCAGAAGACAAGGCAATATACAAGGCCTGTGCCTAATTTTTCTGTATCAGATACACTGTGAGTTGAATACACTATATGGTACCACAAGTGGCTGAGGTGAAAAAAATATCTAGGTTATATACAAAAAGAAATTAAATCTTTGTTTTAATTATTGGTTTATTGTTGTTTGTTAGCAATGTTCGTATTTACCTTGTCTTAACATCCTGATCTCTGAAAAGAATGGAACATTACTGTGCTAGCACACTTAAGTTGTCCTTACTAGCCTCTGCTCCAAAGACTTTGTGTTTTCACAAGATATTCAGAATGAAAAGACCAGTGCAGCAGCTTTGAATGCTGGTTTAGAGAGGACATCCTGTGGACAAGGAGTGGAATGAGTGGAGGCAGAAAGAAGAGCAGTTGGAAGATGGATATTGCTGAGTGATAGGCATTGATAAGAGGGAAGGTGCATAAATGAGAGGTGGCGTGCCAATTAAAAACAACAGGATGAGAAGCTTCAGAGAGGCAGTATAGAAGGAAAAATTTTGATCCTGAAATTCTGTTCTAAAATACTTGGTAGTGTTTTGTATAACTAGTACTTGGTACTATAAAGATACTTATGTGACATTAGATCAGTCAGCACTTTGAATCCAACAGTATGATTAATTTAGCCTGCCTGAAAAGTATTTGAATATTTATTTGGGAATGAGGGTATGCATTTTTTGGCAGTTGGATTATGTTATTTATAGGATGGGACCTCTGTTGGCCTTACGGATATGGTAATAAAAAGTGGAATCATGAGACAAAAGTTGATTTATGCATTTTTTCTATTTGGAAGAAAACCTCTAGAGTACAAATAGGCAAAAACATGTTAGTGATTTGATTATAGTATACAATAAGAAGGAAATTTCGATAAGCTTTTTCATAATTGCATTGTCAGAGTCAGTTGTCTAAATAAAATATCTTGATACAGTAACCAAACTGTACATAAACCTGGTAGAGATCTCTGATACCCAGATAGTTGTAAACCACTATACTTCTATTATGAAAGAAACTTGATATGCAATACTCTTATAGTTCAGTTCCAAGAGTAATTATAGTGTGATGGTCCACTAACTTGTGCTTTATATGGTATGCTATTAGGTTTGTGGTTTTGGGGCTAAACTGGAATTAATATTGGAAATTCTATAGTTATTCAAAAGTAATAAAAACAAGAGAGCTGACCATCACAAATAGTCTTTTAGATTCTTCTGAATTTGGTGAGTAGATGTCTTCCTTTCTGAGTTTTAAGGTTTGTATGTGTGCATTAACAACTGAAATTAAAACAAATACACATATTAGAATGTTATGCTTTACCAGAAATGTGTAGATAATGTATATAAACAGATTTTTAAAGCACATGTGTGTAAAAAGAGATTTGAATGAATCAATGCCAATTATAGTTTGTGTTCAGTTCTTAGATAGCTTTTCAAAGCAGTTTTATTTCTTTCAAAGTCATGTTGAGAGGGCTTAAAATTTGTCAGCTTCTCCTTTATAAACCATCTGTTTTTGCTGCGTTTTGTTTTTCCAACTTGTCAGCTTTCCGAAGTCCAGCCCATCATCGAAATCACGTTACATTCTGCAGTTAAAGCTCTAGCTGTGGGCTCTCGTTGTTTTCACTTCAGCATTACAGAGCAAATACAGTTTTAGTGAGTGATGCGGTGACTCTTGTATTGCCTGACAAGATACCAAGCTGGTAGCTGCTCTGGTTCCCATGCCCTTGCACTGCCCTTTTGCTGGGCCTTATCCTGAAGGTTTGAGTCTAGCTGGATCCATACTCACCTTTCACTGGGAGCTGTGCCAATGAAACGGGCACTAATGAGGGTGAAAGGAGGAAGGAAAGAGAGAGACAAGGAGAGGATTTTTTCCTTGTAATACATTCTAGCTAAGTTACAATTAGTTCCCACAGTGCTGCCTGTGTTCAAAAACCTATGTTGTTATGGTAAAATTTTTGAAATAGTGCACACTAATTTATTCGTAATGTTGATGAATTCAGGAGCTTTTTAAACTCCTGTAAAAATATGTTTATGCTTTCAAAATAAAAACATGTTTGGCACTTGATATAAGAAAAAAATTAAGTGACATTTCTTATTTTTAATTGATAACTACAAAATTCAGGAATACAGGTAAATGTACAACTTGGAAATACAGACAGCATTTGAAATACAGCAGTGCAGTAGTTCCTTGAAGCTAGATGTGTTTAACTGTAGAGGTGTTCTGTCCAATTAATTGCACATGAGTCTGGAAGTCAAGAGAACTGATATTAGTGGTGCTACTACTTCAAATCTGTTGCTGTGTGATCTTGGCCCAATTTGTTTCCCTATGTTTACTCTTACTTGCAGTTGTTACAGAGTGTTCTGTGATGTGAATAAAATGCAGTATATAATTATTAGTCTGTTCCTCTTTGTGCCATTTACTTGCTTCCTGTAGATACAAATGTATTTTTCTTATTTCTTTATTCAGTTTTGGCTTTGTATTATAAATTTGAATTACAAATTAATTCTTTCTGATAATACGGATACAAAAGCAGGGTAGTTCTATAGAACTTGTGTAGGTAATACTTTATGTTACAGTATTTTTTCCTATTTTATTTCTTTCAAAAATCCCAGTGTTTTTGTGGGGGGTTTTTTCCTGAAGAGGCACGCATCTTAAAATATGTAATCATAATATCATGCATGCAGCTCCTATTCCCTGTGTTTGGATCTTTTTGATTTAGTGTGTGTTGTACTGTATGTATTATGTGTTTTTTATAAGTGATGGAACAAGCTCCTGGTAGATAGTATGTTTGGTTTTCTGAGCTTTCTGTGAAAAATAGTGCATAGTCACAGATGAGATTATTAAAATGTGAAATGTGTTTTTATTTTGAAAAAATAAGGAGATAATGTCAACAACATGAAAACCCTGTGAGAATCCCTCCTGAAATTGTTAAACCCTCCCAAACTCCAGAATTGCTGCTGGCCGCAGCAGAGCTGTGCTGCCTGCTCTACTCCTGCTACCTAACAGGCATATCTTCAAATTGCCTTGGAGACTTTTGCGCTGTGATAGCATTCTTACTTGGAGTGCTTGCAAAGTAATTCCATGCAGTCCATTGATCAAAATCTGGTGGAATTAGATAATGGTGAGGTTTGGGGCTGGGGTGGTTTTTTTTTTTGTTTTCCCTTTTGAATGCCGGTGATGAAATGCATATTGATTTCAGTAGTGTAGATTAAATTCTAGGAGCTATTAACTGTGGTTTCTTGTAGTGACTACTGTAGATTGCTGCTTTCTGGCAGGAAAGGGTGCAGACTTTTTCACTGTTGCATACAGAACATTTATTTTGGGCTTGTTCAAATATGATTTCATCTTGTTAAGTGTGGCAGTGTGCTGATGGACCCTTTCTAGTTTATGTTCAACGTGTCTTAATCAACAGTGGGTTGGTACGTCATCTCAGAGGTGTGTGTGCAAAGGTAGGTAGAGTGTCTGAAAAGACAGTGGAGAAATGGATGAATTCAACCGTTTAGCCCACAGGAATGAAAAACACACTTCTCACTTTCCACTGTTTTCACAGAATTGCAGATGGTTGGCGTTGGAAGGCACCTGTGGAGATCATCTAGTGCAAATTTTCCTTTTTAAAAAAATACGTTAATGTGTCTTTTTTATCTTATCCAGCCTTTTTTTTTTTCCTCCCTGTAGCAATGGAATTTTGAAGACCACCTTTGCTTGCTGTTCTTTGCACTTCCAAACAACCGGCTGTAAATACTCTCGAACACTAGATGGCACACGTTCAATAGGACAGTTTAGCTACAGTCGTGTGACAAAGTGTGGTAAAACATGAAAATGAGGTGCCTTCTACTATTTCCAGTATGGCAAAGACAACTGTGAGAAACAAGGAGCTTTTCTAGACAGCTTATATTAAAGGTTGTCTCTTTATTGTCTGAGATTACTATATAGGGATCATATAAAGTCAAGTCCTCATTCTACCTGTGTGCAATTAAAACCAAAAAATTTCTATTCTACTTGGTAGTTGTTAGCTTGAAACAAATGCATAAAAGTTTTCTTTGAATAGTGCATCAGGCACTTACTGCTGTTACAATAAATGCCATTTATAAATGCTCTTCCTTCCTGAATTTTGTAGAATGTATTTCATTAAAGAAACATTACTCTAGATTGCTAAGGAACTGTGTTCTTATCAAATCTTCACATGCTGGCTTCAGAAACACAAAGCATGAATTTGTTTTTTTACTTAGGCAAATATACTCTAGGGAATGTGTAAGTAGTTTTTTATTCTTGGTGCTCTATAAAAGCCTAATAAATCTTAGAATTTAAGAATATGGGATTAGAAAGTAGTGTGTTTGCTAGTGCATGTTTAATATAACAACTTTCTTAAAACAGTCTTTTGTATGGTAGCGTGATAAAAACTTTCACTAGTTTAAAAAAAATACATTTTGATGCACTGAGATATTTAGCTTTTACTAGCAGCTCTGAAATTCACAGAAGATGATAATACTGTGAAAAAATGTCTTGGACCAAAATGTGTGCAGTAGTATAAAAGACAAAGGTGATAAATAAATTTAATTTCTGGAATTTAATTTTGAAGATGTAGCAAGAATTTCAAAGCATATCCAAAAGGGATTGTCTGTGAAGAGGAGAGAAAAGCTTTTTGTAAATCTGCTCCCTGACTCTTGCCTCTTGCAACTGCATGCAACAACCTGTTCTTTCTGTCTGCCATCTTTAGTATGTTTAGTGATCATAGTGATTTTTAGTGATTTGTTGTCATAAACAGTTTGGGATGCCATGTTCGCGTTTATCAGCTGTTTAGCCTGCTTAGTATCCCTGTGGATCTCCTTCCATGACTTTGACATAGTTATTTTGAAGAACCTAATCCTGAGAAAATCTGAGGGCTTAGTAAGAGTTGATCTGAGATTTACAGTTTAATAATTGCAATGTACTAACATCCATGAGTTAAACTGTAAATTATACAGTGGAGTTTGAGTTGTTTCTTATTAATGACTAATTTTCTTTAATTTTTTTATCAACAGCCCCAAGCAGCAAGCCATCCTGCCATTTTCAAAATTGTAAATGAAATTTTCAAGTAAGTTTTGAAATTGTAGTGAGAAGTGTTTCAAATGATCAGTCTAAACATTGAAATTTTCTTCATGAAAAGGAGTATTATAATCTGGGATGTATTATAATTTCAGGATGTATTTTCTTTACCTGTATGCCTTAGTGTCCACTTTTGTGTAATATAGTGCAATTAATGAAAAATGTTAAAAATCTCGTGAACTTTACATAAAAGTTACATCATAATAATAATTGATACAGTTGACTACATTGTATTTTAGCCTTTAAAATTTATAATTTATTTTGTACTTCAGTAGAGATTTGTGGTGGAAATGGGATTTTGAGGTGAAAATTATAAATGTTGAAATGGCATGGCCCATGCCAGCATGAGCATGGAATTTAGCTAAAACATTTGCACTTGCCAGTGTAGCCTCTTTTACATTATGTTAATAGTCTTTAGGATTTATATCAGATATGTTCTTAGTGGCATTAAACTATTGATTTGCCTGTTAATAATGTGTTTGGCTTTGAATGCGTTAAGATTATTTTGAAGCAATATATATTGTTTACCACATGGGGGCTTCCAGACTTTTGTACTCAGTTTTCAGTGACTTTTTCTCTTCACTTCACTTGACTTATCATTTTATCGTTCTTTTAAAGTAGATCTACTGCCAGGGTTATCAGTATTACAGTTTTGATACAACAGTAATATATTTAGTGACTGACATTCTTTGTTCATGGAGTGGTTTCCATCTTAAGAAAAAAGGCCTCCCAGGTGCACGTGTTCAGGGACGTTCGTGTGTCTGTGTGCATATTTAGGTTTGTGTAGGCACTAACAGAAGAGTCTTTGCTGTACAAACTGTAGACTGCTGTATTGTGAGAGTGAAACCACTTGGCAGCTGTTGCTACAGCAGTCCTTTCTGTTGCTGTAGTCCAGTGTTTGAGCACAACTAACATTTTCTGAACAGTTACTTTCCTAAAGCAAAATGCACTAGAAAATTGGTGTGACTTCAGCAGAGCTGTACTAATGTCTTAGACTGGAGGCTGTATATTGTGATGGTATAGGGAGACAACATTTTTCCAGGCTTCTGGACTTATTTAGGGTCATGGTATATAAAATACTTTCTGAAAATAACACAAGGCTACATAGGTCTTTTGCACCCTTTCTATTTGATAGACAGTAGAAATGGATGAGATGCTGTTTCTTAGATAATGCAGGACCTTGTCCAGCAGCATACTTCCAAATACAACTTTGCACTTGTGTTAATATTCCAAATAGTCTTAGGAATTCGTCGTGTTTTCCTTTTGCTCAGCCTACATTTCTGCTCCCTTGTTTGCTTTCAATTGTTTCTACTTAGTATGCTTGTTCCTCTATGTGGTTGTATTAAATCCATAATATATTTTTAAAATACTGTGTTTCAGGTCCTCTTGGTATTGCATGAAGCTGTATATGTTAGCTGGCTTTTGCAGACCGGTTGGTTTCTGCAGCTTTGTATTAATTTTTATCGTATTTCTCTGACATCCTTCCAACTATTATCAAGTGGTGTGCAGACATTAAGGTACTAGTCCAGATTTAGTCACATGTGAGATTTTACAGAGCTGCTGATAAAGACATCATTCTTCACTGCTTGGAAATTGTGTTATGTTTCCATAGCTGCCACAAAGCTTTTATTTTGGGGGTTACTGTTCCATTAGAAGTACAGATCTAAACATTATGTGTCTTTCAGGAGGATCTTTTCCTGCTATTTGCATGCTTTTTGTTGAGGTTGATTGTGCTAAACTGTTCTATCTCAGTGATATTAACTTGTGTTTTTATTTCCCAAGTAGAAGCCTATTTTATTGCTATGTGCAGCTATACAGAAGTCCATACACCCAGACTGTCTTGAGTTTCTCTGTTCTGTTTCTTGTGCTTGTATTAATGATTATATTTGCCTGTAGTTTTGTGAAATTTCTGTACAGTACTGTGTTAGCTGTCTCAGTGGCAGCTTACCTTAAACATTTTTTCTCCTTACTATTACATGTCTTTCAAATAGGAGAATGAAAGTTGCACTTTGCTGCCCATGTGTTTTTCTGCTCCATTTGCTCAAAGTTACATTATGCCCCATGGAAGGCCGGTTAAAGCATTCACCTTCCTGAGCATCCACAGTGGATTTTATGATTTCAGCATTGAAAGCACATTGAAATGCATTGGTCCCTGATAAAAACTGTAGCAAGTACTAATCTAAAGTATGCCTTTGGTATACACTGATTTCTGTTTGTGCTGCTGATGCAATGCTTAATGGTCGCTAAGGAGTCACAGCGATTGAATAGCCACAGCGATTGGACAGCAGCTGCGTTATTTAAGTTTAGTCTCCATGTGTAGCTTTTTTAATACGTAACTTTTAAATTGTATCAACAGCTTTTGTTTGTTTGTTTCCCTGGCTCCAGTAGGAGTTTTCTGTTTAAAGTTGAAGTCAAGATTTTACTCTTTTTTTTTTTTTTTTTTTTTTTTTTCCTCCGGATACCATAGGAGATCGTACTAGATTTTAATTTCTCTCTAATTTGAGATGGCCTATGGGGTGCAGAACCACAAAGAGCTAAAGGTTGCTTAACTGTAGGAATAGTTACTCTGAACCCAATAAGACTGTTCAGATGCTAAATTTGCCTAATAAAGTTGTGGCAGTCTCTTTTTTAATTTTGCACTTTTTTGCCACTGTTGGTAGGGTAAATTATGCGTGTCTGCACGTATATTGTATATACTTAACTAAATCTATTTTATTTGTAGGCATTGTGTATGGTTTTTTTGAAGTAAAAATGAAAACTAAAAAAGCCTGCAGAGTTAGTGTTTGTGAGTTTCTACACTGGCATAATGAGCTCAGACACAGCTTGAATCTACAGCATACAAAGATCATACCTTTTTTTCTTCCTTTCAATTAACAGTGGTGTGATGAGCAGACTAATTATCTGATCTGTCGTAATCTAACTTTTCAATGCTTAGGAATGCACTACTGGAAACTGATGGAACTCCAGAAGTTATGACTGTAATACAGGTGTTTACACAGCTCTTCCTTCAGGCTCATCAGAGTGAAAACAAGCAGGTTAGTCAAGATCTATTTCTTAATGTTTCTTTTCAGTGAGAAGATAGGAAATTTCACAAGAAAAGAACAATTCCACTGTTAAGAATGTGACTGAATATAATGAACTAAATAATAGCATTTCTCTACAGCTCTATATACATGCCAAAGTCCAGTTCAAACATTTTCACCTGCGAATAAAATTATAGTGCAAAACCAATACGTAAGAACAATTTACCTGACTTCACCCTGGAGTAATCCTGCAACCTAAACTGTGATTTTCACAGGGGCAGTTCCCCTAATGATGATGTTTCTGACTGTATAGTAAACATGATCATGATCATCCATCTTCGATAGAAAGGGTGAAAAACCTTAGATGCATTTTTATTTTACAGTAGTAGCATTTCTGATAATAAATGAAACAGAGATAATAACTCCATCCCCATTCCAAATTTATGATTTCAGCATTGAAAGACAAATAATTGTAAGCAGGATACCAAATAGTCAGATTTGTCTGCTCAGAAGGTAAAAGACACAGGATACATACTGGTTTCGGTTTCTGGTCTTCAGCAGTGACTTTTCAGAAATCTTTCCTCATTCTAAAGCTTCAACTTTCCCAGCTTAGTGTCTCTTCTGCACAAATTTTTACACAGCTCTTACTGAACTGAATTAAATAGAATTTCCTTTGTACGTATTAATTTAAACAAGAGCAGGGTCAGTTTCTCATTTTTAAATTTCAAAACGGACGTATGAAAAGGTCTTGTCTTATTTATAGTTTGCAAACTTCTTTTCGGGTTCCCAAATCACACTGTCATTTCACATCCTGACCATTTTGTTTGATTGTTTAACTCCAATTCATATGATGTAAGTTTAGAAGGTATTCTACCATGAATAGCTTTCACTTTAAACTTAAGAAAATGTCCAGTTTCTTTGATTTTTTCATCTTTTTAGGGAGATGGTAGTTAGGAAAATTTTGGGATTTCTTGGAACTTGTGACATACTGGTCTTTAATCAGCAGTGTGATTGAACCTATCTTCTAGCTTCAGGCAATATGAATTAAGGACAAAACTGCAGCTGTCTTGCGTAATATGTAGGTGCTGTGGATGTTAATTTCATGCCATGCAGCAGCACAGTAGCCCAGGTGGGGGTGACTGGGGCATACTGTGTTTGTATGGAGAATGCAAGTAAAGATTCCACACCTATCACACACCCAAGAGCTAATCCTGTGTGGAGGTGATGTATTTCCTTCAGGGTGAAAGCCCTTCACCTGCTGGCATTGTGACATGGGCTATTGCCCGCTTTTTTGAGGTGGTTTTAAATGCTAAGTTTCCTCTATTTAACCTGTATACAGGTTAATTCATGGGCCTCTAATTAAGGTATTATTTTAAATATTAGTATTTAAAATCCCTTGTTTCATAGTATATGGATCAACCGTAATGTCAACTAACAGTTGGCATACAAAAATGCAGGCACAGCTTGCTTCCTAAATTTTGTTTAAAATAGTCAGATCATATTTTTTTTGTTGTACCAATATTATGTATATTCATAAGGCACCCATCTTTGTGGTATCTGGATGCCCTTGATAGGACATAATGCTCCATTAGCAGTTCACAGAGGAATGGTAAAACCATTAATGACGGAGTATGAAGAGGGTTCTGGCTGGGTCATCTGAGACCTTAGGAATTTATAGTACAGTTAATTGAAAAAAGGTTAGGCAAACAGATGTGTCCACAAAATTTTAAAAAGAACCAGGTCATGTCTGGCAGTCACACAGGTTTGCAAGGTAGGAGGAGATTGATTCACTGTTGCAGTGTGGCAGCTGTCAGAAATAGCTGTCTTTTCTAATAACTTTGTAGATCATTTAGAGAGAATAAGGTTTGGTAGAAAAAAGCTGAAGAGTGTGAAAAAGTGCTACAGGTTTTAGGAACAGTCTTGTTTCCTCTATATTTTGGGATACTGAAAAAGGATAAATAGAAAACAGGGTTTAAACCTACTTAGGAAAAAAGATCATTTGTGTATTCACTGAATAAGACATTAAAGAATGGCTGTACTGAGATCACTGTTGTGATAATCCTTTCCATGTTTTGTACAAGCAGATTTTTGTCTAGTTTGTGATGGTGGTGAAAGCTGACCTAAGGATATTTGGGTCATGTTGCTTGTAAATTATGAACTTAGAGTTCATGTTTTTATTTGATAGAAATTATAATTTCCTCCAGGATTATTTTGCCTTGATCATTTCAGAATTATCAGTGGTTTTCATCCAGGAATTTTGTTTTAAATAGCTGGATAAATATTTTAAGCCAGTGCTAAACTTTTATTTCCTGTTATACATCATGGCAATTATTATAATGAGCAACATCCAAACTTGTTCTGTCTCTTTGTACCTTGTTTTGCACTTTGTGATGGCTTATTGAAGGGAAGAACTGCCTAAAATACTGTGTTTGTATGGTAGAAAGCAAACATTTTTTGCTTTGCTTAAACAGCATGCTGAAAACTGGTTTTCACTTACTTTACAGTACTGTTTTCATAAGTAACTCATGCTGTGGGTTGTCTTGGCTACTACTATGTCAAGGGCTGCTTTTTCATGGGGATGTTTGGTGCAAGCTAATTGGCTACATGCATACTTTAGTATAGGGATTATTAATTTTTAATTAACCTAATTCCACTTGACAAGTTTTTAGAGTCTTACCATACCAGTGATGCATACTGTCAGAGAATAGCGTATATATTAGTGTGCTGTAATTTCGATTAACTGTTGTTTACACAACAAAAAAATGAGTAGAGAGAGAATGTGTCATTCTATTTGTTTATAAGATGCATGCATCTATATCCCAAAAGAAATGAGTTACTAAATATGGTCTTCATTTGATTTAGAAATTTATCCCATTTATAGAATTTATATTCCCAGTCTGTGTTTCAAGAGGTGATTTGCTTACTAAATTGTCTCTTGAAGAAAGGAGACAAAAATGTTCTAAGGTCATTGGTATGGAGACTTGAAGACTGAAATGACAGAATCATAGAGTGGTTCAGGTTAGAAAGGACCTCTGGAGGTCATCTTGTCCAACCCCCCAGCTCAAGCAGGGCCACCTAGAACCAGTTGCCCAGCACCATGTCCAGTTGGCTTTTGAGTATCTCCAAGGACTGAGACTCTACAACCCCTCTGGGCAACCTGTACCAGTGCTGGGTCACCCTCTCTGTAGGAAAAAAAAACAAAACCCAAAAAACTGTTTTGTAATATTCAGAATGTGCCCATTGCCTCTGGTCCTGTTACTGGGCACCACTGAGAGAGCCTAGCTTCCATCTTCTTTGCGCCCTCCCTTCAGGTATATACATCAATAGGATCCCCCTTGAGCCTTCTCTTCTCCAGGCTTACTCAGCTTTTCCTCATAGGAGAGATGCTCGAGTCCCTTAATCCTCGTTGTGGCCCTTTGTTGAACTCTCTCCAGTATGTCAATGTCTCTCATGTACTAAGGAGACTGGAAGCAGACACAGTACTCCAAGTTTGGAGAGGGGAAGGACTATCTCCCTCAACCTGCTGGCAATCCTTTGCCTAATGCAGCTCAAGGTACCATTTGCTGCCTTTTTGGCAAGGGCACATTGGTGGCTCATGTTCAACTTGGTGTCCACCAGGACACCCAAGCCCTTTTCTGCCAAGCTGCTTTCTGATTGGTTGGCTCCTAGCATGTACTGGTGCCTGGGGTTGTTCCTTCCCAGGTGCAGGACTTCATACTTTCTCCTTTTTGAACTTTGTGAGGGGCCTGTCAGCCCATTTCTCCAGCCTGTCAAGGTCCCTCTGGATGGCAGCATGACTCTGTGGTGTATTGGCCACTTCTCCCAGTTTTGTGTCATCAGCAAACTTGCTGAGGGAACACTGCATCATCATCCAGATCATTAATGAAGATGTTAAACAGACACACTATTGACTCTTGGGGTACTCTTAGTTACTGACCTCCAGCTAGACTTTGTGTCAATGATCACAGGCCCTCTGGGCCTGGCTGTTCAGCCAATTTTCAATCCACGTAAAAGGGAGTTCGTTCATATTGCACTTGCTACACATGTGTCTTAATGTGCTACACATTAAACGTGCCTGTAGTAGATGTTTGCAGAACAAAAAGATTAAAGGCATGCTGCTGCTAGTCTCAATTACACAAACATCGATGTTCACAGTATGCAAATCACACGTACCCAGATAAACAGAGGACAAGTCTGTTATGTATGATTACCCTATCTTGTGCTGAACCAGATCCTAAGAATTTTAGGTTTCCATTTTTCAACAGAAGGCAATAATCTACATCACACCCTCAGATTTTGCAGATGTTACTTGTTCATAGTTTAATATGATCTATGAATCTGTTTACATTGAAAAATAAACTAATTAGTGCCTCTTTTAACCTCTGCATATTAAGAGTGAGGACTTTTGTGATTACAGGGAAAATGCCTAGGAATATTAAGATGTGATTTTCTTCATACCATGAATCTTTTTTAATGCGTGTATTTGAAAAAATCCACATATAATTACTTTTTCTAAGGAAGCTTTTCCTAAATATTCCCCTTCTTTCTTTATGCAAAATCCTAAAATTGTGTAGAGTTACTTTTCTGTTCTCTTACTTTAGTCTGTATTGTTAGTTACTACCCTAGATCACAATGTTCACTGTGGGTTTGTTTTGAAAACTGACCAGAAAGCTTTTAAAATAACAATTTTGTATCTTAGCAAAAATTTCCACTGAAGGCCTACTTCCCTCACCATTACCAGCCTCTTGTAACAGCTTTAATCAGACATCCTTTTGGTAAGTTTCTTCATGAAATATCTGCAGCATTAGCCAACTTGCATGATCTGTATATATCTTAAAATAACTTTAAAAGGGATGAAGACAAAATTTTGCCATTTCCTAAATAAGGTTTGTTGACTTAGCAATTTTAATAATATTCTTTTAATGTATTTTTTGCAGGAACATCTAATTCTTATGTAAAAATAATACAGATGTAACTTTAAAGAAAACTAAAACAAAAGTGAATAACAGTGCATAATTTTGTAGGAATGAAGACAAGTTACTGAGATTGTACAAATACTAAATATTCTTACTTTATAATACTGTCATTATGAAAATTTTCATATGTATGTTACAAGAAATAGCCTTGCCATTTGTCTCTGAATCTTGAATTCTGCTGATACTTTAGATTGCAAACCTAGTATCTTTTTCGGTTTTCCCATTTTTATAGATCCAGAAACCACTGCTCAATATGGTACAGTTTTTCATGAGCAATAATTTCAGCTCGGTACAAGAGCTTCTGAGAATGTTACTCCACTAATTCTATATTAATATTGAGGTAGCATTTACACAAGCGTACATCGGCCTAATTTGAATATTCCTAGCTGTACTTACTCACATGGCTTTGTCAATGAATTGTTCTAAGAAACATAGTAATAGGTATTGATCAAAACTGTGAAATTTTAAAATGAAATTTTAAATGCTTTGTGATGACTGAATCGAGTGCACAAATTTTAATGCTAGCTTAATATGGTTAATTTCACTGTTCTGTTCTAGTGGGACAGACTAGAATTTTAAAAGTTTTATTTTCATCCTCCCTTCTCAGAACTGCCAACTACACACTGGTCTCAACATTTGAAATGCATTTCAGACATGCTTAAAGCATTAATAGAAGATACAAATATTAGGTAAGCAGTACTATATTTTCTAACTTTTTGTCCTTTCCATATATTGTTTTGTGAAAAGTCATGTAATTTGAAGTCTTTACTGGCTACATTTAATCACTGTCTTATTATTCTCTAAATAGAGCTTTGTTTTAAATAGGACTTGGCACATATATAGACCTGATCAATAAGCCTCTGATTAAACAAAATCTTGTTGTTCCTTTCATTTCAGCAAATAGCTAGCTGTATACAGAAATGCTTACTTGGCTACTCTCCCATTTCTCCCCCAAAACTTTTAAAACTGATTCTAGATTGAATAACGAGTTAATTATTCCAACCAGAAAAGCAGCTAATGTTGGAAAGAGCCTGTTGTGAGCAGTACTGTTTTATCAAGGAGCTTATACTGGCTTTCTGCAGGCTTGTGCAAACATCCAAACTTCAAACTTCTTGATTTTTTTCATAAAGATATGACTGCTAGACTGCAGTATCATTGTTTGTTATATTACTCTTTGAGCTGACACCTCATGTTTCTGACCTGTTGCCCTTAGCTTTTTTTTGTCCAAATAGTTACTGTAATGAATGACAATGTTTGTCTACCTGAATTCTGCTTTAGTAGTTGATGCTCTAGGACTACATGAAAAGAATGAAAAAAGATACATCTCTATCTGTTGCTGCCCTGTAATTCTTTCTTACCAGGTGTGTGATGAGACCTGACCCAGCTAGAGCTTGGTTATGAGTCTGCTTAGATCTGCTCCAAGAGTGAGCTTTCCAAAGAATGTTAAACGGCTTTTAAAGTCAAAGAAACCAATTTAATTTTGATTCAAAACTTGAAATACTTCAGTAGAAGCATAGAAGATGTGGGCTAGACAGACCTGCAAAACAAGATATCCCAGCTGCCTCCCTGTGTCCTGGAAGACAGATGCTTGCATACACGCTTGGTTTCAGTTAACTCATGGAGGCTTTTATTTTTGTTGTTGAGTGGCAGAAGAAACCTTTTTGCAATTCCCTCTGAGGCCAGGCTGTCTGTTGGCAGCTTCTCACTTTCTATATGAGCTGCAGTTCAGTGCTGTGTCTTGCCTGTTCATCCCTGAAGTCTGTCAAACCTTTCCACCCTTGGAGTTGATCAGTAGCTGACCCTGGCTTCTTAAAGAAACACATAAATCAAATTTAGAACAAACAATTAAAACAAATATCATCCATCATAATGTATTACAATAATAGAAGCATGCCTGTTCTCCTTTTGTTGACTAGCCCTTTCATATACTTCCCTATACTTCCCTGCACTCTGAGCCATGCTGCTACCCCTCTAAAAGCTTTGGAATATCCACAATGGTGACTTTTATAGCAGTCACCTCAGTACTGTATTTTCCTTCTATGACTCTATGTCAACCTCTTACATCTGATGTCAGTGCACTATCATGCTTGCACAAAAATACTGATGTGGTGGATTTGTGTCCTAGGAATAGGATTTTGAGACTCTGAGATTCTGTGGCATATAGACAATATCAGTTACAGGATCAATAATTTCCAGGACACCTGTAGACAATATCAGTCACCGGTATAGTCCAGATGTAGAATACTATCTACACACACCACACCTTCATCCATAAAACTCTGCCTCCCACCTCTTCAGAAAGTCTCTTAAAGGTAAAGCAGTTTGGTCCAACTGTGATCTTGTCACGTTCCCCAGATGATATGATGGTATCAGACGATGTCATCAACTCCTGAAATTTCTAAGACCTCTTGGACTTTCCTGGGAAGGGTGGCATAGCAGGTCTAGGGAGTCCCCAGGAATAAAACGTAAGAAAACCCTCTAATTCTTCAAATTTTTGCCAAACTTAATAGGAATAATTGTTCCTGGTTCCTAATCTCTTTCTGGCTGTCCTTCCTTCCACACTCAGTTTGACTTCTTGCTTCAGAAACACCTACCATTGTTTTGCATCTCCCTATTATTTCTCTTTTCTTTAGTCTTATCTTAATTTTAGAAGATTACATGTGAGAAAATGTTGAGATGAGCTGTGGTCCATCCTCGCCTTTCTTTTTCTTACTGCAGTAACCCAGTTGTAAATACCTTCAAATTTTTAATTAAAGAGGACCTGAATTTTAAGACTCAGGAGATGAATATCCTTAAAAACTTTGTATTTAATCCATCTAAATGTAATTCCTCATGAATTACCAAAAAACGTGTGCCTCACAAATTACCAAAAACCAGAAAATAATTCTGGAAAGCAACAGAGAGAAACTGGAAGACAATATAAGGCAACATTATGTTAGAATACAACACGTGAGATATGATTTAAAGTTTTGAAAATCCTTCAGCTGGAGAGTATAAATTATAAAGTTTAATTGTATGATACACATTTTAATACATAGTATTTTGTCACAGTTTATTAGAAATGAGTCTTATGGATAGTCTGATCTACTGACAAAATCTGTTAGTAGCACTGGGTGCATCTCATTTGATCATGACTGCAGATGATGGTTAGTACATGGCTATATGCTTAGCAGATACAGCATTATCTGTTGAAGAGTAAGGATTTTTATTTTCATGCCAGCACCCTTTGCAGTTAACTTATGACATTTAAAAATGTTAAATAACAAGAAACACTTAACTATATCATTGTTATTTTCCAGTTCCCTTGCTGACCTTTTTGAAATCTGGTTTTTGGTTGCTCATTTTGGAGAATGGCTGGATATTGCAGCAGAACAATTACTGAAGGCTGCTGTAGAACCTGATGCTTTGCTGTGGCTGCTGGCATTTTACTACTGTCCTCAGAATGAAAATCAACAAAGGACTCAAACAATGGTGGGTAATGTACCAATAGTAAGCAGCAACAAGCAGTCAATTGTCTGCTTATATCTTATTGGTATAAAACAGATAGCACACACCAGAAAAATGAAAGGTCTACACTGGAGAAGGTATTGGTTTTACAAGGTCTCCTGGGAATTGTGTTGCAGTGGAGAAGTTGAAAGATAATTTTTGTGGATTTTCTTGGTGACATTTAGAAAACATTTTTCCTCTTTTTTAAGTACATTACATAGATTACACCTTCTTGGCTTTCTTTTGGATAACTTAGGTGCTTTCAATCACAAGTAAAACTACTTGTTATTTGTTATAACTTATAAGTTATATATAAGTTATAACTACTTGTTAGGAATGGTATTTTTTAAATCATTGTGAGGCAGAATTCAGCATTCCTGTGTTATGGCATCTTCTGAGAAGAAAACACAAGGGAAATCACAGCAGCAGTTGAAGCAGTAAAGAAGCTTATCAGACACAGCCCTGAATCCTAACCTTGCCCATCTATTCTGATTTCTCTTATGTATCTTTACTGATTTTTGGCATGTATGAGATTGTAACAAGTATATTATATGCCCATATGGTAAGTTTCTAAAAGAAGGAAGTGATGTTCTAACCTTATGCACTGTACTGCACGAAAAGGGCTGTGTGTCTCTGTATGCATGCAAATACATGCAAGACCTATATGCGAGTTTGATCTGCCCCAAGCAATCTGATCTACAAAGCCCAGATTCAAAATGTAGCTGCAGCATCTCTAGTTTTCCTTGATTTGAAAACGGATTCTGTTTGATTTAAAAATGCAACTCAGTCCGCCATGCTAGTAAAACATCATGCTTTCATTTTACATCTAATGGCCCATGTACAACAGCATGTTCTGCAATATTTTATTTCCTTCACTTCCCCTCCCACCACATAGATGGCACTACAAACACAAACTGACGTCCCAATCACTTTTAAATTTTTTTTCTCTTTAATTTCTTACAGTCTAGGAGCAGGGGTAGGATGTTGGCTGAGTGGAGTTTGGTTAGAGCTACAGTGAAGTAAAGAAACCAGAGCTGGTTTTAGAATGCAGTTTTGGGAAAAAAGCAATAAAAATGGATGAATGGAACTCAAGAGACTATAAGTGTGGATCTATGTATGGAACTTTGTTCTAACTCCAGCACCACAGAATGAAATCGCATTGTCCCATATATAAAATAATCTCCCTGTCTGTCTCCTATTCTATCAGTTTGTTATTCTGTCATAATATATGACAAAGTTTAGTGAGAAAAAAGCTTTTCCACTGACAGCCTACAGAGTTGCTCATCTGTTCCCAGAGGTTTAATATTTCAGTTCATTATGATTCTTTTCTTCAATTACTTCAAGTGAGACATTTTTTTTCCACAGGTCAGGCTACTTCAGAAACATTCCCACAGTTCATGCAAAGCTCCTGCCTTTAGTAGACATGTGTTTTTTTCTTTTAATTTGTCTTTCGGCAGGTTACCTCTCAGCTCTTTCAAATGGAGTAGTTTCCTCCTCAACCTCTGCAGCTTTCACCAGTTACGAATTAAGGTGGGATGGGAAATTCTGGCAAATACCAAGCTGAAGGACTTTTCATTCAGCATATTTTTGTGTGGAAAGGTGTGCACTCGTCACTTAAGATTTTGTCTTCCTGCTACTTACTTTAGATAGCAGCTTATATATCGGCAGGAGTGGAATACATAGGGTTACAATGATTTAAAGAAGAAAAAGGCTACTTTTGCTGTTCACTAGACTTTTATGTGTAGGACTGAATATTCTGCTCCTCAGTATTTATTCACTTGTTTGAGTCCTTTCATACCTTTAGACTCTGAAACACTGGAGGAACAAAACTTGGAGGCTGTTCATAGTAACTTTGGCACTAAGAATGAGTCTCCTAGGGTATGTGAGCTCATGGAGCAGAGCCTGCTACTATAAATCTCCAGTCTCTGGCACATGGGATGAAGGCAGACCAAAAATAGGATGCACAGAAGGTTAAAGAATCTTGCAGAATTCCAGTTACCTTTCTTTAAGTTCTGGTATCATTTGTTGCCTCGCATGTAATTGTGGACATAATTCAAGAACAGCAGCTTTTTCAGACTATTGCATATGGAATTGTTAATAGGGTGGGGATGAGAGAAGCAAGGTCAGGTAAAATAACTGAAAGAAGTTGTCCTAGTGAACATGGTTGAGAAACGGGTGTCCTTTTCCTTTGGGTCTGCAGTGGTATATTTTTCCATTGTTTCTGAACTTACTTATTTGGCTTTTTTCCTACCAGTTTGTTTGGTTTATTTTTAATATAGTGAACAGATTTATTGTTAGGATTTTTTGCAATAGTTGCTTATAGTTCTTTTTCCATTATGTAGATGCTAAAATCTTCTGTTTTCTACTCCCAGTAAAAGTTAGTTTTTATTGGCTAACTCAAAAGGTAAAAACACAAGTTGCAAACAACACAGGAAGAAGGAAAAAACCTGCGTTCTTACCAGAACATTTTATCAGCCGAGGTCAGGTTGCATGGGGATTTAATTGATTTGTAGCAGCAATAGTGAATGAGCCCTTGAGGAGCCTCTGTTCTTTTTCCCACAATGCAAAAATCTGACCGTGTTCTGCTGAGGGACTTTCTCCATTTCCTTTTATTATTAAAAAAGGTCAAATCCTGGCTTGATGCCCTGCCTGCTTAATTTGCAAGACCAAAGAAAGTTAAAAAATCCATTCTGTCCAGCTCTGTGTGTGTGAATCAGTACAAAAGAAATGTGTACAGCCCTTCCTTCCCTGTTCTCCCTGCTGCTTAAATTCAAACTGTTTTCATGTTTGGGAGTTTCTTCCAAGGATTCAGTTTCCTGTTAGTGAATAAATCCAAAGGAAAAATACCACAGGTATGACCTTTACTCTTCTCTGATCCTGCATCCTTTGAAATTGTTTCCTATAGGTAGAAGCTCAAGCAGTCTACAGTCGTCTAATGATGCTCTTCAACTGTACAGTCCTTTCTGTCAAAGATCTGGAGAGTGTTGTACACAGTATTACGGATATAAAGCAGTGTTGTAACCAGGATCTTATAACACATCTTCTTACCAACTTTTTGCTCTTTTCTTCTGGTGGACATAAGGTTGCCCAAGAATTTATTGACCATGTAAGTGTTTCTTCCTTTCTTTCAGTTTTAGTAACTATTTTTTTTTTTTTACTATTTCGGATTTAAGTTCCTACCTCTTAATAAAGAAAATGCATAACAGAAAATTAAAGAAGATCATGACTTCAGCAACTATATCTAACCTGCTACACATCTATTTCAGCTACAGACAAAGTATTTTCCTTCTTGAAACTTCTTGTCAAGATCTCACTGAAAAAGGTTTCTGTGCTGACTATACAGCTGTAGAAATAGCTGGAGTAGTAGCTTGCAGTTAAAGGATACCTACAGTTCATTTACACCTGGCATAGATATCATGTGCAAACATTTTGCTTTTCCCAGTTATAAGTCACTCCCTTAATTATCCAGCTGCTGCAGAGATGATGGAATTGTCTTCTCTCTCTTTTCCATTATGTAAAGCAACTAGTTACTAAGCATTAACATTGATGAGGCAGAAGCTTGGTGCTTCAGCAAAGTCAGAGAGGAAAATTGTGTGATAACTGAAAGAAAAAAAAGAATAAAGACCTGAGAGACTGTCACTTAGGCCGCGAAAAAAAACTGAAGAGAAGAAGAGTAAAATATTGGAAGCATGCCACAATATTTTGCCTTCAGGTATATTGGTGCAAACTGTAAAATGTGTCTCTGAAGATAAATAGTGCTATCTCAGTATGAGATTAGGAATTTATTCTTCACTGACTATAAAACCATACTCTTCTAAGAAGTACAAGCTTCCCATGCAAGCAGGTCTAGGTGTAGTGTGTGGTTTAGCACTTTGAAAGTTTTTCCTTTCAGCAGCAGTGTGCTCTTCCATCTGTATAGAGTATACGGCATATATAAGCAGTCTGATTTTATGACAACTGGAAAGCTATTTTGGTCGTTATTCCTTCTGGCTGACTGAACAGACATAGCATTTTTCTGTTTAAGAAGGGCTAACATATTTCTAGCATTTTAGGTGTAAGTTCACAAATTACTGATTTCTTCTTAGCATAAGAATGTAATGGTAAAAGTAGTGGAGTTGTATGTATTTTTACAGTTTGCTGATTAAAGTTTCTCTTTTGAGGAGTGTGGCTGTTGAGCAGTGATGCTGTAATATGCAAGTCTGCTACTTTAAACCTCTCAGGAAGACTGAAGGCAATTTCTTCTTTCTTCATAGAAAGCAACATAACTAACTTGCAAAACTCTGAGTATTCCCCCATGCAGGGTGGTCATGAGCTGTTGTAGGTCAGAGTATGTTGGTCTGCTTAATTTTGACTGTATCTGTGTAATCATTAAAGTGTAGCTAGGCTCTCTGTGATTTGAAAAGGCCTGAAGACAATATAGGAAAGGCAGAATGCTGTGGAACCAAGCAGGGATGCATGGCAGTGGTTTTGGTTAGCATGGTAAACTTTGGGATTAACACCGCAGATAACATGGAGTGAAGTCTCTCCTGATCTGCAAGAACTGCAAATTAGGGTCTTTTCCATGTACTTTGTCATCTTTTGGGAGAGGGATTTATTTTTACTTTTGAAAGCTTTACAGAATTGAATTGTCTCCCCAAACTCACCCAAAACCTTCATGTGCTTTTGGTTGTTTTCTAAAATGACTTCTAAATGGTTACACTGTCTGTCCATTTGTGTTTCCTTTAAAAGCTTTTTGATGTTTTGATTTGTTTCACTTAAATTTGAGAGAACAGTAGACATCTCAAAGTTGCTCAGTTCCACCAAGATGTATGAAAAAGGGATGCCTTGGGCAGAAGCTGCTTTTGAACTCAGAGCATCTCACGTGTTCAGTGGTGAAGGACAAATCTGTGGGTTTATTGCAAATGTTAATGGAGAATTCTTAGTACTTAGCAACATAATTGCATTATTTCCCATCTTCTCTGTTTCTCTTCAGATTACTGAGACAACTCATACAAGCAAAGAAGTTTGTAGCCTTCTTCTCCGTACTGCATACAGAGTTAACCATAATGGAGAAGAAAACCAAAGGACTGTGAAGCTGGTGAATGAATTTCTTCAAAAACTAAAATTAAAAGTTTAGATTTTTAATGTCATCTATTTATCAAGCCAAAAAATCAGATCTTTATTGCGGTGTCAGACTTTCATTAACATCTTGCACTGCACGTTACCAAAGGCAGAAAAATATCTACTTAAACATATCCTGCAACTTTGTATTCCCTCATATATATTTGAAAATAATCCTTTGTTTGGAAATGTTAACCTTTTAGAACATAACAGTGAATATTAAAGATGGTTGAAAGTTTTGTTCCAAGCAGTTTCTTTAACAAGAGACCTACGTCATTTAAAGCAGTCATCTCCTTGTTGTTTATCGGGCTGAGGATCAGTTTTTCTCCCAAATTACACATGGTTTTCTTAGCAAATAGTGTCCAATTGGTAAGTTGTTCCTAAAATGTTTTGTTCTATAATTCTGCTTTTATGGAACTAACAATGATCTCAAGTGAGAGTTAGTGATTCCTGGTGAATGCACTCTGTGTTGTCAGGAAATCAATGATGTTTCCTGAATTCTTTGGTTCTTTTTGAAAATGTTTCCAAAACGAAACTCCTCTCAGATTTGCTAAATGTTTTTTTTCAGTACTGAAGCTTTCACAAGACAGGGTTCTCTGCAAAGTACTATACCAATAGCTGATCTCTGTCAACTGATGCCACAGGTAGAAAGCTGCTTGCAGTACAGCCTGTTTTCAGTGTGCTATGACTTGTGCTATTGTTTATTCCCTTAAGAAATCTTTTTTTCATTCAGACAAAACAGGGCAAGCACAACACAGATGTAAGGAAACTTTCCTGTTTGAGGGACAGATGTTCTAAAGAGAGCATACGGTTGCAACTCATCTCCTTCCTTTTTGTGTTCAGACATAGTTTGCTTGCTTCTTTGTTTAGTTTTTTTTTGTCTCATGCAAAGAGCATGGACAAGGAGCAATGGTTTAGTGTTTTCCCCTTAGGAAAGTATTTGTCTCAAGTTTTGTGAACCTGTTTCTAGCTTAACTAGAAAAATTAGCATGGTGAATAGTAATGACAGAGGATCTTAACTCTTTTCAGTAATTTGTTCTTATATATTACCAAGCTTTAATGTTGACACTTGTGGTATGTTCAAAGATGCCGCTTGGAGTACTATCCTTGCATATAAACTCAGAGGCATGTATCTTAAATTAACACAGCTTTCTGAATGTAGCATTTGGTTTTGAGTAAAGGAAAAGAAAAAACAATGTACTTGGTGTCCCTTGGCTATAAGAAGTGGAAAGATATTGTCTGTAATGCTGTTGACTGATTTCTTACAATTTTGTTCCCAGTGAGTCATACTGGACCAAATTACAGAAGTTGCATGTCCTCTCAGTTTGTTAATGTTTGTACTTGATTCCAGCATACGAAGAAATAGTAAATTCATAATGTATGTGAGTGAAGAAGGTGGTTTTTTTTTTCTCCTTTTGGATTAAAAATATTTCTGAATGAAAAATCAGAAAGAGATATGCTGCAATTTTTCAGATATTGGTACCCACACATATCTAAAAAACCAGAATCAAGCAACCCAGTTTTCTATCCCTGAATATCACACCTGAAAAGCATGGGATTGAACTAAATTATTTGTTGACTGCAAATTCTGAGGTATTTGTCTAGTGGGAACACATGTGGAGTGCTTTACCTAGAATAATAAGTAATCTAGAATTTGTCTCCAGAGGAAGAATGGGATTTTTTTTGCTTCAATTTCTAATCTGGTGGTTGTGTGTGAGATTCTTTGATTGTCCTTAAATTATCTTCATAATACAACTGTATGTAATTTCAGTGACTTGAAGATTGGCAAGCAGTTGCAATATAAGATTCTTGCAGATTTGTTAGGTGAATGATATGGCTGTTATATTTACATGTGTATTACAGTTGTTGGAGATGAATTTGTAACCGTCCTTTTACAGTGCAGTATTTTTATTTTTTTTCCACCAAGAAAGTGTATGAAAATTCTTAAAACTTTCTTAAACAAAATCAATATCCTGCTAAATAGTGGTAAGTCAACTGAAGCGGGAAGGAAATGTGCAGTGAAAGCAGAAAGAAAAAAATTAGTGAATTGGTGCATTCTTATTTCCTTGGTTTCTTAAGAAATATGGCATGATTTAAATATTACAAGGAGAGTTTGCTCATTTCAGGAGGCTTTAAGGGAGAAACCTAACTGATGCTACCTGTAACTTTAAAAAGATACATCTGTACTGGCATTCTTTTTGCTTTATTTATAACAGTTGTTATAAATCTTTGGTATTTATTTTTCCTTGCTTTTTCAAAGTGCTGGAATTATGATCTAACTTTGATATAAACCATGATTTTGTGGCATGTTGAAGCTACTTTTGTTATTTTGCCAGTGGAAGGCAACAGTGTGATTTGGTAGGTCTGAGTAATGGACGATTTCTCATATAGTGACTCCTGCATTATCTATCTAATGTGCGTTTTCTCCTCTGTAATCGCTGCTTTTTGAAGAAGTTCATTGGAGCCTTCAGGGCTTTACTCTTACGGAGAACGATACAAGTCCTGAAATCATGCCATGGTGGTATATGTTTGGCTTGGTTTTGATTTCGGGGGGGATACAATGAAAAAAATTCCAAAGCATTATACAAGTTTAGAATGAAACGTCTAGCAAGAATGACTTGCAATTATTAATCCAAACACTACTAAACCAGGTTTACCCCATTTCTTTGCTGTATTATCCAATTACAGAGTAACATGCTAATGTTCTGTGTGAGTGAATGATGTCATGCTAATTAAAATGCAGTTTTTCTTGTCATATAAGAAGGGTGTAGGAAAGTCAGAAATTCTGACACTGAAGTGCAGCTTTTTACTAGACCCAAGTGTGAAAAGTCAAAGCCTGGAATGCTATGGGAGAGGTCCTCCACCAGAGCACTGAGCATGTTTTTGAATCCATGTTTTTATAATTTCCAGATAGTCTGCAATAGCTTTGTTATGCGATCAACATGTTTTGCTGGGCAACACCAGAAGTTAAACCACTGTAGCTGAATTAGCTGGTGCTACAGGCAGCCCTCTAGCACTTAATTCATAGCAGTATTCACATGTGGGCCTGTTTAAGTCCACATACCTCTCTGGCAAGTTTTTCTTGCTCATGATACAATTTTTCCTTAAATGCTTGCCTGGATTTAAAAGATATGCTCATGGTAGCTGTTTAATTTGCTGCCTTAGCAGAGAGTAACTTATTCTGGGAATTTGCTGTTAGGTGGTCTGTTCATGAGTGAATGCCGAAAAGGAGGTTCCCTTGTTTGCATTGGCCATCTTCCTTCAAAGCAGCTGTCTGGCTCCTGGAAAGGAATAAACTTCATGGGCCCCTTCTGATGGCTTAAGTGTACTCACAGTGACTGGGTCCTTTTAGTGGCCAGGAGCCAGCTAGGGATAGGCATTGGATTGCCATCAGCCACTGAAACAAAAATTCGAAATGTCAGCTGGCTGTAGCTGAGTTGTAGCAATATAGTTGGTAGGCATGGATTGTGCCTTAGGTTGTGTTTTAAATTTTTGCATGTGTGTGAAGGGAGAGAGGGTGAGAAGGAAATAGAAACCCAGCATGTTGAAACTCAGTTGCAGAAATTTAGCTGTGAATTTTATATTCAGTTTAATTGTTGTACTGATAGGACTAGGAATTAACAATTCTATATGAGACAGTTAACATGAACATCAATAAGTTGCAGAAAAAAATCTAGAAATACTCTGTCTTTAGTAGGTCTGTACATTTAACTAACATCCCATCTCTTAACAAATCTTCCTTCTTTAAAAGCATGTTTCATAACTCTTATGTATTAGGTCAGATAATAGACTCATTTCATAAAAAGAGCAGCCCCTCAGGAACAACACTCTCTTTTGTGTTATTTTGAATAAAAGTACCTGTTAGGCCCATGAACTTTTGCAGATGCATATTACCATCCTGAAAAGATCACATTTTTACATATGCTTGACCATAATGAACAGTTCCGCTTAGTTACCCGCATTCTGAATTACACTGTCCTTGAGATTTCCCACGCGTATGTGCCAAATCACAGTTTATTGACTGCTTGCTATTTTGATTTTATTTCTTAGCTTGTGGGTGTATTTTGAGGCTCCCAAAACAGGTGCATGCAATATGTCATTTGCATGCTACTGTTAAAAGTTCCCTTAACATTTCACGTATGAGAAAACAGCCTTTCTTTCTTTGGTTAATGATGCTGTAACTTCTACTTTGTATAAGTTGTCTGAAGATAGGAATTCTGTTCTTTTATTCCAAACTAACTTATAACGGTAGCTAAAGATATGAATTTTCCATCTGTATTATCATTCCCTGTAGAGACCACCAGTAACTGTTTAAGGGCTTTTAATCTCATGATTGTGCTGCACTTCCATATCAGCTTGAGACGTCTGTGAACAGAGAGGGAAAAGACAGTCTCAAATTCCACTGAAGAAGAGAGAGGCCTTTAAATTTGCTACAGAATTAATTCTTAAGATGGAAATGAATGGTATGTGTATCTGTGAATTCAGGCATTATATGTGAGTTTCTAGTAGGCAGGATCATTAACATCTTTTCTGGAGACATGACAAAAATACAAATGTCTCCACAGCCCACTGAATTTCTTCTTCAAATACATTGCAAATACCACTATTATGTTTCAACTTTCTTTTCTTGTGGGTTTGCTTCTTTGCTGAAGCACAAATGATCAGTGCTAAGCAATACACTGTACAGCATACTTTTAGGGCCAGACTGAATAGCTATAGTTGCTTGCTCTGGCCTGCTTGACCTCAGCCATGAAAGGATATTGAGCAAATGTCAAGCCCAAACCTTGCAATTAAGCTATAACATCAGTTTTGGAAAGATAATTCTATTGGGATTTAAAGGTTTCAGATGATAGCTGTTGACTATTTTTCATCATAGCTTTTCTGATCTTGGTTTCTCTTCAACAGTTCTTCTGCTTTGCTGGGTTGGCAGAGCGAGCTCTCAGACACAGTTACTCTTTAGGGAGAAGCATTGCCTTTTCTTTCTCCTCCTCCTCTCTTCCTGTCTGCCCAGGATCCAAGATGACTGGATGTACGATCCATAATGGTTTTCTAGAGGAAAGTGAATCAAGCAACCAAAATCAACTGGGTTTTGCTAGGCTCAGTTAGGTAGCGGTGCAAGTCATTCAGTGTACCTGTCAGGGAAGGGGAAGATATGTGTCAGCCCCTGTATCTCTCTATGATGCCAACTCTGCTCCCAGGCACTACCCTAGCACAAATTTTAATATGTTAATTACTGTTCACTTACAGCCATAAAGTTAGTTTATTTTTAGTAAGATTCGCTTTGTTCTGATGATCTGTTCTGCCTTTCCAGCAGCTGAGCTAGAGACAGTATTTCCTCTTTTACCTCTTCTCCATGGATGGGCAGGCTGTACAAATGGTAGATCCAGTAACTTTATTTTTTTATTTTATTTTTAAGATGGAATACCCCAAAGTTATGCATACATCATAAAATTAAGAACTTGCATATAAAATCACATGTGAGCTGAGTATCTGTTCTTTCTACTGAGATCTTTTACATAGAATCATAGAATCACAGAATGTTTTAGGTTGGAAGGGACCTCAAAGATCATCTAGTCCAACCCTCCTGCTATGGGCAGAGACACCTTCCACCACACCAGGTTGCTCAAAGCCCCATCCAACCTAGCCTTGAACACTGCCAGGGAGGGGGCAGCCACAGCTTCTCTGGGCAACCTGTGCCAGTGTCTCACCATCCTTTGTAGTGAAGAACTTCTTCCTAATAACTAATCTAAATCTTCCCTCTTTGAATTTGCAACCACATCCTATCACTACACTCCCTGATAAAGAGTCCCTCCCCACCTTTCCTGTAGGCCCCCTTTAAGTACTGGAAGGCTGACAGAAGGTCTCCCCGGAGCCTTCTCTTCTCCAGGCTGAACAACCCCAACTCTCTCAGCCTGTCCTCACAGGGGAGGTGCTCCAGCCCCCTGAACATCTTCATGGTCCTCCTCTGGACCTGCTCGAGCAGGTCCATGTCTGTCTTGTGCTGAGGGCCCCAGATCTGGATGCAGCACTGCAAGTAGGGTTTCACCAGGGTGGAGTAGAGGGGCAGAATCACCTCCCTCGACCTGCTTGGTATGGTTCTTTTGATGCAGCCCAGGATGCAGTTGGCTTTCTGGGCTGCAAGCGCACCTGCTGGCTCATAGTCAGCTTTTCATCCACCAGCACCCCCAAGTCCTTTTCTGCAGGGCTGCTCTCAATCCACTCATCACCCAGCCTGTATCTGTGCTTAGGATTGCCCTGACCTAGCTGCAGGATGTTACACTTGGCCTTGTTAAGCTTCATGAGGTTGGCCTGGGCCCACCTCTCCAGCCTGTCCAGGTCCCTCTGGATGGCCTCCCTTCCCTCCAGCATGTTGACTGCACTGCACAGCTTGGTGTTGTCAGCAAACTTGCTGAGGGTGCCCTCAATCACAGAATCACAGAATGTTAGGGCTTGGAAGGGACCACTACCCATGTCACCGACAAAGATGTTAAACAGCACTGGTCCCAGTACCGATCCTTGAGGAACACCACTTGTCACTGCTTTCCACTCAGACATCGAGCCTTTGACCATGACTCTTTGGGTGCCGCTGCCCAGCCAATTCCTGATCCACCAAGTGGTCCATCCATCAAATCCATATCTCTCCAGTTTAGAGACAAGGATGTCATGCGGGACAGTGTCAAAAGTCCATGTAGATGATGTCGGTTACTTTTCCCTTATCCACCATAGCTGTAACCCCGTCATAGAAGGCCACCAAATTTGTCAGGCAGGATTTGCCCTTGGTGAAGCCATGTTGGCTGTCATCAATCACCTCCTTATTTTCCATGTGCCATAACATATTTTCCAGGAGGATCCACTCCATGATCTTGCCGGGCACAGAGGTGAGACTGACTGGCCTGTAATTCCCCGGGTCCTCCTTTTTTCCCTTTTTAAATATGGGGATTATTTTTCCTCTTTTACAATCAGCGGGAACTTCACCAGACTGCCACGACTTCTCAAACATGTTAGACAGTGGCTTAGCAATTACACCCACCAGTTCCTTCAGGACCTGCAGAGGCATCACATCAGGTCCCATGGACTTGTGCACCTTCAGGTTCCTTAGATGGTCTTGAACCTGATCTTCTTCTACAGTGGGCGGCTCTTCATTCTGCCAGCCCCTGCCTGTTTCCTGTTGAACCTGGGCAATGTGGCCGGAGCACTTTCTGGTGAAGATTAAGGCGAAAAAGTCATTGAGTACCTCAGCCTTCTCCATATCCTGAGTAGCTAGGTCTGCCATTGCCTTTCTGAGAGGGCCCACATTATCTCTAGTCTTCCTTTTATCACCAATGTATATACTTCTGTCTAACCACACAGCAGTCTCAAGTCAGCTGTTCCCTGCCCTGATTTCTTCAGACTTAGCAAACTTAATTGTCATAGAACATTGAAAGAAGAAGAGAGTTTGGTATTATGCCCATGCTGTCTCCCCTCTGTTTCGAAAATCAGGCATTTGAACAGCCCAGTAATGGTATGTACTTAAACAGACCTCTACTTTAGGGTAGTTCTTCAAGATGTGTTGTAGAGTCTGGCAATCCACATATATTTAAAGAAATTATGAAAACAACTGCCACATGACATCCTGTTGTGGTGCCACTTTGATAATTTTCCTATCAATTCTGTTTTCTTTTGTGAATCTGGAAGACAGTGTGGCTCTGATTTTTCAGATGTTCAGAGAGTAAGCTCTTCCTTCCTGAGTGCACTGGGAGCTGTGGGTCCTCAGCAACTCAAAAACATACCAGAAACCCCAGTCTTTACAAGCTGTCTTTCAAGAATAATTTTTGGTGATTTTTGTTTCTTGCCTGTAATAAACCTGTGGTTTTGGTGCTGGATGCTCTTGATGCCAAAATATAAATTATAATGCTAAAAATACACCAACTTTTAGCATTGATCTTAATTCTGTGGTGTAAAGCAATTGCTTTTCTCAGTGTCACATTTATCCTACAGCTGATGCTGGCATTATTTGATATTAGTAAGAGAATGAACTGGCTTAAGACACACGTAAGACTTCGGTTTTCTTAGATTATGACTTCTTTCTACTCACTCTTTCCTCCCAGCTATCAAGTGAGAAACCCATGCATTCCTATGATTTGACTGAAGAAATGAGGGGCGAGTGCTAGGGACAAAAGTGGAGAAGATGCGTATAGAAACCATAAAATGTCAGTAGAATGGCTTACTTGTTCTTGCATAAATGGACAACATTGTGTGGGATTATTCATCTGACTCTTCATCTATGTACAAAAAAAAGTTCAGCATTTATGTCATGTAGTTGCCTTTTTTTTTTTTTTATATTCAAGTGAACAGGGACAATTTTTTTCCCTCAACTACATTTGGGAGCTTATTAAAAACCTTTCTTGTAGTCAAAAGGAACAGGAGGTGACAATGAGTTTAGGGTGTGGTGGTGGTAGCGCAAGTGGTGGCCATGACAAATATTGCCATATTACTGAAGGGAACAAGAGAGAGTTCAAAATGAATGATGATGCCATGGCCGTAGGGAAGGGACATGTGAAAGGTAGAATGGGGCAGGAGGGGGCTTACATTTTACATTAAGAACAAGAAAAAGGAATAGTACTTTTCAGATGTAAAATTCAATAAATTGGAATGAAATTTTTAAAATTGGTCATGCTTGCCATGCCAGGTGAGTTTCAGGCATATCAAGAGGTAGATGCAGAATGGAGTAAAATGGCTGCTGACCTACTGTAATTTTTAGCTTTGTTGTGTTTGCAACAGTTGACTGTAAGGGGTATAGTTGTAAAGCAGATAGCAGATATAGTTACAAAATATAAAGACAACTGAAGAACAAAGTTAGATGGTACTGTGATGTAACAACATGAGGTTAATATCAGGTTAAAAAAACCCCAAACACTGTATTCTGTGTATTAGATGATGACCACTGTCCTTTCAGGATTAAAGATTAAGTGAAATACATTATGATGCCAAAAAACAGCTTCTCAAACTAGCCTGTTTAGACCTAGCAATGTCTAGTCAAGATGGCTGGGGATGATGCTAATGGCAAAACAGACACCATTGGCTCATGAATAAAATGTCCCAGAGTGAGGTTCAGCAGAGAGCCCCAGTGCTGAGACACTGCTCCCAGCAAGCCCAGAGGAAAAGCCTGGAAGTGGTCAAAGAAATTACATTTTTCAGAGACTGAAGTGAACTACATTAACCGAAGGTTACAGTGATGTCCAGCTGCTGCTCAGAGCGTGCAAGAGGATAGCAGAGCTGTCATCTCTACAATGGGGGCGATACGCAACACCAGGCTTTTTCATGGTAGTTCTGTGGGCACTATGCCTGACAGGGTACTGTGCTAATACAAAGTGAAGCTCAGCTGAAAATTAAGTTGTTTCCTGATGCGTAAATTATAATGAAAAAGCAAAACTTTTCATGACTGCAATTTCTGCATTCCTTTAAATAAGTTATAACAGATGCCTGTTCTTCTGGCAGCTATAAGCAGCAGGAATCAGGCCCCTAATTTTGTGCAGAAAATATGCATTCAGCCTTACAGCAAATGGACAAATACAGTTTATCTCCCAAGCACTGTGCAAATGTCTCAGTTTCTTTAAGCACTGGCATATGTCACTGGCACAAATGTCAGCCCACCAGCAAGGTAAGTTTTTTAAATAATTTTTCCAATATGTTGTGCTCAGAGAAACAAGGGAACATATCCATGTTAGTGTATACATTACTTCAGTATTTATATGTGCCTAAACTCAGTGCACTCGTGGTGAAATTCTAGATAAGACAGGCTCCTCTTTTTGTTTGCTTGCTTGTCCTTTCTTGTACGTAATTTTTTTTTTTTTGGACTGCTAGTCTGGGCATCAATGGTTGGGGCCAGGAACAGACATGCACTTATGTATAATCTGTTACAGAAGGCATCAAACCTGACTCATGAATATTGGGAATTGTAGCACAAAGGTAGACATTTTATAGTATCAAAAGACCACAAAATACATTAATTTACTTTTAGATATTAAGAATTAGTGTCCTGGAATAAGGTTTGCAATGAATTAGAGTAAGATTTGGTGCTCAGTATGTTGTTTATGTCAAATGATAGTCTTACTATAGAAGTACATTATTATGAGAGTGCTTTGCTCAGAGGAAAATACCATTAAGTTACATATGTAAAATATGAATGTTCTTAAATAATTCATATACAACTACTCCTGATTTTAAATCATGTGTATGGAAAGACAGACATGTGAAGGCATGGAAATTCCTCCTTCTTCAAGCACAAAAGCCAAGACAACAGTGCTGTGCAGCAGGACAAGCCATAACACACAACTTACTGCGTCCCTTCACCAGTGTTGCAGCACACAGAGGACCCACTGCCACCCGCTGCCACCTGCTTGCGGTATGGGGGCCTGGGGGTGATCCCGTCCTGAAAGTTGTGGGTTTCCAGGTATTTCCAGTCCACTTTCTGCATAGAAAGGATCAGCCTAAAACTCGTAAAACCTTTGGCACATAATGGCACACGGTAACTTAATTGCTTGTTACAAAGGTGCCATGGTTTCCCCTGGCATACTTATGTATGCAGAGGAGCCTACACCTTCAAACGCTAACAAAACTGCTAAAATTTTCTGTAATAGAAATACCAGTTCTCATGACATTCATCAGCTGTGGAGATAAACTGGCTGGCTGCAGTACTCTGCATGGTACATATTATCGTGGCCTAGCTCTATAGAACTTTTTTGGTTTTGTAATATCCTTTTTCATAGTGATTTTTATGTGTCAGAAATCTATATAGACTCCTTATGCTTTGAGTCCTGCTTGTTTCCCCAAGCTGCCCACTTGCTCAGGCTGTGTTTCTGACTAGACCTGATGTTTCCAGACTAGATCTTTTTCATTCCCTCTTATGTGTGAGGAATGGGCAATAGGGTACAGCTAATTCCCTCCTAAAGGAGAAAGCACAGAGCCAGCAGCAGCTGCAAACACCTCCCAGCAAAGCTGAAGTCAAAAAACAAAGCAGAGAAACTGCTGGCAGCAAAGTGGTACGTCTTACTCCATGTTTGTAGCAGAAAGTGTATAATGCAGGAATGCATCTCCTCTGAGGGGATCACGGGACTTGCCTAGGTCACTCCCTCATTATGGCCTGCCTTTACTCTGAAGAAGCGACCCAGTAAATGGCATAGGAAAATAGATAGTGATCCTTGCCGAATTATACACATACGGTTAGCTTAATTTGAGATTAATTTTTACAGTTAAAAGCTACATCCAGAAAAGAATCAGTGAGATGTTAACCAGCTGCTGGCCTAATGAATTAAATGGGAGACAGTCCAGCCGTCTGCAATGGGCTTTCTAATGCTATCCAAAGTAAAACTGCCACTGTGTTTGGAAAGGACTGAATCAGAGATGGGAGGAAAAAACCAAACAAAATGCTTTATTTTATATTCAGAGGGGGCTGACTATGAAACAGAAGTATAATGAAACCTAAGCAGAGCAAGGACATACGTATGTGAATGCCTGTGCATGTCACAGCCATGTACATTGATAATGTAGACGTATGTTAGCTTTGAAGTCTTAGTTTTAACATCTGAACAGAGATTTAATGTCATAACATTTCTTCCATCTTCCCCAAATGCCTGACTATACTTAAGAACAACTTAAACCACAAATGGGCAGCTTCGCTGGATTTTAGTGTGTTGACAGCAAAGTCTGGATAGAGGTATCATTTGATTTAAAAAAATATCACTTCCAGTAATGATTTTAGTTGCAATAAGTTTGGAAATGGATTTTTTTTTTTTGTTTGCTTTTATTTACTATAATTAGAATCTACAACTTCCTCCTCTCAGGACATTAATATGGAAACACCCACCTTGGGAGACAGTAACATTGGTTTATACTTTTTATTCTGCTGAGTAAGTTTTCAATAGAGCCTGTTAAAAACTTAAATAATTAAATGACACTTTGTATGGTTCACTCCCAGAGCTTTGTACATCAGAAGGATTTTAAGCTAATGGTAATGCTTATATCATGTTAATGAAGCTACTATATAATACATACAGGAGTCTTCTGTTCTCTCTTATTTAAGATGAGTTAAGGTGACAGTAACTATTTTAAACCACCTTTAGCTTCCTTCTTAATCTGGAGCCTCACTCTATTTAGCAACATTTGGATTAGCAACAAAAGGCCATACAAGCCCAGGTACAGGGCCAGGGATGCCACCTCTTTCTTTGCCATTTTTGGTTGTTTGGTTTTGTTAGTGTTTTATTTTCTGTTCATTTTCTCCATTGCTACAATGCATGATGGATTACAAAGTTGTTGTGAGGGAAATCAGTGTTCAAGTTCATGCTTATGTTAATACTGCTGAGACAGACTGGAACAACTGTAGCAAGCAAAATAAACTACTGCTGTGCTCAATATTAAAAAAGAAAAGAAAAGAAAAGTAGATTATTTTGAAAGAACAAAAATTTGGTGATATTTGCAAATGTGTGGAGTGTCTTGCCTGCCATGCAGTTTTAACAGTACTGTCTATGAACAGGCTTACAACTTACTTAATTTCTGAGTGTCTTGTACAAAAGCCTTATCCAGCTCTGGGTTCTTTCCCTTACACAATGGAAAAAGCAAAAAGCAAGCTGGTTTCCTGTGCTGGCCTTTGCAGAAAAAAACCTGTGAAATGAAGCATAACTCTTCTATGAACAGGATCCCTTAATAACTACATCTATAAGCATAACTACATTAGAAGTCATTGCGGTATCTCAGCGCATTCTTAGACAATTTCCTAACTCTTGCTGCATTTGAAAGAAGTTGCTGAGTGTCCCATAATTCAGGTACTGATGCTGTGTGCCTGGAAAGGGGGAGGTCAGAAAATGTAGTGAGGTGAAGAGGAACTGTACTCTGGACTGAAGTCACTGCTAAGGCAGAATCTTTAGATTCTGAGCACAAGAGCTTTTAAAAAAAAATCATTACCACATTTAGTTTTTCTTGTTAATATCCATAACTAACAACTTTCAGCTGCTTCTCTCCTACTGCAAAAGCAGAAATGGAGTCATTCTTTTTATCAAGTTTGTAAATTAACATTGAACCACTGTGCAATGGAAAGACTACACAGACTTGAAGAAAGTATTTATTTTTGCAACAGTATTTGATGTAAAACAATAGTGTACAAAGTAAATATATTCACAAATTTTTGTGTTTTAAATTCTTACTCTCTGAAAGGAACAACTAACTTCTGATCAGTGGAGCAGTACGTTCCTAGGAAAGAAGAGCTACACTTGATATATCAGTGTGCAAAAGGAGCAGCACAGGGGTATGGAAGACATTTGCAGAAAATGGAAGGTCTGACAAACAAAACAGAGAGAGAATGCTGATCTTTATCTTTCCTTCAGTCCCATCACCAGGATGATGGCTGTTCACTTTTCACAGATTATTTCCACTTCCAGTCAACCTCCCCAGCCCCATCCCAGCTCCCGCCAATTTTATATTGGCTTTTTAATTTGGCATAGTTGTTACAAACAAAATTTTAAGTACAGAATACAGTTTCATCAAATTTCAGAGATTACTGATGTTGGTCAAATTACTGGAGTACATAAAATCATTTAAATCGGGAGTCCTTGGCATCTGCAAACTAGAATGGTTGTATCACTAAAAAGCAAGGATAAACCCCAATTTTCTTGTATGAAAAGAACTGCCTAAAGCCACAGTAACATGTGTGTGTAGTGTGTTTTGTGCATGTGCTTTCTTGGTTACAGTTAGCCTCTGGAAGCCATAAACACTGAGAGGTAAATGTTTCTGTCAGCTGATTGTTTTAACAGTTACATAATCCTTCCTTTGATGTCTTGGGTCAATGAAATCCTAGTACCATCAGGGTTTAGTAGGAGATACCTTAAAAGAGTCTCTCTGTGATCTTTCCTGCAATGGAAATAGCAGTAAAAGTTATTACTCTGTCACAACAAAGGAGTATCTGTGCATTCCTGATTGCCCCAGCTTTCCAAATGGAGTTATTTTTCAGGTTACCAGTAGAGTGTAACTGTTGGTTACAGAGTTAACAATGATCTCTAGATTTCTAGAGCTACCACACAAGGTCTGGAGAAGTCAGGGAAGATCCACAGTGCAAGAACATTCTCTTGGTTATTAGCAGGTTACTCTGAAAACAACGCTGGAGGTCAGTTACCAGAGCAATACTGTGTGATATGCTACATATCCACATACCTTCTTGACTGTTCTCTAAACAGCTTTTCCACCTTAGGCCATTTAGTGATTAGCATCAGGACATCATAATGTATACTAATTCATTTTTTTGAGTGAAAACAGTAACAACATTTCTCAAAGGTCTTAGAAAAGGGACATCTTTTTTTTTCGCTCTAGGGCTCGACTCCTGTTCCTGCTGAACTGAGCCAGTGTGTAAAATCAGAACTGATATCAGCTCAGTAGGCACCGGAGGACGGGTCCATCAACAGCCTGGAACAACAGCAGCAGCCGTAAGTGGCAGCTCCAGTCGGAAACAACCATTTCCTGCAAACGACACACAGCACTAAGCTACAACTGCAGAGAGATCATGACAGCATCCATTAAAGAGAAGACTACAAAACAAAGCTTTATAGGCAATCCCAGTTTAAAGTAACAAACATTTATTTCCTCAGGCCTCTAGAAAAGCATGGTAACCAAATTACTGTAGGCGATGCCTTATGTTTGCAGTCAGACTGAGAATTTAGGGAGCGCTGTTTATTCTCAACTAAAACCAAGGGTCTTTGGTACTCCGCAAGTCACCTCTGCCTCTTATCCTCGATTTACTGCATCTCACACATGTGCATTCATTGTAAATCGCCCACTCAGCAGCAAGGCATCTCAGCCAGCAAATGCTCTCTGCCCTGTGCAGGCTGACTTTAAGCAAAGTCTCCTCTCCCCTTCTCTTCAGGTGCAGAACTTAGCCACTGTGAACAAAGAGGAAAACAATCACTGTTCACCAATCAGCTAAGCTCTGCACCTCACCAGAGAGGTCTCCAGCTTGGTATAGCTAATTATCAGATGAGGTTCTTCTGTGACGTGTCTGCTGCTTTCCTTTTTTTTTTTTTGTTTTTTTTTTGTTTTTTTTGTTTGTTTAATGGACTGATGATTCCATGCTGTGCACGGATCAGATAGTTACGGTGAGTTTCATACTAGCAGCTGCGGTCATGGCTGTGTGGTAATCCCTGGCAATGTGATTTTAATCTTAAGTCACAAATCATCATGCCAGGAACCCGAACAGCCATAACATTAAAAGAAAGCTGTGCAGTCACACAGAGTGTTGTTCCCATAACGGTATCTTTAGATTCTATTTTAGAGCTCACCATGCATTTCTAGTCTGTCTGAAAAGTCAAAGGGGCAATTCTAGGCTATTGCTAACACATACATACCGTGTAATTTTCCTGTGCTAGATACTTACCACCAGAAGCTTGTAGAAATTTTTATTTTAATTTTTATTGTATTATTGAAGGAACTATAGGAAGACAGTTCCTAGTACAGTAGTGCCAGAGCAAACTGCATCCCCATGTTTCCAGCCCTCATAAACTCGAAGGCATCTACCAGATTAAAAATTGTTGAATGTAACTTGAATTCCCGTGGATCCTTGATAATTGGGAGCACACAAACAAGTGTCTTAGCCCTACCTGTTTTAGAAGCTGACCCTCCTACCCCATAACTCATATCCTGGCACTCTACAGCCTGATCCACCTTTCCTAAAAGTTTTCTTGGCAGTCACAGTTCTTGTCTATAGAGAAGAACATGACTGTTCATAAAAAAACTTGCTTTCATGGTATCTATCATCTGCTGTATTTCATATAACTAAACACCACAAATACAAGTGGAACTCTCTGTCAAGTACTGCTACATGTACTGGCTTGAACAGGAGAAAATTAAGATTTCTGCTTGGTACCAATTACTAAATTATGATTTTGCTAAATCAGATGCCTGAATTTTGATACCACAAATTAACTGTAAAGTTATATGAATAACCAAGGCAATCAGTCTGTCAGATGAGTTATATCATTAAACAAAAATCTGAGGTATGCTGTACTGGAAGAGACCTTCATACCAATCCTAATTGGCTATGTGTTAAACATGCATGTACAAACAAATCTCCGGCTACTCAGATAGACTTGAGAAATGGAGGATATCTTTGCAAATTACCAGTTTATAGCCTGCAGCAATCTTTATTTCATGAACATTTCTTGCAATTCTGCTTTTTCACTAGTGATTCCTCCCTATTAATTTCAGAAGCAAACTAGATTGTGTATGATATTAAGCTGCTTCTTCATGTTAAGGCTACTCTTCTTACCTCATAATCAGGCTTCAAAAGCTTCACTACACTTGACACAAAAACATTTGAATTACCAGCTCGTTCTCACATGATTCAGGTTTGCTTCCAAGTGCACAGCTTCATACTTCCACTGTGGGCTCAGATTCTTTTCAAAGACTGTGCTGCCTATCAAGTCCAGATGCAGCTTCGTTAAACAGAACTGCTCCTTGCACAATTGCGATTTCTGTAAGCAGCATTAAGAATACAGAATGGTAAACAACTGCACGTGAAGCCTGGCCTTCCCTGGCCGTTCAGACTTACAGTTGTCTCTTGTACATCCATTACAAAGTTTACAACAAAGCCATGCTCCGTGGTCTCCAGCTAGTGCCTACACGTATCTAACTCACTGCTCCAGGAGCTGGGCTTAAAAAAAGAAAAAAAAAAAAAAAAAAAAAGTAAGATATTTAACAAGAGTTACTTCTTGAACTAAGCAGCCACAAGCAGTATGGTATGCCTGTCACAGTTTGAGGCTGGGCCGGCCACTAATGAATGACAGACACTCTCTATTAACCCCTCTCCGCTCCCAAAAGGGAAAAGAAGAGAGAACAAGGGAGAGAGACTTTACGGTTTGAAAAAGAAAACTAAAACAGCTTTAATGAAACAGTAACAATAAAAGAAAAGATAATAATAAGAATAAAGAAATAATGAAATATATACAATATGTACAAATATATACAAAACCAATACCGAACCAAACTCCCCCCCTCCCGATGACAATACGTCACCACCGACACTGCAGGGCTGGCACTGGGGCAGTCTCAGGCTGGACTCGGCAGCAGGCAGGGGTGGGATGCAGGAGCTGGACTCAGGCACTGGATTCAGGGATGCAGGGATCGACGACAGAAGAACAGACAGAGTCCTCCTCAGATGTCGGCCATCGAAGAAGAGAGAGAGACCCTCATGATCCCTCAGCTTTATACTGAATATGACGTATAGGGGATGGAATACTCTGTTGGTCAGTTTTGGGTCACCTGTCCGGTTCGCTCCTCCCTGCAGGTGCGACCTTTTTCGTGCTTGTGACCCTTTTCACTCCCGGCACCCCAACACGGAGTACAAGATTCAGCAGTGACCTTGGTCGCTATAAGAACAAGTATAACCAAGGGCCCCTCTGCACACCGTTCCTTGGTACGAACTATAAACACCAGCCTTATCACTGCTAGGAGCAGTCACTGTCTGGAAAAACAGGCTGCTGTTTCAGAAAGTGCCGTTAGTTAGAGGGGACTTGACTGAAAAGTTAAAGCACTAAAACAATTAGTTCTGGTTTAGCCCAAACCAGGACAATGCCCAAGTTTACTATGTTTAGTCAGCTCTGTGTATTCTTTCTGTATGAAGCAAAATCAAGGTGTTTAATTTCAAAAGAAAAATCACCTCTTCAGAATAACATCTCTGCCACCACTTTGACTGAGGACGAATCCATATGTTCTCGTGCTGCAGCAAAGCATTTATGTGCAAGTTCTTGTTGTTTTGCATCTTCATTCACCATTAATTCACCATAGAGATACACACCCATTGCCTGAAAGAGGAACATAACACACAGGCATCCTATCACCAGTAATGGCTAGTTGGCTGGTTTTCATACCATTGACCTCCTAGTACTCATTTAATTAAAAACAAAACAAAGCAAAACAAAGAAGACAATTCAAAATACAGAAAACTACCCTTGCCCCCCAAAAGTAGTTTTCTCTGGATCTCTTTAGCCTATGGATGGTTGTCTGTATGTTGTATTACCTGTGTAAGAACAGATTAATAATATAAGAGGTGCATGTTATGTCATGACAAGAAAATGCCTTCTCATTCCATTTTTCTTGCCACTTTTCAAGCTGAAATCTGTTTTCTTTTATCTACTACTTAAAATATTTCAAATCACAGAATGTTAGGGGCTGGAAGGGACCTCAGAAGATCATCTAGTCCAACCCCCCTGCCAGAGCAGGACCCCCTAGAGTAGGTCACACAGAAACGCGTCCAGGTGGGTTTTGAATGTCTCCAGAGAAGGAGACTCCACAACCTCTCTGGGCAGCCCCGTAATAAAACAGCTTGTTCTTCCTTCAACAAGGATACACTTTTTCTTTCCAATTGGGATGTTTCCACACTCAGAGACGAATAAAAAGGACATCAACCAAAACAGTCCACTCTAAAATTCCCATTTGGCAGTTCTGTAACTGGGCATCAACTGAAGGGCGGTCAGGTCTGCGTTTCAGATTCTTCTATTTACATCTGAGATGTGGCTAAACATGCACAAATTCTGCTTTGGTTAGAAGGCAGGCTTTTCCTAACTTTTCTGGACAGAGCAGCCATCAAGAAAGATAACAGGACACCTGTGGGTGAGATCTGGGCCCCTTCGATGGCAAGTAGCAAAGCCGTGGCTAACTTAACAAGAAGCATACTGGGGACTGCCCAGTTTTTCTGATGCCACAATTTTTTCACATAATTACAGGAATTCAGTAAGAATTTACCAAAATAGGATTATACACATGACAAAGTTTTAGCAGCTTAACCCACTGACTTTTACAGTTGTACTTAATGTTTGGACAGTTGCAGGAAAGGAAGAATTTGGATAGCACTGAAAAAACCCACAATTTTTAATACTATTCCTCTTAATTTCTAGCATTGGCTGGTAAACCTTAAAAAAATTAGCTTCAACGAGAAGGGAAATTTAAAGCTTGACACAGACTGAAATCAAAGTTCCAGAGTGGCGGAAACCTGCCAGACTCCTCACCAATCCCCTAAGTGCGCTCTCTGCCATCCAGAGACCCAAGAACTCAGATTTCCAGGGTTTGCAGCTGCACCAGGGTCTGGCAGCCACACCAGGCATGCACGCGACCTTGAAGCTGGGCTCCAGTTACTTTCATAGAGAATTTAAAAATGTTGGAATTTTGTTACAAATAGGAATTACCTCCTCTACCCAGTGCTAATAATTTCTCCCCGAGCCTAAACATTAACATGCAGTAAACACACTGGCTTTTTGTGGACCTGAAAAGGATTTCAATAGTGACATTTGCATTTTTCCCAGACTTAAAAAAAGCCAAGTCTTTCATGATCAGTAAGGACATGCAACCGCTCTGATCTGAGTTGTAATCACTCCAGAAGCTGGTTGTGCTATAAACTGTATTCACTGCTGGAGTAAATGAAATGAAAGATATTGAAGATTACATTAAAAAAAAGGTGCAAAAATTATTTCCCTGCACTACGGCAAATGTAAGTCTTCATTTGGCACAATAACTGTTCCAAACATAATGCAACTCAATATGTTTGGTTTTATGAACTCAAGGATGTCCCACCATCCCAGGCTTCTGCTGGTGGTTATCTCCATCCTTTCATAGGATTAAAATACACACAATATATATAACTGCTTATTTTCATAAATAATGTTGGTTTATCCTTTTTTCTTTTCTTTTCTTTTTTTTTTTTTTTTAGATAGCACTTGCCATGAAACCTGGGGCCTGTTTATTGGATGAGATATAAACAGAAGGGAAACTTCAGAGCTGGAAGAAAGAGCACGAGTGACTTTAATAATTTTATTGTGCTGTTATGACAAAATAATATTTGCCTGAAAGCACAAAAACCTCATTGGCTGTAAATGGCTTTGTTCATTGTTAACATAAAAGGTAAGACATTAATATCTCGCCTAGACTTTGACAAATCTTGCAACATTTTCTATTTTTTGCATATATTTAAAATATATAACAGTCATCCTAGGCAGTGAATGCCTTGAATTTATAGAGTTCATAGTGAATAAAAATAAATAAAAGTGAAATAGAAAGAACGTGACAGAGGTACAATTAGAATTGTAAGTTCATAATGGCCTAAATAAAAAGCTATAGTAAGGACACCATGTATGGGCAGCCTTTTAAGACCTTCAGAATCTTCCGGTAGCATTTCTGTGGACAGGCCTGCATTCTCTGGATGTATATCGCTGTGCTATGCTTCTCCTTCTGGACGTTGTCTTGAAAACTGAAGTCACCACAGCACTGACTGCTTTGCACCTAGTTCATATCTGCATGCATTAACATTCACAGCTAAACTTGCCTTTGTCACCCTGCAAAACGAACCAGTGCTGAGAAGTATCTTCCTAGCATCATTCCTACCTCTGGCTTACATAAAATGGAAGGAGAGGAGGGAATATATCCTATTTCACCACATACCAGAAGATTAGCATCCCTAGGTGGGGTTGAATACTCCTGGGTGGCTTCCTTACACTATAGTGTTTAAGGGGCAAAAGAAGAAAAAACTGGATACACATACAAACTGCAGCAAGAAAATATATTAAAATAATTTTTTAGTTTTACACTAAGGGTGTCAAAAAGTTGATTAGTTTGAAAATGATAATTAAATGTAACTGACCTGATCTTCTCTGAGAAACTTCTCAACATCTCCATACCCAGCCACATACTTGTGTTTAACAACAAGTTCACACCACCGATGACGAACCTTTGGGAAGAAAAAACTATTAGGGTGGGGAAAAAAGAAAAAATTATTGTATCTGTGGGAGTGCTGATAAACAATACATCTCTAACCAGTTTGGTTTCGTTGTTGTCGTTGGGTTTGGGGTTTTTGGTGGATTGGTTTTTTTCCCCACCAGCCAGGCAGATGCCTTTTGACACTGGCTGGTAAGCTGGACAGAGGTGCAGTGCTCTGCATGTGTCAGCCTGGGCTTCGGAAACCCAGAACATTCAAAGATGAACTCCTGGTTCCACATTAGTCAACCAACCCAGATCCAGGCACAGATCTCCAGCATCTTCACCTCTACTGTTTCCAGTCTTGACTTTTTTTCCCTTTAAGTTAGGCTAGACGTTATTTCCTTTATACTGTTAGAATCATAGAATCATTTAAGTTGAAAAGACCTTTAAGATCATCAAGTCCAACCATTAACCCAGCACTGCCAAGGAGAGGGGAGGGGAAGGAGATTATCACTGCAAATATCCGGAAGAGTCACAAGCTATAATTGATAATTTCCCCTACATAAGTGTATAATCCAAGAGATAAAAAGGCTTAAATGTAATTCTGTATCAGTATTAAATCCATGCCAAAAAGACAAAAGTTAGATATAAAACCATGAAACATGGAGCTTTCAGTTAAATGAAACACAGTTTTGCCACTGTATCTTTGCCAGTAATAGATTTTAAGCCCCTTGCAAAGCATTTTAAATCTGTCTGTACTTAAAAAGTCAGGCTGTTCTACCAAATGCACATTGAAAAAAACAGTTATTAACATACCATAATGAAAAGTATGGAAATTTTCAAGCAAATCACAATTGAAAAATATTTTTATTTAAGTAATGTGAACATGAAACACATGTGGGGTTTTTGGGGTTTTGTCTTTAAACTTCTGACTTTGTTCTTAGCCACTCTTGTGGCATAAGTGTCATCTTACTCTCCAGCAAGGCTTCTCAGTTGTAGGCGGTGGTCAGCTTAACATTTTATATTCCATTAGTGGCTCGTTACTGATCCTAAAGGAAAAAAATAGCGCAATAACACCCTCCCAATCCTTCAGTTTCAGCCTTTTTTCTTACTATCTTTCAAAAGACAGGGCACCTAATAACAATCACCTTTCACAGTAGGAGTAAAATGTTAGCAGTTCTAATATTTTTCAAAACTGAATCCAAATTGTGTTCATATCAAGTAAATGAACAACCTTTTTCTAAAAGATAGATTTACTGATGGCATCAAGAATGGAAGCCAGAAAGGGAGGGGGAAAATGTCACACTTAAATATAATGTTGCTTTTGGAAATAAGGTATTTGGAAATACTTTCCTTGTTGTCCTAGTCCTCACCAACTTTACATCTCAGGAAAAAAAATCACAGACTTATGTAATTAGATGTTAATCCTTTTTGCATAATTAAGAAGTGATAAATGCTCACAGGTTCTGCAAGAGTCCTTTTTGGGTACCTGATATCTCTTTCCAGTTGACCTGTTATACAAAATAGTTTGAACTCAGCTTATGAATGAAATAAAGTGCTGAGGGCTTTTGTGGCTAAGTGGAGTTCACACTCATAGCATGTAAGATACATGTAAGATACAGAACAGTTACAGCACAACACATGGAGGTAATGAAAGCTGTCTCTTAAAGCTTTTTGCTGACAAAATAACAGCTGTTAAGATTCCTGCCAGTGGAACCAGAGCTAAATCTACAGAAGTAAATAGCTTTCCAAGATTAAACTCACTTTGCTGTAGATGCCCATATTCATAAGGTAGACCTTCAAAACCCTACCCAGCTGCTGCTCCTCCCTGGAGACACTAAACATTTCACCAGTAAATCTTCCCAGGCAATCCAGCTTAGTTAGGTCACAGCACCGAGCAGCTCCATGCCTGGATCAAACCTTCAAGGCACAAAAACTAAGCATACACCTCTCTCACCTGTAGGGTCAGTTAATCAAAGAGAATATAAACATATTTACAAGGTTGTATATCTTCATCTGAAACTATACTGCACTTTCTGTCATATATTAAAAAAAAGAAAGAAAGAAAGAAATTCCTCATGTATTCTCATAGCATGTGTGACAAACATAAGGAGGAGAAAGGGACTGTGGTCCTCTCCTTTGATCATTGCTCTTCTACATCTCATGGTCCAGCAGTTACAGCACATACCCAGGAGGTAAGGAACCAAGTCCAGCTTCTGTGTCTGCTCAAGATCTCAAACTGTGCCTTCAGTGAGAATATTTGAACAGCAGATTATAAAGTATTCTGGGATAGGTCTCTCTTCATATCTCCTGATGAAACTTTTTTCTCCTGTGGTTACGAAATATTTATTGATCCTAAAGGAAGAGGTCATGAGACTTTAGGACCTAAATTTCTGAGTACTTTTCATGAAGCAGGGACCCAGCTTGTGCAGCACACAAGCCAGCTCACCCCCAACATGCATTCCCTGGTGCAACCATAACAGCTGCATGGAGAGCAGAAGAGAAGTTCTCCCTGTGAAGGCGTTCATGTGGTCGTACTTCCTCACATAATAATGTTGTGTATGTCTGCCTTACATTTGTGTCACGGCCTGATCATCTAATACCAATGGCTTTGGAAAACACAGGACAATTAAGCCATGCCTGTTCTTTAATTGTTCCGTCCTCCATAGGGTTCCTGGTTTTGGCAATCAACCTCCTTTCAAATAAAATTTGAAAAGAAATTTAAAAGAAATATTTAAAAGAAAAATATTTATTTGTTGAGTGAGGTCTGGGACAGAACACACTTCTCTCTCTCCCGCTTTTTTCCCTTTCTTTTCCAGTGTAAGTACAAATCCTGGCCCATTTCCAGTTCTGAAATCCTGGGGCTTTGCCAGTTGGGGCAGGAGCAGCACATCTGTTATCCTCAGATTGCACGTTTGCCTCCTGTTTTCCAAAAGCCCCAAATGCTCTCGCGGCAGAGCAAACTGCAGGAGAACCAGTTGCTGCAGAAGCGCCTGTGACACCAGCAGTTTGGTTGGCCCCGTCAGATCTTCTGTGTGTCGTACAGGTCCCCAGTAAGCAGAGCACAGAAACTAAGCCTGGCTTAAAGTACAAGAGGGGCGGAGGGTGACCTCCACAACACTGGTACTGAAATCTTCATGACCACTTGGGACTAAACATATATATTGGTTACCCTCCTGCTCTTCATGCAGCATGTCATGTAGTCGGCCATGTAACACAAACCGCAGCTAGAGCAAAGGCAGTCATTTCTCAAGATACACGCACTATAAAGAAATAATTTTTCTAGTATAATCCACGCCCTAGGCTGATACCACAAACATGAGAATTTTATTCACATAAAAGAAGGATGGAAAAAAAAAAAATCAGTTCCCAACATCTCTTGCAATGCTTAGAGGAGGAAAAATAAGCAGGCCCCACAGCTTCACAGCCTAATGAATGAGTCATGTGAACAGGCGCTTTTAACAAACCAGTCTCAAAAGGAAATTTTGAAAACTAAGTAGTTTCTGGTAGGACTAAGCTAACTATACCGCATCCTGTGTACGCTCTTCTTGGCTTGTCTGTTCCTCCCAGGAGCAAATCCTCAGTGGCAAAAATAAGAATTCATTAGTCTTCTCCCAGTTTTCTCTTGGCACATTTCTCTGTGCTTTCCTGCACAGTTCACAGATGCACACTATATATTGTTTCAGCTGGTTAAACCATAAACATCATAAACTAAACCTGAAAAGTAATTTACAGCAATCCTTCCTATTACTGCTGGCAGAAAGCACATACGACTTTGTCTGGATGTGAAGCAACACCTGTAACCGCCCGCCCACCCACACATGCTCTTACTGGTTTGGCAGCTGCAGGGACCCATGTGCCAAAGTTGGAAACGCAATTTATTTTCCTAGCCTCTGATACCAGGCTGAGGGCTGTCCTTCCAAGCCCGTGACTGACAGCTGGTACTTCCGAGGATGGGAAGAGGTAGATCCCCATCGCCTGGAAATTGTTCTTTCCTGACACCCAGCTTTTGTACCTGGTGCAGATGTCTCCACTACCAGGTTTTTAAGCTAAATGAAAATTGTCACTGTGGATTTTGCAAGACACTACCCATATTAGTAGTGTACTTCTGAGACACAGTTTGGTGGCAGGAAGACACTGAAACAGTCACCATCTCAGGAACGACGTTTGGAAACCAGCTCTTACATTTTCATAAATGTCAACCACATCAAGATCTAAGTATTGGCTAGCACCTAGATGAAATGTCTTGAAGGGGATGCTACTGTCAGACAAGAGTCTCAAATTTAGGAGCAGCAGCTTATACTAATTATTCCAGTGGTCTCATATTATCTTTTAATTTCATTTTAAGAAAAATACACAGTATTGCACAATATTACTTGCAACTTGAATACTACCTGTACCTGGACAGTGCAATGGAAAATGTTGAGAAACCAAAATTATGCTGTCTTAGTTTGTTTTCAGAGAATGCAAGCTGTTTTGTGAGATTATTTAAGTGAGATAAATAATTATATAAAATACACTAATAATCCAGCTCCAAGAAGTCCCTTTGTTTTAGCAACCTGCACCAAGACCTTTTGGGAAATGGTGCTTGAAGCTGACTATGAACCCATCTAAAGCATCAGATACATGGCTTGAAATTCAAAAGAAAAGCTCCCAATGACACACCTGATAAACGAAGTTTTTAAACTATTTTGAACACAAATTAAAGCAATAATTATTCTTTTTTTCTGACCCAGGTGATAAATGACTTTGCCTAATCCATATTAATCTCCCCTGCCCCACACAAATGATCAGGGAAGGCTAAAACGAACACCTTCACAGAAAGCTTTATATGTTATATTGTAATGATCTAGCTTGTTAATGTTCTCAATCATATGTATGCAAGCAAGAAATAAATATTTTTCTTCTGAGGTCTACAAATAAGATTTAGAAAGCGAGTAATTTAAACCATGCCTTCATTACAGGGAGAAAAAAAGCTAGAGTTCACTAAGCCTTTGGTTTGCAGAATACAAGACTAGCTTCAGGGAAAATAAGTACATTTTGCTAATAGCTGGATCCAATTTAAAAGGCGCCATGAGACAACAAATCTAAATCACTGAATAAAAACAACATACTTAGTGACCTTAGAAAATGGCGTAATTTGAAATACAGTAAGAGCTATTGTCCAACAAAATGGAACTTTTATTAAAGGTAGGAGGCATATGTGATCTTTATAAAACACAGGTTCAGACTCTTGAAAAAAATTACTTGAACAACTTGAATCTTACATGTTTATTAAAGAGCCTCAGAGGCCAGGCTCCAGTCTAATTTGTAGAGGAAAAAATACAAAGAAACTTTTTCAAATAACCAAGCTATGCTACTACAGATTAGTTTTAATTAGAAAGAAGGAATCTGGTATCTCCAGAGTACCAGAATGCTGTTCTGTTCCATCTGAAAGCATTTATCTCCAGTCTCTTCCTATATAGACATAAATTGGATTCAAATATTAGACCATTTTCCTAGATAATTAAGGAAGAATGCCACACGTTACAGGGAATTATTTGGACTGAAAACTAGGTTTTACAATTGCTTAACATGGAATAATTACAGCTTAAGAATTGCCAATTTTACAGTGCATTTAATGATTTCATTTTTTCCCTCTACCTTAGCTGAAATAGTTACTCTCTAATACACCAGCCAGGCTACATCAGTGACTTTTCATTTTACACATTGTGAATTTCAAATGGGCAAACCTATCTTTTATGCCATGGTATAAACATGCTTTAGCAAGCAAATTTGGTTTTATGAACATTTACCCAAGTAAGATGATCAGGACTGCTGAAGCAACTCAGAAGGAGCAATGAAACAGCCATGTGTCTTACAACTGTGCTGACAAGAGTATCAGCTTGGCAATTTGAAAAAAAAACGTACTCAATAGCCAAAAACCTACTGGATGCACGTAGAATGGATTAATCATTCTGATAAGGACTCTGTAATTGTGATTATTGTGTATGCCAAGGGTTTGTAAGGAGGCAGAGCAAAGAAGCTGTCTAACAGCTTAAATGAGCTTGTATTTTGGACCAAAAACTCATGGAACTTTCCATAGGCTAAGTTATCTCTCGGGTCTTGTAGCACTCATTCTGACAACACTGCAGGGCCAAAGAAACCATGGGCTTGATACAGCAGGCATCTTTGATAGCAACCTTTTTTCCTGAGACCCTCATAGTGACGAGGCTCAATTAATGCTATTTCTTACAGTGCAATTCTCTTTCTCAGTATTTTACACTTAATTTTCCAGAGCTATGGTCAAAAAGATGGTAACACTTCAAATTTTAAAACCAGCTTTTGGTAGCCTTACTCATGCTGAATTTTATTTTGAGTACTGGGAGGAATTGCTGTTCATTGGGAATAGGGGCGGCTGGACCCAAGGCTGATTTTGTCCACTGAGCCCCATCATGCTCTACGTTGGACATCATTGATTGTACAAGCAGTCCCAGGCCAATTCCCACCACCTTGGACAACCTCCTTTCCCACTGTGCATCCCACTTTCAAGAGGTGGTGGAGGCCCCACCCCTGGAGACATTCAAGATCAGGCTTGATGGGGTTCTGGGGAACCCAATGTAGCTAAAGATGTCCCTGCTCACTGCAGGGGGGTTGGACTAGATGGCCTTTGGGGGTCCCTTCCAGCCGAATGCATTCTATGATTCTACAATTCTATGATCTTAGCCCACTGACAACACAGCAAAATACAGTTTGTTCATTCAGGAAACCCTAAGGTAATAATGGGCTGGCTAATGGAAGTAATTTTTATGAAGAGCTAATAGTCATTTTGAGGAAAACTACGTACAGGTCTAAGTACTCTAAAACCTGGAGTATGACCTGGTCATTAAAAAGCAACTTAAAATCTAATTTTAGCAAAATACCAGACTTTAGATTTTGGTAACACTGGTAGCAATGTCCCACTTCCTTAATTCATTTTACTCCTTCTGATTTGTATTTCTGCATAGATCAAGCATACTATGAGGGCTGCTGGCAACAGAGGAGAAGCACTTGCAAGCCCTATCTTTCCTTCCGCTGATGGAGTGCTGTGGGTAGAGCTCATGCAGCAACTCCCTCCATGTAGCAACAGAAAAGAGAAGTGTTGTATAATCAAGCTTTTAAAAAACAAGTTCTGTTGTTTGGTCAATGGCAGACTGTGGGACAACAGGCACATTTAAACCTGTAACTGCACAAGTGTGCCAGCCGGTCAGGCAGGATGCTCCCATAGCTGTGCAAGCCCAAAGTAGCAGGCTTGAACTAACTCACCTTTATAAATGTGATTTATGGGCACGTATTTCCTACCCATCCCTTCCTCTCTCCTTCAACTGTTTTAGCATTGACCCAGTTCTACGTAACACAATTGAACCTTACGGTTAAAAAGTTTCTGTAGTACCACAGCCTTGCTTTAGAGCAACCTGATCAGATCCCTCTTCTCCAGCTCCCACAGACTGTAAACATGACTCCACTTCCATCTCCAAATAAAACACGTGCTTCTCCACAGCCAGTGTGGACGCTCTTTCCTACCTAAGCATATAGAAGCCCAGGAATCACCAAACATGCTGCTTAGGAAAGTCCAAGCAGAGCAGAGGGCATCCCTGCTGCTCTCCCATGATCAGAAAGGCACAGCGACCAAAGGGCAGCATTTCAGAACAAGATTCATTCTTGGCAATGAAGCACACGCTGAGTACTTGTTTGGAAAAGACAAACACCCTTTTTTCCCCACCTCAGGTTCATAAACAGAGAGCTCCCAATTAGAGACCAGACACTTTTCTCCCTATGTGGGCCTCATCTGTGATCAATGACATCTGCATTGGCAGAAGAAAATTTTCCAACAGAAGTCAGAAAAAGCAAGAGACTAAGAAGCCATGTCTAATCCCTCTTCAAAGGTGGCACAGGCAGTGTCTCTCTTCTGGTGTCAAAGCTGTCATTGTGAATAAGTGACTTGGTTAGGACGCCTAATTCTGTAATCTCAATGCTCCCCAGCCTGCCCCTCCTTGCCCTGTCTAACAGGAGACGGACACACAACAGGATCTCGCCTCCAGTTTTCATTTGTCTTTTCCAGCGAACCACAAAGCGATCATAGGACAGTGACCTACAGCATGGTCAGATGAGAAAAGGGCCACCAGCACCAAGGTAGCATGACAGCTTCAACAATGTCTGCTGGTAAAGCGTGCTCCTGCTGTGCCTGAAGGCTTTTCTCACCACATTCCCTTTTGCGCTGCTGCCATCACCATGATGGGGGGAGCGGCTCCTATATCATAGTGCATGTGAGGTAAGGAAATGTTTAACGCAGCGTGAGAGCTCACTTAATTTGAAAAACAAAGGTTTTTAAAAATAAGCCTTAATTAAAAACATAAATACACTACTTATACTGGAACCAAATGCTTCCCCTTTCCCCTGCCTTTTCAGTATTGCCTGTTCAGCACGCTGGAGCGTTAGTGCCGTTCGCAGCTTGCAGCAAGATGTCAGAAAAGATGTCATCGGCTGCCTTTTTAAGAATTTCACGGGAGATGTGTGCTGAGCTTCGCTTTGCTGTGGTGCTGCTGGCTCTCAGGAAGGGGGCTGCCTTCTGGCTGGTGGCTGAAAAAAGGCTTGTGCCACCCCACAATCCTCCCTGCACCCCTGGCACTGGAAGATGTGCTGGCATCCCAGCAGGACTCTGCACCAGAACAGGGTGGGCCCTAGCCCCACTGCCTGCAGTGCTAGCCCTGAGCCTGCACCCAGCCATACAGCACCTCACACTGCCCCCGTCCCCACTGGAGGGCTGGTGGGGTGCTCCGGGGCTTTGCTCCCACCTGCCCTCCCTCCCCACTTGCCCCTTCTCCCAGCTGGGTGCTGTGGTGAGGACGGCTGCAGGAGAAAGGGCACAGGCTGGGGGCAAGTAAGGACAGGGTGCTCTGGAGCTGGGAGATCCTGTACCTCAGAGGGAGGGGAAGGAAGACCAGGTCCCAGCCTCAGGTACAACCAACCTCACAGTGCAGCCTCCACCAAGAAGTACTTCAGGAAGAAGCCCCATACTTTCAGCGAGACTGGTCTGGGCATATGTATGCATCCCAAATGACACCTTCTCCAAAATGCGTCACCACAACTGCCTCTCCATGTCATATACAACCCCAACCACATTCCCTCTGACACCCTACCGAAATGTCTATCTACAGGAACGACTAGAATATCTCAGGTATCACCATAATTTTTTTCATATCAAGAGCGCAAGCAGTACAAATACTTGACATCATCACTGTCTCCCCCAGCTGTCTCTGGACTGAGCCTGCCTGGTGTTTTTACCCATACAGTGTTTGCATGTCTATTTCAACACAAGCTATCTATACATGCACATTACAGCGTGCTAGGCTTACAAACCCCAATGCTGTAGTGGGAAAAAGCACATAAACAGCCATATATCTGAAGTAGAAATCCAACTCTGAGGAGCCTGACATCAAACACACCGACCATTTGTTACCAATTATTATTAAATTATAACTCCTGTTCAGCAAAGGCTGTTGTAAGTATCGAGGCAACAGTAAGCTACCCACTCTGCTTATGCCCCTCTCTCCATCCTTTTCCTTCTATCTCCTCTCGCTTGTAGGCAAAAAAAAGCGCCTTCCTTTTATCTTTGGTCTCCCACAGTGAGATTTCCAAGCAAGATTACTGTCATAGACAGAATCTGGAGTGCCATATGAGACTCAAATTCCAGGCAATGAACAATGTAGCTGCCTGGCTTTTCCACAGCTTAGGTCACAGCCAGCCTACCCAGCCCCTGCTCACATCTTTCCAATCTTGCAGAGTTTAAAACTTTGCTTCCAGTTTTCAAAACAATTAAACACAAGATTTTTACTCTTAAAAAAGACCTTTCAAATCACTCACACACACCCCTTTCCACAACCCCCAGAAAAAGTTAAGCAAAATATATATTGATTTTATAAACTCAGAAGAAATATGCTGATTCCTGAAATGAGAACATCTAGATTTTACTCCATGTTTCAGATTTGGAGTCATCTTCTCTTTTATTCCCTGCCCCCAAAAACATAATGACCATTGCTGCTTAGGATGATGCTTACCCCATGCAGAACACAACAAAACTCCACAACACAGCAACCCAAAAGGTATTTTAAAAGGCACAGAGTTGAAAGGAGGACAGCAGACTTTTACCCACACGTTATTAAGTCAGTGACTCAGCAATGGGACCACATCTATGTGGCTAAGGTAATCACATCAGAACCAGCTACGGTTAGCAGTTTTGAATTGTCCTATTTCTTGCACTATTTAGACCGCATAGGCTTATGGCATAGCAGATTTTTTCCAATTCTCTGGTCCTATCCAGGCATAACCTGCATCTGCAGTCAGACTTTATACAGGAATGAGAAGTGCTAGATGAAATGTTTGGACGTAGCTTCAAAATCAGTTTATTTTAAGTAAGAAGTATCATCAGATATTTCCTTCAGAATTAAAAACAAACAAACAAAGAGGATGCATCACACAAGTACAAAAAATGCCTACGGCTTCATAACGTAGCAGAAAACCTACTGCTGATAGCTAGGAACTTCTGTTTGTATTCTTAAAACTACATTCTGACATTGACATACTGGCCGCTATGTCAGTGCTAGCATATATATGCAAAAAAGAGTAACTTTTAAATTTCATTATAAGGCCAGGTGGTTTGTATTACAGTGTTAGGTTTGTATTGGCCTACACTGAAATACTGTATAAAATTTCATATAAAGCAGTTGCACCCAATTCAGAACCAGTTTAGGATTGATTTCAGAAGCCCGGAGGACTCCACCACTTCATTCTCCTTTCCGGACAACAGGACATAGAAAAGCAGGAACTATCTCCAATCCCTTCCTCCATGGATTCTTTGGATAAACAGTAAAAAAATCCCAAACTAACCCACTTCCATATTTGGCCCCCTCTTACCATCTCACTAAGTCTCACTAAGTTGTTGGGCTGCCAGATAAGGAGGAAAAGTCCCAAAACCAGTTAGAAAAATAAGGGGTGAACAGCACTAGTAACGGCACTGCTCAGGGTCTTGGAAACTCCTGTTAAAACCACCCAGTAGCGAGTGAGATCACTTGGAACAAACGTGTTGCTGCTGGCTTCTGGAGGGGTGTGGAATCAGGAGTGCTGACTGGTGCAAAGCTATTTCCAGTGCTCCATAAATCTCGCGCTCTGATCACGCCCTTCGGAGACCTAATGCTGATGGAGGGATTTTCTGTGCTTCTCAAGTGGCTGGAAAAGCCCCCATACTTTGCATGTAACAACAAAACAACCCAGATTATAGCTACTTGAGATTATCCTTCAGTCAGTCTTACAAATTCATCCCAGCACATCCACTCAGTTACGACAGACACATAAGCCAGAGTCAGTTCCAAGGGACGACTCCCACTGCCGTTACTGGGAGCATTTTTCCCTCATCCTGTTCCAATTTTCTTAGCCTCACACTGAATTTTGGGCCTCATCATTGGGAAGCAATTCCTAGAAGCTAAACTTTTCAAAGCTTCTTTCACTGGGAAAAAAAATCCAACTCCTGCGAATGCATGCTTGTGAAAAACTATCTTTACCAGTAGTAATACCAGTATCACCTGTGCCAAAGAGCCTGCAAACTGCATTTCATTTAGACACCACACAAGTAAGAACATGAAACGAGGTGAAGACTCAAGACATATGAAGATAACAGAGAACCTTTTGTGGTTCAAGTGGCTGCTGTTGATTAACACATTTCTTTTGTAGGAGATGGGAATAGTCTACTGTACTCTGAAATTAGCCCTTTTACTGTGAAAATGGGAAAGATTGTCTATGACAGTGAGATATTCTTTGCTAGCATTTGACAGAGGAAGTATCAGGAGAAGAGTAGGGAAAAAATTAGTATTTCTGTGAGGACGAGTGTGAAAAGCATCAGACTGATAACAGTACAGATATTTCACATTGCAAAAACTCACATTTCTTCTCTCTTCTTTCTTTTCCATTTAATGAACACACCACCTCAGTAATGGTTGGGTATACAAACCTCAAATCTGATTTATTCCAGAAACAAATCTGGCATGCAGGCTGACTGCTCTAGAGAGCTTTTTCTAAGTCCCTAACTCCTAAATACTGAATTGCTAATTGCAATTCAATTGCAAATAACAATATTTTTCAATATAATTGTACCTATCTCTAGTGCCACAATAATGCTGTGAATATAAAGAAAAGAAAAGGCAGATGAAATTTATTTTGTACTCATAATGAATTTTCACAGCAGCTTTGTAAGTCCTGCAAAATATACTCTCATGTACAAAGTAAGGCATCTCCTCCTCAGTTGAGTTGAAATCAAACAATAAGTTGTATGTGTAAATACGGAATAAGTACAGAAACTATTTTTACTTTTGAAGAAACAAAAAATCACTGTATTCATTTATCTTCTGAAGTAATGTCCTGTGATATGGCCTTCAGCTCAAGCTGTTACCTTTTTCACCTACTGAACTGGTGGTTTATACCAACAATGACACAGCTTACGGACAAGGATCATGCATCTCCCTGTTTGGTTGCAATGCCACTATCTGAAACATTTTCCAGTCAAGAAGGAGTGTCAAGCCCGTGGAGGTATTTGCAACACATTGCTAATTCTATTCAAAAGACTGCTCCTGCGCCCCTGCTGCAAGAGAGGACTAGCCTAGTGGCTGTGCTGAAAGGAAAGCTCATCGAGTGCCTTATACGCCTGCGAGCGTGGACTGACCTTTCCTGAGCAGTTCTCTTTTCCCACCCAGTTTTACACTGTACCCTACAGAGCTCTGTTTCATAAGAGTGCCTTCCAATAATGCCCTGCCACAACCGGCAGGACAGCTGAATAATGCGCAGCTCAATGCAGTTGCCATCAGATGGGAAGTGGCAAGACAGATTTTGCATTGTGATTCACTTGTACTTCCATGTCTGCCAGCTTTTCATGGGCTAGGAAAGATCAATGAGTCAAAGTTATTTTGTCCTAAACACAATTCTCACCACTTTCAGGACGCCAGGCACCTTACATGGTTTGTATTAGCATGACTGGATTTCTGTCAGTGAAATAAGATGCTACCTCTTTATAGTCTTGGTCTCATAGGCAGACCTCATGCACAACGAAACAGTTGTGTGAGAATGGCTTTATGCCACCCACATGACTGACCATATTATGATCTTAACTCATTTTACTCACATTTTCTGCAGAAATAGTTAGTCTCTCCTCTCTCCCTAAAATACACCACATTACGATCTTGAATACAGGGAAAGCATTATGTAAGTGAAGACTATTTCTGCCAACTTGCTGAGACAAGGAAAACTAAAAAAAACAACTTTCCATATGCTGCACAGGCAAGATAACCTACAAAAAAGTGATGCCTGCAGTAGGAAAGAAAGAAAAGCTAACTCTAGGGTGAGAAGTCTGGGGAAATACACCATAAATCTTCCTGCTTCATCCACATTCTGTATTTTTTATCTTCTGGTCTTAGATAATTTAGCAACAAGTAAAACACACTCACAGAAATACTGTCAAGTGCTAAATAGGACTGAAAGCATCGCACACTCCCACTGCCCTTCTATGGCCTTAGCAATCTTTTTGCTGTTGCCTTTTTTACTATTCTGCAGGCTACTTAGCCATCCTGTGATCTTGTGTACACACACATTACAGGCCTCCCCCTGACCAAATGAAGCTGTTAGAACAGAAAACGAAAATAATTACAGGGTTCTTATAGTTAACAGATTCATTGAGTGTTATCCAGAGCTCCCAGTGTTGTCTTTAGACATTTCTAACTAACTGACTTCACATTTTTTAAATGAAAGTCCTCAACAGCCTATGGTCAAACAAGATAAGCTTGCACAGTCATATCAAAAGAGGTATCATCAAGGTTAGGCAGACTTAAAAAAACACTAACAACCAGAAACTTTCCATATAGACCAACTCTCCACCTTCTGCCCAATGCCTGATATTGAATAATTAAATATCTGCATAAAATGGCCACCTCAGAAAGAAACAAAAGAAACCCAAGCCCAGACTGACCTTCTATTATCTTATCTTAACAATTCTGTTATCCTATTCAGCTGTGTGATGGCAACTGGAGCTGCTTTATAACTTATCCCAGTTCTCCTCAGTCAGCTGAACTTCCAGTTGGACTTTCATCTTCAAACTGAAGGCAGCTTCTATGCTGCTTCTCTTGGACTCAGGATGTGGTACATTACAGAGATGCAGTCTGTCTGTGAGCTATCTTATTATGTAGCAGGAAGCAGCACAGCAAGAAAATAGGGAATAGAAAACTGTGGACACAATCATTCTTCCAAGCAATTGCCTCCCACTTGTCTGACAAGCTCTGAGCCACAATAGGCTCAAGGGACTGAGAGGTGGTGGAAAAATGGGTTTAAACTGTGAAACCTTCATTGCTCTCAAAACACTGTTTAAAGATATATTGGATATGTTCAACTAAAATAATTCACGTCAGTGAATTTAATCTCTGGAAAACACACTTGCAGTTTTGTGCCTCTCAGATGTTCTGAGGTTTGAACAGTAAATGGAAGATGAGAACCATGATTTGTTATAGAATCGAACTGAAAAAAGTATGAGGGAGTCACAAATTCTGGAATTAGGCATATGCTCTACAAGCCTCTTGTAGCACACCAGACTGGGGTCAGATCAGTTTGAAATGTGATTAAGCCATCAGTATCCCAATTCTGGCTCTTGTGGCTCAAACGTTGCTATCAGAGGTGTGTTACACATTATGAATTGGAAATACATTACTTAACCTCTAATTTTTTTTTAGCTGAAGCATTCAAAACAGTGGCTGTCTCAGGAGGGAGTGGCTACCACTGACCTCCTACCCTCCTCTGAAGCTACATATCTGTCCTGAGACCTCATCTGAGAAGGGACAGGAACTATGTTGAATCACTGAGGAGATCCCAGGAAGGACACAACTTGAGCACTCCTTGAAGAGAGATCAATAGTTAAATTCCAGGCACAGGCTGATTCATGCCTCCCTCCTCCCCGAGCTGCTATGAAGGAATCAGAACAAGGCAGACAACCTGCTGCAAACCCTTCTCTCCTTTTTGAAGTAAGATGTGCCTTTACGTTGGTAAGACTGGCCATGCATGTGGTAACAGGTGGTCAGGAGTACCAAACAGTTCTGTTGGCAACCTTCACTTACTGAGGACAGACCTGAATCTTGCTATGAGCAAGTCCAGACATTGCCCAGGTTGTTTTACAAGTGTGCTGAACTTTAAAGTCGAAATAAAGATCTTTCAGAAATACAAATATAAAAGCTTTAAGAAACATGAACCAGGACTTTCCATGCTGTACTTGTGTAGGACAAAATGACCCCCAATAAAGAGCTCTCTTGCAGCATTTGTGAAACTTGAGTTAGTGAGCTGTGTTACACACGGTTCTTGATGAGTGAACTGTGAAGCAACTCAAAGACAAAACAAGCCCATTTCCAGTCAACCAGGCTCAAGCAACCTTGGGCAACTTTTCCTCAGTACCTTCCCAATGCTAGCTTTGGTGTGCTGCTTCAATGCTACCATGCTACAGAACTGTCCATATAGAACACTCAGGTCCTTTAAAACAGGCAGAGACAGGTTGTGGTTCTCTACTGATTCCATGCCAACAGCAAAATCCACCAGGCAACTCTCCCCTTTACTCCTCCCAACACACTTACCTGACGAGGTGAGAATATCCAAATCCTTCACTTTTTCCACCTAAGTGCTACAAAGTGTGGAACTTTCTTGCCCTTGCAAGAGTACTCAGCAGCACATATACAAACTATTCTTCATATTCCCTCTGATGCTGTAATAGGGCCTTTTAGCTACGGAAAGCCTAGAAACCCTTGAGTGTGCAGACAACATTTTATGCATAATTTTTAAGACCAAACCTGGTTTAAAATACAAAAAACCATACTTTGTGTACCATTCTCATGATTCTGGCAATACCATTGCTAATCCCTACCATAAGATTAATGTGGATTTAAATGCTACTTGTCAAAAATAAGAAAAGAAGTTCTTATTTCTTAGCTTTCTGCTGCTGGATGGAACACAGCTGACAAACCTACTTACAAAAATCCCTGCATAAAACCTCTGACATTGACAGTTTTCTTTTTTATTGGCCTGCCTGCAATTTTTTATGCTTGTATTTTTAATGATCCATTTCTGATATTTAGTTACTGAAGACATGTGACCACAACAGGATTACTGTGAGTGATTAATGTCTTCAGAAATCAAATCTAGACAAGAACAGCTCAGCTATAGGCTTGGACTGCAGTTCTTTGTCCCTGGGTCATGGCAAGAAAAATGCTCTGTGTACACAGTAGAGAAAAGCATGAAAAGTCCTTCCCTCAGGTATATGAGGGCAAGTAAGCTGACGTTCCCTTTAAAGGACTGTAGGTGTCTGGGGCCTGATGACTGGTAAAATGCTAATGGTAATGTTATCTTAGTTGTACTTCACAACGTCTGCTAAGCCCTTGTTTTCACCTTGTAAAATAAAATTGAGATTATGCCCCTTTCACTGAGGCTGTAATTTTGTGGTTTTTTTAAAAAAATAAAAAATTCTGACAGATCATTTGTGTACTTTTATATGAAACTGCAAGGAAGAAAGCAAGCAAGCATGAAAATGGAGAGAAAGAAAAAAACCTGAGAAACCAAAGCTTGTAGCCTGGTGCTTACAACTCACAGGCATGAAGCAGCAACACCATTGCTATTGCTTTGATCTATCTCCTTATTAATTCCTCTTCCCATTATAGAACCCCTGACATTTCACTGGTATTCAGATGCGATTAAAATACATTCTAATACCTATAAATAGAAAAGTTAGCTCAAGCACTAATTAAAAACAAATCTGGCATTTGGAAACCTGTTCAACAAAAAAGTAGAAAGGTGCAGTGAACGGCAACAGTAGAAATGTTCTATCAATCTTTACATTAATGTTTGGATACCCAAGTGTTTATAAGTGTCCACCCAGCAACTTCAGCATAAGAGTAACAAGACAGATTTTGCTTTCTCCTTAAATTTTAATTATTGCCACAAAGTTTCAATTATAACAGGGTAGGTCACGCAGACTGACTTTCTGCAGCCTTCACAGTAGTTTTTAATTAAACGAGAGTCAAATGTCATGTCACCTTTACTGTGCTCCCTTTATGTACATTAGATTGATCATATGTTACTTCATAACTAACCCTTGTTTAGCTATAAATCTACAAATCATTTATTTTCATGACTGATTCCACCTTCTTACCTCCCCTCCTGAATACTATGTACTCAAAGCAAAGACTCATTGCAGGGATGCTTTCGGCCACAACCTCTGCTGCTTCAATTGTCACAACTGACCAAGCTTGAAAAATCCATGGAACTCTACAAAACAGCCAGCACCCTGTGTAGTAGTAACGATTTACTGGTTTGCCGCCCCAAGACATTAAGCTCTTTGGAGCAGGGCTGCCAGCCTCATATGTGCCTATGATAGGGAACACATTTACAGTATTATATAAACCAGTGTTTTCCTCAGGGACTGTTAATATCTCTGGCACTTATTAGAAGCAACTGTAAAGAACTGATTCCCCCTTAAACTCATGCCCTAAACCAGAAAGGACTGTAGTCTCTCTGGAAAGCAAATTTTTCTAAATCCTGAGCAAGGCTTTGGAGCACTCAAAGAGGAACAATATGGGCTGACCATCAGGAAGAAAAATTTTAGACACGGTTGCACCTGGAGACAATACACATGACCAAAATGAACTAGGCTCTAATACACAGTGACCATGACATAGGGAGAAATTTAACACTTGAGCAAATGTGCTGCCCAAGGTACATGTACAATAGTTATGACACCTAGGCTGCAATGTCTCCTACTACCACAGTATGCAAACACATCTGGAGCTACACAAAACACACAGAAATACTGAGTAATTAAGGCATCTGAAGATGCAACAATACCAGAATAAGGCATGGAAAAAAGAACTTGAATGAGCCTGGATCCTAGTGGTACGCTATCACCCCTGGTCAACATTGCAATGGCATATGTCACGGAGATTTTTTAAAACTGAATTACCTCAGCATCTTGCTCCTGGAGCTGGTACGTTTTCTCCAAGCACTGCAGTATTCTAGGACATAACATCTTCCCCTCCAAGAGAGATTCCAGAAGTAAGACCAGCTGGTCAGGGAGAAGCTAAGAGGAAAATAAGTGCCATGTGTGAATAAAACTGACTGAGCAATTAAATAGAAACAAACCAAAAAGTACAAGATTGTGATAACCTGTGTACTTCCAGTATCTGCTTAAAATGCAATGAGAACTCAGCTGGTTTCTCAAAAACCTCAGGGTTTACGTGTCTGTGTTTTGAAAGACTTTCTGCTGGGACCCAATTAAGACTCATTTTCTATGGTTTTCATTACTATAGTTAGATCAGATCTAAACTATGCTTATCTTATTGAAACATAATCATAGCTTATTAAGTAAGATTTTTGTGGAATACATATGCTAAGTAATTCCATTTTGTTTGGGCTTGGAAGGAATAAAAAAAGATAATAATTTACAGTGCATAATTTCAGGAATCAGACATACAAACGTATAATTTTTAAGAGTGGCATTTTTATCTGTTATACGAGCAATTGTACTATATTCTTACAGTGGACAAAGAAACACAACACAAATAAGTGACCCACAAAACAATTGCTGTAAGACACATTTTGAGGCATATTTTAGTGCAATGAGTCACAAGCCATCCATCATTACACAATAAAGACGCATGAACGTTACGTTCGTGGCACACCGTATATATCTACCTATATCTACATATATTTAGTAGTTAGTCACCTGACTCCAGAACCTATCATTTTAAAGTTGAACCTAATGTAACCTAAAAAGAAAAAGCACAAGAAGTCTGATGTAGCAAGTGCTTAAGTGCTCTGTTTAATAGGCTTATTGGATGAACATATAAATAATTCAAACAGAGCTCAGAGAAAAATTACCAGCTGCCAGGAAACATCTATTTGAAATTCAGGGTTCAGGGTGATCAGTCAGAAGTTTGTTATATGCCCCAAATCTTTGCCCACTATTCACCATTGTGGGGCACCAACAGAGGAAGGGGAAAGGGAGGAAGAATGTGAATTTAAGCATTTGCACACAAAAAGAAACTGGCAATGCTCACTTTTAATGTTCTCCAGATAGATTAATGAAAAAAGATATCCTGTTACTTTACCACTGCTTCCAGCTTTTATCACATTTGGTGACTCTCTGCTCCCTCCTTGCTGCCCATGTCCCTCGCTGCTGCATCAATGCATTAAGCAGGTACAAAATGAAGCTGGCTATAGGAAATGCCTCTTCCAACCACACATCCTACAGCTAGGGCTGTTTACATGGACTGAACAAATCCCTTGAGCTCTGACAGCAAGTCCATGAAGAATCAAGGTCTTCTGTCAAGTCTTAATCTGTAAAATATTGCTGTTAACAACTAACTAAACAACATGGCATTTTCTTCCCTTTTAGACTAACATAATTTAGCATGAGTACCTAAATAAGAATAAAGAAGAAAAAAGATCTCTAAAATGTTAATGCTTTGGTTTCCTTGCATTTTGATTTCCTTCTATTTTTTTATTGTTAAGTCTTGGAGACTGAAAAAAAGTCACATCTTACTGGCTCTTACTGGAACATTTTCTAAATGATACCGAAGCCTGCCAACAAAATGAAGTTGTTAAAAATAGTCAGACATTTAAAAATATTGAATATTTCAATTTCAGGACAACTACTAAAACGCCAGATCGAATGTTTATTGCACAGTCCAACAGCAGCTGCCTGGGGGATGGTGAGACACTCTAAAAAACAAAACAGGGAAGGCTTCTGGGAAGTAGCTCTGCTTGGAAACTGAATTCATTCTGAACACTAATAAAATCTGAAACATTGCAGAACACCATGCACAGAAAGGTAATTTCTGATTTAGAAAGCTTTCACTGCTAACTACAAAGACAGCAGAGCAATACTTCCTTGTAGAAACTGTAGAATAGCTGCTGCAATACATAGATACAGAACAGCTCAGAGTTTTTAGTTTATAATATGTCTCCAGTATAACTGCTATACAGATTCACCCACAGAAAGCTATTATTTAAGACAACATTATAGAATCTCACTGAAGCCAACAATAGCACAGCAGCAGAGCAACAGCCATGGCCTTAATTTACCTCTGCCTAGTGCTGCATTATGGGTGACAAGCTCTCAGAACTACAGGTTAAACTCTCATTAGATTTGAGACTGCAGAGAAAAAAAACCTGAGCCCATGGCTTCTGTTATTTTCCCACATTCCAGCAGCCCAAGATGAGACTTTACATACCAGTTCCTAGATCACAGCTTAATTAAAGTCCAAGGTATGAGCTAGCAAACACTGGTAGAGAGGGCAAGGGCACCAGCAGAAGAAACGCTGACAGACCTGCAACCAAACTGGCACTAGTGGGCGCAGCTATTACATTTTGTTCTCCAACTTAACTTCCAACACAAGTAAAAGGAGGAACATTCCCTTTCATTTCTTACCCTTTCCTTTTAATAGAAGAGGCTCTGCCTAAGAGGAAAACCTACCCTAAGCAAAGAGGCAGAAAGCTTAGCCAGAGTTTCACAACAGAGACTACCACAAAATTCCTTCAGGGGTTTAGAAACTTTTTTTTTTTTTTCCCCAAACACAGCAATATGAATAATGATATCTCCAAAGCAGCTTTTAAACTGTTATAAACAAACTTCACAACATTGCACTCGAATTTTCAGTCAAAAAACCCATACTCCATTATTTTTCATTTTCCCCACCATTGTCCTTATTTGTCTCGCCCACCTGTTATTTCTAATCTTTCACACCATAAGAATTGTTTGGGTTGCACAACTTGCAACCCAAAATTTATGGATTTTCTGCTTGTTTGTCTTATGCTTAATACAAAGGGGCCCTTGCTTTTAAGTACTACCAAAACATAAATTCTGGAGGAAAAAAAAAAAAGTAAATTTCTTCTCAAGTACTGTGAAGCTATTTTCCTTTACAACAACTCATATTCTGTGAATGCATATTGAATATCTAACATACATTAAAAAAACACACAACGCAGGTCCAGCAAAATACAGCAGGATGAACTTCAGTGTGTCAATGTGGATCTCCATGTTGAAAGCATTCAGAAAATAACCATAACACCCCAAACACAAAATTTCAGTGTTCTTGTTAAAAAAAAAAAAAAATATATATATATATATATTTAAAAAAAAAAATCTCTGAACTGTATTGGAGCATGATCAATCAAAATGCTCAAATATATGCAATTCTTAAAATAGATCAATCAGGAAATGTGGCGAGCATCAAGAAATAGTTTTCATTATGGTAATGATTGCAGCAGTTGCATCTGTTTATATTGTAAAGTAGATAGCTCCTGTCCCAACTTATGCCTGCATGGAAAGCATACTACTTTTCCCAGGGTTCCCCCTCCCCCAGTTGGGAGTACTGACACTACAAAGAGGAAATAAATTAATATGTTGCAATCAAGCACATCAGAGGTTTTCTGTCATGTCCCATATAATTAAACATCATCCCCATTGTAAAACTGTATCCTGATACCGTATAGGTTATCTTGCCCTTAAGTCTGTAAAACTTCTCCTGTAACTCTTCAGCCTTTTGAAAGAGTTCACTTTGTCCTGCCACTATATAGCCATTTGTCCCCTGTTTCCCCTATGTTACCTGATGTGGTGGTTTTAAAGTTTGAATAGAGGCTGTTACCTCTAAAACAAACTGCAAATGATAGGGAGTATCAAACCTAGGTCTGTATTTGAAAAGGCATGATGAAAGAATTAAAGAAAATGTAAACAAACTGAAAATATAACTCAGACTATTACCAAAGCAGCTTACAGGGGCTGAGATTCAAGGTATACTGAACATGTGGGAACTAAGAAAAAGCATACTTTGTATTTTATTCCTATCAGTACACAAGACACTTAAGATATTATACTGTCTTACAAGAATATCTCAAGACATTAGTAGGTTTGAAAGAGTTTCTACAAATAACATTGGAATAAAATGATTAGTTCTCTGAATCTTACCCCTAACCTGCAAAAAACACAAAGAAAACAAATCTTGCCTCTTCAAAGATCTAGTATGGCAGCTACAGAGGTCATCGACCTCACATCCCAGAAGACCACCCACACGAAGGAGTGTATTTATCAATTCCTACATTAACAAATGCAATAAACGCCAGATTCATCCTTTATACTACAAAAAATGCCACTGAAACATTTGACTACTGACCTTTCACAGCCATGAAATGCGACACAGATATATCTACTTCATCATCCACAGCACCAGCACTTGCACTGCACCCCTAAGCCAGGACACAAATCACTAAAGTAGTACAGCTGGTATGCTGAATATCCCATTTGCTCCTGCCTGCACTTGAATGAAGTCATTGAAAGCCTCCTTGGAGGGGAAATCTGCCTCAGACTAATGCAGCAACCGATTGACAGTGGCGTGATTTCTATTATTACTCCATTATCACACTGGGATCTGTGCCTAAACGAGCATACTTCCTCCCTGATGCCATTTCCTTTTATCCTGGCTCTAGTCTAAAAGCAGATCAATAGGACTAAAATATATGATGTCACTTCAATTTACAGCTACTGTCTCCCTCTCTTGCAGGCACAGATAGATCAATTCTTCCCAAAAATGGTTAAGAAATGCATGGGGAGACTCTTCTCCCAGAAAAGGGTTCTCTGCTATATTTGTCTATGTAACCACAGCAAGAAAGTGTTTACACTGAGCGAAAACAGGGGAGAAAGGGAAAAAAAGTCACTACTGTGCACTGGAAACTGCTGGCTGAAATACAATACAAACAAGGCCCAAAACAGAATTAAAGCAACTTGACCTTTGAAAATGATACAGAATATTTCAACTTTATAAGGCACAATATATTTCTCCCATATTTCTTTGGGAGAAAGTAGTCTCGTCCCCGCCCAAAATACCAAATGTCTCTTCATTTACATTTTTACATTTTCCAAAGTCAAACCAAATTCCTTCCCACCCCGCTCTTAGAAAACAAAGGGAAAAACTCCACCCCGGAGTTCAATAGTGAATGGTTCCCTTCAGACAGAATTTCCTCGTTAATTGCAGATAAGAAAGCACTGCTACTAGTCCGGGAGACAGGATTTATAGGACCAGGCCATCTCTGCGCCTATACTCTGAATTGATCAAACAAATCCCTGAATGAATCTTACATTATAAACTCTCCACATAGACGATTTGCCCTGAGGGCTGTTTTCTGCAGGCTGCAATTAAACAAAAAACCTTTGTAAAACAAATCTCCCCTTTCCTCAAACTGCCTAGATAATTGTTAGCTTGAAAAATCAAGAAAACATTATTTACACAATAACATTTTTAGACAGACTTTGTCCTTGTTTACCTCAAACAATATTCTTCAGATGCTGTTTTCAACTGCACTAACTTCTTTTAAACGATAACAAAGCTGCACCACCCCCCACCTCTCCCTAGGGGCTAAATGTACTCATATCGAGTAACATATGAATTCAATAAAAATGTCCACACTAACAGCTGTTAACTTGCATAGTGTGATACACTACTTAAGAGAGTCTAACTCTGAAGGAACCAGTCTGCAGTTTGATTAATACACAGAAAAAAAAAAGTAATCTGCAGCTGACAAAAAAATGCTTTGAACTGGTTTGCAAAAATAAAACCCATCTATGCTAGAGGCTGACAAAATTTCAGAAGTGCATAGGGAAGCAGACTGTTCTGTTTAACTTTATTTGGGTCAGTTTGTTTATGACTTCTCTCTTGCTGAAAAATCAGCTCCCCTTCCAAAGTTTATGAAAGATAATTAGACTTTGCTATATTTAAAAGCAAAATAAATATCTCTCTCTGTAACAGGTTCTCATCTAACTATGAACTACAATTCTACGAAATGTCTTTCCACTGTGTGCAATTTTTCTCGATCTCTGCTCAGATGGTTCTTTCTGTGCTTGGCAACTCATTTTTCAACATCTATATTAAAATCAAAAAAGCAGGAATTGTACTGGGTTTTCATTATGGAAAAGAAATTCCCGTGAATTTTGCTTCAAAAAGACTTACTTTGAGAAGCAATGATCACAACAAGTTCATCATCATTTGATTTGTGTTACACTTCAAAATGCTGTTTCTGGGACATTTACATCTGGTATCACTTGCTTCATACAAGTAGGACATAAAAATGACAACTGAGAGCAATTTATTTAATAAATTATTGCACTTGCATTTAGTTCCCAGTTACTTTCCTCTTTGTAACATCAAAATTAAGGATTTCTTATTTTTGGAAGCAGATAATTACATCAGAAATCATTTTAAGGGCACTACCTACTCAAATATAAAGGTTTGATTTATTCTGGACACACATATGAAAACATTGCTGGATGAAGGCACAAACTTCAGTACGCACACAAGTCAAACGACCTCATCTCCATTGACTTTTAACACCCCTTTTCACGTTCAAGGACAAAAATAGCAGTAACCAGAGCGCAACTGTTGACACGCAAGTGCTGTTACGACATAGTTACAATTTAAGGTGGGCTTCTGAAGGGTTAAAAAAAGTTTCGTGCATGTGTTTGATTTCAATTATAACTTAATCTGGTATATGCAAGACTATTGTGTCCATGAAGCAACAAAACTTGGGAAACTTTCTCTAGCAGCAACACATTCAGCATTTTTGAAAGAGGAGTTGCTGATAAGCAAGCACTTTACAAAATGTGGCTGCTTCTTTGAGATGCCCTCCTCAAAACCTGTCCTAAATTAACATTGTTTTATCAAGCAATGTTTGCATAACCAACGCTGTACTTCCCTAAATGTTACACACACCCAATTCAGGAAGGATCTTGGAACTACTTACATGCTTAAACATCATATTCATACAGGTTTTTTGTCCTGTTGCATTTAAATGTGATTTTAACATTGTACAAATCACATCATATTACTCCCACCAAACCATTTTGTACTTATGCATCAAACTTAGCATTTTATTTTCTTAACACAAAAATATTTGCAAGGTAGCATGAAAGCATAAGCAGACAGGGAAACTGTTGGTATGTATGTTACAATACTGTGAGATGAGAATGTAAAGATTTAATTTTATCAATATTTTAAGTTGACTTTCAACGCAGGAATCAGCAGCATAAATGAAAGTTTTTAAAGCTGTTTCACATTCTGTGTCTGACATTCAGGTTACGTTACCAGTAGTGTTTTTAAAAGGCCAGTCATTGCTACCAGTCCATAAACTGAATTTTTTTTTCTTAAGATGTAGAACAAAATATTTTCCCATAATTTACTTTGTGGAGAGAAGATCCACTTATGAAGAAATTCAGCATCTGCAATCTAATATAAATGCACTGAAATGTCAAAAATTATTAAACCTTTATGATCCAACACACTGCTGAGCCAGCAAAATGAAAACCAGGTGGCTTCCACTACAGGTTCAGTCAGGTTATACAGTGCTTTTCCTCAACTCTGGTTTTCTCAAAATGTTTCACCACAACTTCACCCTCGAGCATAATAATTCGCTTTCAAGTATAATAGGCCACACATTGCCTATTCTATGCAGATTATAATCTCTGCCACTTACTACCATGCTTCCAGCATGTGCTGCTCCTGGTTTCACAGGAAATGGCCGCAGCAAGAGAAAAGTGGACACAAGAAGTCAGATTCCATGTCTGAAATCATACCCCACAGGATCATTACTTAGACAGATCAGGAACAGACAGCATTGCTCTGACACAAACTAAAGTTGAAGTTGGCAACAGCAAGACCTTCAGTTACCCCTTCACTTGATCTCAGAAGTCCCCAGCACTGGAAAGGTGATCAGAATGTCAGGCCTGTGGTTAGTGCTCTCCAACCACATGAAAGCAGCTTGCACTAAGACCACTTTCTCATTTAACAGCAGACTCAACAGAGGTACTTCAGGTTCAGCAAACTGTTCATCTAACTACAAAAAACAAAGCCAAAAAGAAGTTTGGTTTTATTTTCCAGACTTGTAGACTACTACAAATTAAAGGAATCAATGAGTCAAGACCAATGAGTCTTAGCAATTGGTGGAAAGATTTCATACCCACATTGTAGCAGATGCCGAAGTGAAGTATTTGCCTCCTTATTTGTCCACTCAGAGCACTCTAGGTCTCAGCTGCTCCAAACTATGCTCTGATGTTGAGATCAACAGCAGTATAAACCACCTCACCATGAATGACCATCATCTAGATCTTCTGAAAACAGTGAGTGCCCTCTGAGATATTAAAAGAAAGTTGCAGACTACAGCAGACACTGAAAATCAGTGTTTCAGTGGCCAGTCTACCAACGGTGAAATGAACGCCTGAAGAACCGTTATCACTGCATGCTAGCCACAACCATTAGCGAGAGTGCCCCCAGACTGTCTTCCTCTATTTTTCTGACTGTATATGCCAGAGGAAGAAAGAGGCACAAAAAGCTGAGAGCCAAAGAAAATTAAGTACTTTTATAAGTTTTGCTAAGTTGCAAATTACTGGCCAAGTAACCTCATCACCCAGCACTGGAAGTGCCAAATCCTATCTCTAGAAAGTACCCTGGGCAGTTAAGCTACCTCTTCAGTCAAAAATCCTTGCAACAGATCTGAGCAAAGGCTAGCTTGATGAAGTATTTCCTTTTCCTTGAGAAATTTACACATACATGGAAATTTCCAGAACAGAAATTTGTTCTACCTATCCCTATCAATGCAAGACCTACTCAACGCCCAGAGTTCATCTAGGACTGTGATCTTCAAGGATCATGGGAATTCAGTAAGAGTTTCCCAACTGTCTTACAGTGTGGTCAGGTCTTGTGTAGATCATGACTTATCGTAGAATCATTAGAGTGGAACAGACCTCTAAGATCATCAAGTTCAACCATTGACCTAATACCACCATGCTCACTAAACCATGTCTACAAGTGCTACATCAACATGTTTTTTTAACACTTCCAGGGGTGGTGACTTCACCAGTTCAGAACATGTTGCTTTCCGATAAGTCAAGCACAAAGGTGCTAGATAGGCCCCAAACAGCTGGCATCATTCACAGAAAAAACCTGAAGAAGGAGAGAGACAAGAATTTTCTTTCTTTCTCCTCTAATCTTTCATCAGCCTGGCTGCTGCTGAAGAAAGTTGTATCAATTCCACTTGGCTCATGGCTGCATGACATGACACAACTTCACCAGGGAGGGCTGGCCAAGGTTCAGCATAAAGCATTAATAATGTCACAAGCCTTCCTGGAGGAAAGGACTAAAGCACAAATAGGAAATGGCACTTCCACCACTTGCTTCTTTACTCCTGGAATCCACAAGTATCAACTCTCTTTTCTACCCTTTTTGATTTTGGAAGAACAGGTGGTGAGTGATTTCATGTAGAATTATGTCAAATGTCTTTTAACATTTGTAGATCAACTGCATTTCCAGACCTCAGCTAGCAATATTTTCTTCTGACCTGAAATGGCTCTGATGCATTGTGTGTCCAACACAGCCTGTTCATACTCACAATAGTTTTTCCAACACACCACATCCATGAAGATCCTTTGTTAGGGGTTTTTTGTTGTTTGTGGTTTGTTTTTGTTTGGTTGGTTAGTTTTTGTTTGTTTTGTGGTTTTGTTTTTGGGTTTGGTTTTTTTTTTAATTTGTTAAGAATGCAACCAACCAGGATTGAGTGGACTCGAGTTTCAGAAACACACACATATCTCCAAGCAAGCCATAATCACAGATGACTTTACAATAGATCTAACTGTAACAGATGAGATCTACACCTAAGACTACACAGGTGATGCTGGGCACTTAGAAAAGCAGTATGTAGAGTTTGCAGTCTTGAAACAGATTGACCAAATATGCAGAGATGTCAATCTACCACCATCAGCTTCTTGGATTCTTGTTTTAACTAAGATTTCACAACGGCCATGACTTAAAATCTCAAGTTGTCTGGGAGAGCTCTTTCATCGTGGCTGAAAGTGATACAGTTCCACAGCCGCTGCCAGTTCTCAGCACAATTACATCAGTGCCTCAAAATGAAGCCTTTGGCACTTCAAAAGATAACCGGCACTGAACACTGCACCACAACTCTAGCAACACAGGTTACCGCACTCCTGTCATATTGGTCTTCTACTTTTTTACACTGGTTCCCACCAGAATCCCCTCTAATCCAGCCATTGCAGCCTGTGCTGGTGACACCGAGAAAGCTGCCTCCAACTGCTGGCCAACGATCACAGGCGACAGCTGGGTTCTTCCTCCATTCCACAGTTCTCTATTCAAAGCACACAGGCTTCTTGAAAGGGATCCTGAACTTTTTAATAGGTTGGCCTAATACTTGCTCTATGAACTAAGGACTGGTCACAAGCACCACCACCTTCCATTCCAGATGCATAGCAAGTTTCCCAATTTTGCCTGCTGTAGTACAAATACACAGCAGCATGTACGGAAAAGGACAAAAAAAACCCCCACCCAACTCTTTCTCCCTCCCAAGAAACCCATTCTGAGACAAAACACTCCACTGCACACAGCTTTCTCCAGGGGGAGAGTATGACACAATAAACAACACATGACAGATGTTAGTTCATTGCTTAATGCACTTGTGGAAGCTACTCAGATCCTATGGTGATAAGCATGGCATGGAACAAAACAAGCATATCCCATTATTATTTATTCCTGATGTTAAAAATATGGATAAGATTTTATTTAAAACTATTGTGGAAAAGAACTACCATAGGGAAAAAAAAAATCAAACCTTTAAAAGATCTGAAGACAAGTGGATGAGTGTTGCATGACACCCTTCTTATGCCCAGTGCTATTTAAAAAGATGCTATACTTATTAGCAAGGATCTAGGTGTCAGATTTTCTCTTTCAAAAACCTATACAGGAGCATTAAAACTAACCATAAAAATAAATCCAAGCTGAAACTTGCTGGACATGAACTTTTCCAAACTGCAATTTGACTTACGGATTTTTAGCCTGAAAAACAGTGCAAGAAACTGAGTGGCTTGAGACAGGATTTCCACACCATTAGCGTGTGCAGGAGTAGGACTTCATAAAAAAAACCAAACCAAAACAAAATAATCCCAGCAAACCAAAATCTAAGTTAGTTGAAATACTAATGTTTTCAGAAGTCATTAGCAGATAAAATGTGATAAAAGTGCTACCTTCTGCTCATGTTTCTCGGATGAGAGTTTCTGTAATGCCAAGAACAACACATGAATTATTAAAAGGGAGCAGGAGCATGTGTACTGACCAGTATTCCACATATAGACATAACATTAATAATTACTTTTAGATCCAGATAATGGATTTGTTTCTTGACTCATAACTACAGCTTCATGTGGGAACAACTCAATTCAATTTAATAGAATCACACCAAAGCGCTAGCCTCTGAAGTGCTGTCTTGAAAAAACAAAAGTTCATTCTTTCTTGTGGTTATAGAAATGTGTGCTGGTTTTACGACAACACACATGACAGAAGCAGAGAAAAAAATATTTTAGACATATAAAGCACCTACTAAGTTGACGACATGCTATGAATAAAAGACATGACATTTAAGGCACAAACTCCCTTATAAACTCACTCTAACAGTTGGGGTAAAACTAGAGGCTTTAAATATACTAATTTCCTTATAAAATAGACACAAATGTAATTTAGTATGCTCATTTGTAATACTGGTATATGCACATAAGCATACAAAGATATGCTCAGATAATAACTCACTGAAAAGTTTTCACCTCTCTCCAAACACCTCTTTTTTAACAACAAGTTCCACCATTTTTTAAAAATTTTGTTGTGGTGGTGGTTTTTTTTTTTTCTTTTTTTTTAATGTATCTAAGACGAAGATTCAACGAGTTGAGTTTCATACCCCCCTCCATTAGATTTATGCATCATATTCCAGAGTATCCAGAATCATTTAACATAGTTATATAAAATGCAGGTACTTGCAATTTCACTTCCAGAAGCAGGCACAAAGACAAGTCTTCTTGCTGAAATGGAAGGGGGTTCTAGGTTCTCAGTTTTCAAACAGAGATTTCTATGATGTTTTCCATCAATCATTTATCAAAATCTTCATTTTTAAAGATAGTTATTGAAAATTCCCAATGCTTTACAAATGACTGAGGAAGCAAAGGGTAAAGCAGCTGTTGCAGAAAAATAAAACCTAAACAAAAAGCCCCACTCTGAAGTTGTTATTTATTTTTATTCTATAAATGTGCAGAGAAATCATTCAAATTACTGGCATTAATTTCCATACTATCTTTCCTTTAGCAAAAGCATCTAATGTGTGTAAAGCAGAGACTCCCCCATATCTCACTCCTGACCAGTGCACTTTTGGGTTCCACTCCAGGTATTTCATGTCCCGCTTAACTCAGATCTTTTTATGTGGACCTGGGGGAGTCACTATGGGCCCCAGTAGGACTTCCTGGTAAGCAGACATCAAGCAAATCACTGCAATCAATAGCAGAGGAGCCTATCCTCTAAAAAACAGCATTTACTGACTTATTTATTTCTAAGGCTGCATGCTACTTCCCCCTCTTCGGGAAAGGAGAGAGAGGGAAAAATATTGATCTCCAGGAAGAATATGTGGAAAATTCACTAACCTATGGCCTCATTCCCTACTACTCATGGAAGGAGAGCTCTCACTAACTTCAAGGGAATATTTACTCACGTAAGGAGAACAAGACTGGCACTTAATCACTGAAGTTACACACAAATGTGAAACCAATCAAGCAGATAATGCCAGGGAGCAGTGGGCTGACTGTGCAGGAGTAGAATATTATTTATATACAAATGGCTGGATAATCACTAAGTTAAGTACAGTGCTTCAACAGTAATTCATAATCTTATCTACTAATGGAAATTGTTGACTGAAAGTTGGCTTTAGCAAGAACCTGTAGTGCTGTGCACAGTGACAGAAGCAAGTTATTTACATGAAAAGTTTAAACAGTGCAATCCCACAACTAATTTAAGAAACTGCTTGGTAACATGATCATTTAAACCTAATTTAAGGTAAGTAATGAATGCTTTTGGACACTGAAATGCTACCCATTCTGCAGTACAAGCAAAGTATCTGCTTAGTATGGAACATGCTCTTAAGAAGCAAAGGCAAATGCTCACTCCATCAGCTCTTTCCATCCAGTGAAATCAATCTAGCAGTTTCATTTCAGATATGTGTATGCTGCTGTCACTAAAACAGACCTGAAGTTTCCATTATAAACTGCAATTCTCAGGTGTTTATAATGCAACTATAAAAATTCTTTCCAGCGGGAAACATGACATTAAAGTTCTCTGCCTATAAGAGATTTTAAAAAGATTACTTTCACTACTATTTTTCCAGATAAAATGTCCAAGGCAGTTTACTAATTTAAGACAAGTGTCTATCACCAAAATCCTTCTTTTTAGAAATGAAAACTTAACAATTGATTACTCTACAATGCGTCTAATGACATTTGCAGTTCTTTGAAATTAAGGCAGCTATGGTAACAAACAATGAATAGCTACGGCTACCTTAAGGAGTAAGGCTCACAAAATTAACCCTTCACAGCTTGATCTTAACATAGAAGAAAATTATAGGACTTTTTTCTTTTCTTTCAAACTAGGCAGTAGAGATTTAGTTTGCTCTGTGGGTTTTTTCCCTATGCTTAAAAGCAATCCCCTGAATACGCCTCCCAAAATCCTGGTCACATCATCACCTACGCCAACAAAACCCCAAGACAACAGCAATTTATAGGCACAATGCTGCAAACATTTCAGTGTAATTAACTTCATGTGCGTGACTACCTCCACTGAAAGGAACAGCAGCATACACGTGCTCACAAGTTTACAGCATTGGGCCCTCCTAAATGTCCCTTTCAAAAGGACATTACAGGGTTTAATAAATGAATAGCAAAGTCACACTGTAGAATTTTGCAGCAACAGTACACTTACTGTTTTTTCAAACTAGCTCAAAACATGAGGATTCTAAACTATATTATACAGAATCATAGACCAATTTCTATTACATGCTGCTTATTCTTTGTAGAATGTAATGAACTGATTAATTTGTATACAAGCCAGTCCAGGCTGAAAATGCACTGAAATAATATATTCTTGAAAATTCAACACTTCTTACTACTCCCTTATTTTTAAACACAGATCTATTCGCTACAACAATACGTCAGGTTTTAAAGCGGTTTCTGTGCACCACTGACTTCAGCCTGGGAAGCTACTACAGCACTGACTTTCAGACATATACATACCCACAAGTCCTAGAAAGCTGGGAAACGAACGTACTCAGCACCTCTCGAAATAAAGGACAACCATAGTACATACATTATAGTGGCCCAAGCAAAGCAGGCACTATACACTGAGATGTCCTGTTTCTCTTTACAGTTATTTCACCACAGATTGTTAAGAGGGCGAATTGCTGCCCACAACAGCTCAGCTATGAATCAGTGTATCTGTCTTCATTTTGCCAGTTATCTTTGTCTAAATTCCAGAGAAGCCAAAAGATCGACTTTAACGAAGGAAAAACATGTTAAACAGCCTTAGAATTTAACCTTGAAAAAACATCCAGACATAGGAAGCTTATTACATGGGTATCAGATATACTCCACCGCCCCCCCCCCCCCCGTAAACTGTTCATAAAGAAGTTGCCTGTATTTCATATACCTCCAAAGTCATAAAAGAGATAGCAGCTGTGCTGTAAATGCCCAGTTTGGCACTGGCAGGTAAAACAATCTCAGATGAGTATTACTGTTTTAATGTTATGATTGACCTCTGCAACAGACAGCGATTTTCTTTCATAAACACAGCCACATCAAGTGATTAATGATAAATCTAAGTTCTTAACAACTACTAATTGCAAATGGGCAATAGAGGCAAGAAGGTGATAGGAAACGAATTTCACCGATATTCAAACAAGCGGCATAACCCATAACAGCTGAATTACTCCAAGAATTGGTAAGGCACATGACAAAAGAAATGCAGTATTATTGTGAAAAGGCCAAAAGACAAGGGTATACTCACCGAAAATGGTATTTCAGTTCCACTCAGTTGGCAAGAGCACAAAGTCCTTTAACCTGATTATACCTTTACTGTGGTGCCTCTATAATATTTGTCTTCTCTTCAGACTAAATACACAAGCTCTTCTTCTTAATCTAAATCCAATCACAAACCAGTCTTGGGCATGCTCCACCCTTGCAATTACATATTGCTTTTGGTGATTACATTCCACTTCTTTCCTTCCCTCCTCCTTTTCCATACTGTAGCCCTTTCTATTCAATGCTCTTCTGGGAGCATTATCTCTCATCTAATAATTCACATTAATTAGAAATTTTAATTTTGGCATTCAAACAACCTGAAACTAGTTTTGACAAATCTTACAATTCCAGGGGCAATAACAACATAAAAGTAAAGCCCTTTTTCATCTGCCCTGAACATATATGAAATTCTGAAAGACAAAACAAAAGAAGAAATGTTATCCTCTTGCCTTCTGTAACAAGATGAGGCATTCATTTGCATAAGAGCTCTATTAATTTCAGGTGTTAGTGCACTGACTTCAAGGAAATATAAGCAATAAACATATTTAAATGCTCTGCAGTATGCAATAAACAGCTTTAATAGCTGAAATACCAAGTAGGTGCACTGAGGTTTGACAAGGGCAGCACGTATTTCTTAATCTTCAGAATAACTGCACCTAATTTTATATGCAATTTTAATGTAAGTAAAAGCAATAAAAGGAAAAAGTAAGTCTATTGAAACCTGTAATTTCTGTTAATTATGAATACTATATAATTACCGTCTTTACAGTCAATCATAAGTGCTGGTCTGTGTGATTTCACAATGCAAATCTCAGCTCATAGGGAGTCTGGCTGGAATAAACAAGTAAAGCAATGGTATTTCAGCAGGTCTGTATCATTAACAAAGCCAGTGCAAACAAGCAGCCTTTGCATTACAAACTGCCCTTCTATATTCATCTTTGTGGTCAAAAAATAGTTTGTCCAAATAGAAACAAAGTGTTTACAATGCTGATCAGTTTTGAATGTATCTGCATGGAGCAAAATAGTAAGGATCCGTACCTTTCTGAGAGGTATCTCAAGGGAAAGAACAGGGAAGAGACAACAAAGACATGTTGTGATGTAACGGTATGCACGTTTTTCACAAAGCCGACCAAGTTCCATACAGTGCTAAGGACTGTTTTTCCCTTTTTTCAATCCCCTTGGGATCCTTGACCGTACAGTTTTAACCGACTTGAAAAGTAAAGCGGAGGGGGGACAAGGTGGGGGAGGAGACAAAACTCCAAACTGTCGTGACTGGCTTTTTCAGCATTTACATGGCTAAATTTATATCATCAGGGCAATTAGAGCTTATTGGCCTGAATACTGAAAATTATTGACTTAATGCTTAGCCACCCTGCAAATGACGTTTGCTGTACACAATACGGAAACCAAATTAGTGGCCTCTCAATGTATACAATGCCTCCTTCCTTCCTTCATTTATTTATTTATTAAAGCTCAGGTTTCCAGTTCCCCTAGTAAGTGCTCCCTGTGTAGGCCTGTGGTACTCTGGTGATACATGTATGCACTGTATATCATAGCATGGCTCGAAATTGCAAGGGCAGACAGCGAGAGAGATTAATTTAATCTAGATTTTGGATATGTACAATTGCAAAAGATAGAGTGGAAGCTGGCGAGTCAGGCTGCTGAGACCTCAAAATCATTGGAAAATATACTGCTGGCTTTTAGCCAGTTATTTCTTGAATGCCTCTACCCCTTTCCACTTATAACTGCTACTGTTTAGAACAGTAAATCAAATATTGTTGTCTGATTCTTAAAAATTGGTTGTAGGTTATCCGTAAGAGAAAAATCTAAGCTCCATTACACTAACATCTTTCTTTTTCTTCTTTTACTTATCATATATATTCTTTGTTATTAGATTTTCCTCTGTTTTTGGAATGTTTACTTGATGTTTGACATCTTACTGTTTCCTCCAGACAGTCAATTTCTCCAGTTGTTGGTTTTGGGTTTTTTTTAATTACTCACACAGCAACAGGGAAGAGACAAAAAACCAACACAATAATAATTTTTAAAAACCCTCTCCAGGAAACTGTATTGTAAAACCACAAAATCTGGCAGCATGACAAAGCGGGGGGGGGGGGGGGGGGGAGGGGGGGATTACATCTTTTTAACTAACATTTTGAAGCTAATTAGATTTCAAATGGAGAGTTTAAAAACCAAAAAGTAAAACGAACATACTCTGCTCGATTGAAAGAGAGAGCTTTGACAAGGGATAAAGGGGAACAAAGAAGCATGCTTATATTATGAAATTCAACAGAAGGCAAGAAAATGCTGAAAAAAAATCCATTGTCTTCTTCACAAAAAGACTTTACACATTCTACTCTTTCACCACTTTTTAAAGCCACCATATATATTTCCCAGTATTTCAATATAACTGAAGTTGAAACTCTCTCTTGCTTCTCATTTTCCCACATTTTCTCTATTTGACGCTTGATTACGACTGTGTACTTTCCAAAGGAGATTATTGCCAGAGTGCAGTGTGTGTGAGGTGAGGGCTGAGCTGAAACACTACAAAATAAACTGCAGCCATGAAGTGGCTACTTATGCACACACAAGGTCACCTTCTCCAGGAGCAAGTGGGAGGCATTGCGTGCCCGTGGTACAAGGGACACACAGGATGTGCTGCCACTTGGCACTTCAGGTGTAGAAAATATTTCTACTTCATTTTCAAAAGCCATTTCTAAGCTACTTCTGTGCAGCTCTTCTGAGCTCTGTCTCAAGGCTTTCGGTGGTGTTGTCTATGTAAGGGAGACAGCCAAACATACCTGGAAATCGGGAAATACTACAAATAAAATTTTGTTATTTGTGGCTGAAACAATAAAATCCAGTAAAATACAATTCGAGGCAGAGTAATCACACACTACGTGATTCTGCCTAGCAGAAGTATTTTGTCAAAATGTATTTTGCTGTTATTCATTTTCTATCACATTTTAATTTCCAAGTTTTAACACAAAGCAAATATAAAAGTAATTAAATGGCTATAAACAGAAGTAAAAACTGTTGTATTTTGTGCGATTACTATGAAAAATCCACATATTTCAAGTTCTCATACAAAATGTCTTCAGTGCTCCACAATTAGCTTGTATTTAAAACAATGCTTAAAGCTGTGCTTTAAGTACCCTATTATGAAAGGCAGATAGAAGCAGTCTTGGCTGAAGTAAAATTACTATTCAATGAAAAGTAAAAAGAAAAAAATACTAGAAAGAAGGTCAAGCGTGGAGACAACAGGCTCAAATCAAGGACCTGTATTTTTCCACTTTAAATTTGATGTTAATTTTCCAGCTATCTTAACTTACCACATAAATGTCCATAATTAAATTATATAATGTGACACTTCAATAAACATACTAGGTAAATATCACAGGCACTTTGGTTTAGCACAAGAGACTTGGCTATATATTTCAAATCAGTTGCATGTTCCTGATACACTGCTACTGTGAAAAAAATCCTACTGTGAATAACTATAAATCAATTTTCCCCAATTATACAAATCAGCAAATATATGGAAAAACTACTCTGCAGATCATTTTTAAATACAGATTTTATTACAACTTGAATGGAGCAAGAAGAGAAGTTAGTGTTCAGATAAATGTTACGTACACTCTTTGCACATTTGCACCTTCATCACAATTTGCAAATAAAACTGTGCTTTGCAGACCAAATTAGTAGGTCCTCATGTAAAGCACAGATATGGTTTTGCACTGCTTTTCTGACAGGTGTGCATATAATAATATGCTGTTACTGGGAAAAATATAAATTTCATACAAACCCTTTAAGAACAAGCAAGACAACGTTTAAAACATAATACATTGAATGGACACTAGCAACAATTTATGAATGCTGACAGAACAGATCTGACTGAACTGGCCAAAGGCTAAAATTTTTTAAGAGGATCTCAGAGAACCATCTTGTAACAACAGTATTAAAGAAACAAAAATAACAAACAAAGGACATAATCAAGTTATTTCTAACAATAATAAAATCAAACAAGTTTGCGTAGTGCTACTAACAGTGACTTTATTATTCGTTATGCTACATGGGCTATCTACTACACAAAAACAGTCTTGCACACGCTTTTTAGAAACTAGGGAATCCGAGTTTCAGCTGCTTTGCATCAGCTTTATGTTAAGCATTTAAGACATAACAAACTTGTAGCAGTACTTGTTGAGACAAAATTCCCATAGATTTCAGTGAAACTCATCTGCATAAGGATGGTAGGGTGGGGCACACAGCACCTTCTGAGTAATCATTTTAACATACATACACTATGATCATTTAAATTTACTTTGAAATTTTATATTCTTTGGTTAGCTTTAAACTTTTAGTGTGAAGCCGAAACATGTAAACAATAAAGAGCATAACATAAAACAAAGTGCTACAGGCAATGGCCTTGCTCAAATAGAGCAGAGGTTGAAGTCAACACATAACGTACTCCTAGCCACCCTGTTCACAGCTTTTATTATTGCAGACGTCTGCACACTGTGTCCGTTCTTATTTCGGGATATCATATAAACTGATATGGATCAAATTAATTTAGTTTAATTTATTAATTAAATTAAATAATTAATTTAATTTAATATTAATATAGTAAAAAAAGGTTTCAAAATAATATACGTGTGCAGAACAATATAAAATCGTGCTAACCTATGTGCCTATAAAATGATGAATTTCAGTACAGGTGTATTTTCCAACTCATAACACAGAAGGTTTTTAGAAACTAACAGGAAGCTACTATCGAATCTAAACCAAGAAAGCACATAACCAGTGCATAAGAAGTGTGTATTATCAAGGCATTTTTTGACATATGCTTTGGTCACTGGAGATCTGTGCAAAAACTTGTTCTAGTAAGTTGACTTTAGATGTCTCTAAATACTTCATAGAAATAATTTGTGGCCATGTAGGCAAATAGAGAAATGCTAAGCTTTGGCTTTTGCAACTGCAAACAGCCAGATTTCAATGAGTAAATAGTGAAAACAGGAACTTTGAAAGGCCCTGGATCGAAAGCTTACAATTTATATCTCACTATAAAACCAGAATGTAATGTATTGTTACAGTAATTCATTGCATGAGAAGATTAGGGGTTTTATTTACACACACACTGTGAAGCCAATCCTGACACCTTTACATAGCCATACTTTCAATGCTTTTGCTTGTACAGTAGTGGCAGAATGGGATCATCTTCTCCAATTTCTGTGCTATTCCTTACTGGAATTAGGAGCTAAATCAGATGTAGACATTCACAACCCCCCTGTAAACTGTGGGAATCTTGGCTTCTGAGCTACAGGAAATATATTCACAGTGTCTATGTACTTCCAACTTTGTACAAGGATAAGTGTACTGTTGGCATATGGTCCTGTATGCAAAAGAGATTTACCAAATGGAAAAACATTTACAATGGCTTAAACATTTACAGTGGGCTTAAATAATCTTTTCTACATAAACTTTCTTTCTGAAGAAATGCAACATGAAAAATAAACCAAAAAATAAGGTAGCTAGATGCAATGAGCTTAGCTGCCTCAGTTAGCCCCTACTAAAAAACCCCATCTGTATCACAAAGCTGCCTTCACAACTAGCAACCTTGATGGACATGTGGATTGAATGAGTGTGGAAACTGAATTACACCCTCTCTCTCTGTAGGTGGTCCTTACGGATCAGTGTACTGGAGTGTGTCAGAAGTCAGCAGCACTCCTGTCCACGTTGCCTCTGTTCTGTGGACACAGTCCTTCAGACTGCAGCTCTCAGTATGACACCATTCAAGTGTATTACAGTTTTTTTTAAAAATGTCTTCTTGAAACAGTGATTTAAGATAAATTTGTCTCTTTGCAATAGACATTTGCAATAGGAACTCTCATTGCAGGCTCCTGCTAATCTGATTTAACCATGATTTTGTTTCCACTCAGGAAGCTTAAATTAATTTAGGTGTTCCTGAACACTGTTACAGAAAGATTAAGTATCCAGAGGCTCACAACTACAGTTCCTAGTTCAACAGCCGCATTGGCTACACAGTCGGGTTACGCTGAAAATTTGTTTGCTTTAGCTACCATTACACAAGGGATTTAAACTATTACACTGTTATCCCAGTACATTCAGTTTTTAGACTTGATGGATTGCCTAGAGACTGAAAAGCAGAAGAATTCAGATCCTCATGCGTGCTAAATTACCAGCTGCAAGAAAATCTCTGGCATATTCCCCACACTGATGTGACTGTCATTAATGAACCCAAACATTCAGAAGTCTCATGTGACCTGATTTTCCACTATTTTCTGCTTTCTTGATCTACAGTTAATAATAATAACAACAACAACAACAATTGTTATTATTGTTATTATTGTTATTGTAATTCAGTAAACTTTCAGTGCAGGACTACTTTTTAATTTAAAAAGAGTTGTGGTTGGTAATTCATCCTGTGCATGGAAGACATCATTTTGGTGAGTAACGAAGGGCAGGACAAAAACTATGATCAAAAATGTCAAAATAGGTAATAGTCTACGAAGCACAAACTGAGGTCTCCCATTGTTTTTCAGAGACTTCCAAAACAGTTTTTGAATAAAGGCAATTATTCTGCTCAGCTTTTCCATAATTACATGGAGGACTCCATCAAGTCACTTTGAAAATCAGCACAGCTAACTCTAGGACTTTCCTTCCACTGTCTCTTTCAAAATGAAAGGTAAATACTGACAAACCAAATCAAGACAGTGAATTAAGACAGCCAAAATCCCTGTTCAAGGGATGTCTAATTAGATGAACTCAGTTCAGAGGATCAAGTTTGTTCCTCTTTGCATGCTGCTCCTGCTATGTACACGAGGACAAGTATCATGAAATAATCCACAAGCAGACAGACTGCTAGCATGATACAAGGAGATGCTTTGTCCTTATGCAAAAATTCACGTTGTGGTGAGAATTGTTGGCATTTTTTAAAAAAAAACTCTACATGTTTTCAGTCTTCACTTTGACATGAACAGCCATGGGGAATGCCCAAGTATCACCAAGACAATCAATATCTTAAGTTGAATTGCTTGCTATTCCTAGTTGATACAACAAGGTTCTCCCTGCTGCTTTTTCATTTAAACTCACAGGCTGCTTTCTACGAATGGCAAGCAAACCACACCACACCACACACCCCACACACACCCCCCCACCCCCCTCCCATTTTCTTTGCAGCTTTCTCTTTAAAACAAAAATTCAACACATGGTTCAGGAAATATTGTAAGATGAAGCTGGCTGCACTCCTAGAAATAAAAAAATAAAGTTTCAGTAAAACCTGACATCTGCCTGTAAATTACACCTTAAAACACCCCAAAACAAACAGGAAAAGATACTATTACCTAATGTCTGAAAATTCAGAGACGATACTCACTCATGGAAAACACTTCTGCAAGTGAAATGAGCGAAAATTATTTCCTCTGTTTATTACATGGTAAACAAGATATCCAGGTACCTTTTTAACTTGTGCCTTCCTGGAAACAGAACTTTCTTTTTATTTATCATGGAAAATGAACATTGGTCTTGGTGCAGATAATCTTACTAGCACAAAAACATGCTCAACAAGACAGAACTGGACACTGTGTTTTTACAGAGGCATGCTATAACAGTTCTCAATGTGACTCCCAATTCCAACAATTCCTGATCTCTGATTAAAAAAGTTATCTAAATTCTTGCTACTGAGGTAGGCACATCATATCCTCTATGCTTTCAAGTGTATCTTCAGAGAAATAACGTTATTTGCAAACAACACACCCAGAACTCATTCATCGCTAATATCAGTGTGCAATTTAATCCCATGACAATCACATCGTCTTTCAGGTCATTCATGTGGCCATGACTGTAAATGAGATGTTTGGGGCCAGTCCAAAACACAGACAAGATCAAAGGAACTATAAAGAAGCAGTCCCACCAGCGTGATATTACACACTGTGCCTATAAAATTAGACTACTACTTTTCATGGCCATGGCTTTCTCTCAACATTGAAGTTGTATCAGGCTCCGTAACACCTTAAGTAAACAGAAATTTCCTTCTCAGGAAAGTAAGCCACAATAATCCCAACATTTGCTCAAAGGAAAGCACTGTGATGTTGCTTTACATCACAGTAAAAGTATTTTATTTCAAAGACAACAAAGAGCTGCAGAAACCTCCTGCAAGATGGAAACATATCCTAAGACCTTTTTCTTACACTGTATTATTCCAGCAAACAGGAGGGTTTCTGCTCTCAGCAGCCTATTTCCAGGAGAGCTGGTGCAGACCTGCACAGCCTCTGCCTCTCCACCTTCAGCCCACGAGGGATTCCCCTCCAAGAGACACACATCTTGTACGTGGTATTGACATTTTGGGCAAAGTGTCATAATTATAAGTTTGAAGCCAAAGCCAAGTGCCACTGGATTGTAGCAGAAATGAAAGCCTCTGGCTGCTCCTGCCTGCTCTGGCTTGGCCTGACAGCCCCATGAATAGGTCAAGGGAGTTCATAAAGCCTGTTGAGACACAAGTTGGCAGCAAATGGACAGACTCCAGCATAGGTAGCAAGGACACCCTCATCTCCCAAAGGGCCATATAAGGTTGAAACTTACTTAGCACTGTATTTACAACTCCAAGCTGTGTACTATGAGCCAAAGATTAAAAGCATACCTTATGAAAGGAACAATCGCTGTCCTAATGGTTAAAAGAAGCATGTTTACATTTCTAAATGATCAGATCCTTACAGTGTTCTCTTGAGAAAAAAAAAAAAAATCATTATTTCCATAAGAACGATATTTAATAGGTGCCCATGACATGGCTGGGGTCCAACAGCTATTGTGTCCTCTGGATGGCTCACTGACTACCCCGTTCTAGCTCCCTTTTGTTGTGGCAGGCTATTCAGCAGAAATAAAAAGCACAGTCAGCATGGTAAGGCCACATTAAACTGTCGAAAATGGGCTCAGAAGCATCTCTTTTTGGATTAGTTCTATGACTGCAATTCTCATATGAGCCAACAGCCAGAGAAGTAGGTACTAATTTAGCAACCAAATTATTCCGGAATATGTGAAACAAAGACCCTGTTTCTGTTAGCTCAGGCTTAGTCGCCCTTCTTGTTACTTTTGCACTGTTTATGTGAGTTATGATTTTGCAGCACGCAAAATCAGAGCGAGTTCTTTAGAAGTGGCCATTCTTTTCTACAGTCCTTTCATGCCACCACTGAACATGGTTGTACATAACTGTATTATCTCTGTGTAAAGATAGCCAAAGAAAAGCTACATTTAGAAAATCATTCAAATTATAAGAAATTATACCTCTTGTCAAACACAAACCATTACAGCTATGTTGCTCAACTATGCCCTCAAAACATATGGCACAGTTCACAAAAATAATTATTTACAGGACTGTAGGTTCAGAAATTAATTGATACATCCAAATATAATCAATAGTAGTCAACAGCACAGCAGTGTTATTTTCTACATGGGTGTTAGGCTGGGAAAAAAGCCCAATCCTGAAATACTTAACAATTTTAACCTGAAATCTGAAAAGAATAATAACCATAGTGTTCACTTATTTTGCAACACATTAAGAATACTCTATGTGGCATCACTTTTAATGAAATACATATGATATTGAAATAAATTATATTTCTTTCAACCTCTGAAATAGAAATTTACTCCTCAGCACAGAATCTCTCAAGCATTCTCCAATGATTGCAAAACATTATTTCAGGAATGTCCACACCTTACAGTTTGAAATGGCTGCAACCCTTATATTTTATTTGATTGCATCATAACGGGACTTTAAAACCCGATGTTTTAAAATATGAGCAAATAACGAGTAAAACAAGATATTTTTAAATACTCAGGAATGCCTCTCCATGACTTCATCTACTTCCAGGTTGCCACTTGACCTTTCCATGGCACTCAAAAGACTCAGTGAGAAGCTTGAAAGAAAAAGGGAGAAAGAGACTTTACACAAGTCCCCAGAAGACAATTTTGTCTTTCCTCTACTTTTCCTTATATAAGCCCTTGTTCCAAAGTAGAACTATAATTTTTAATACCTCCTGAAAGTGGCCAGAAATAGATTGTAGCCTCATGATTACATGGTGGGGAGAGAGGAAAAGAAATACTGCGAGCTACTAAGTCTGATAATAAAACTTTGAAGCTATGGAAACCTCATAACTCTTCCTAAATTCAGTTTTACCATTCAGTTGCCAACAGCAACTACTATTTGTTTGAATCAGCAATAAAAAAGGAGGGGTCAGCCCATTGCAGCTGGCACTTTGACACAAAGTAATGCAGAGGTAATGTATATATTTTCATACTGGCCAGTCTAAATACAGCTAAAAGAACAATAATATTCACTTGACACTGCAGCCATCTCCTGACCGGATAACTATCAGTACCATGAGGCCAACACAAATGCACAGAGAGTTACACCTTCCAGTCATGTTGCCATCTCTCAATGACAACCATACAACCAGAGGATCATCAAGCTCTTGAGGTTCTGGGTGGGCACAAGGACCAACTCCACAGCAGCATCTCCTATAAATGCTGTCTCCTTGCCTTATAAAAACGGTCACAGTACATGGTGGAGTTTACATCCCCTCTAACAGCTGGTTTCACGTAAAAATGAGTTTCTGTTAATGCAATTGAAACACAGCAGGAATATTGTTTTGATGCACTGTTTTACTACATACGTAAAGGACCAAGAGTTTAGGAAAAACACAGATGAACTTTAGATTATTTAGAAGTAAAGAATTCACATCTTCCCAAAGCAGAAAACTAGTATTTTTGAAAGCTGAGGAACACAGGCCACTCCTCTTCGTTTCTAAGACAAAACAAAATGACAGTATTCAAAGTTATGATACTCAACTATCTAGCAAAGAAGGTGGCCCTTGCTGGCAACTTTTCAGTTTTACAACAAAACACTGCTTAGACATGATGACTCAGATAAGGCAGCATACTAAGATCACCAATATCAGCAAGTTCTATGTTTATACCAATTTAAAACTTTGAAACTAGAATAAGAAGATTCATGCATGAAGTAAACCATGCTGTCCTTTCATCACATTCTGAACACGACACAGCAGCAAAACCAACAAGAAACGTGTCTGTTTTGGTCAACAACAATGCATAATTCGGACACTGTACTTCATTTAATAAAGCTCATTTAACTAACAACATTCAAGAACAAAGACATGGCAATTTCTAGTGTCAACCTGGAATCGACCAACCACTCCAGATGCAAGAGGCTCCATTGCCAAATCTCTTGGGCCACCTCTCTTTGCATGAGGTAGAATGTCAGATGCAACACCCCACCCCATAAAAATAAAAACTAAACCTCATTTTCAAGCAAAAAGCCATTGTACAAAAGTTCCATTTACCTGCCACTGGAATAATCACAATTAAATACTTTATAGTGTCAGCTGAAGAGGACAGAGAACAATTTAGGTGTCTATCCTCATGTTCCAGCGTGACCAGCCTCAGCACAAAAAAATCCATCCATTAAAAAAGAAAGAGTATAATGGATCAGGAAAACCCTGGTGGTTTCCATCAGCCCAAATAACGTTAAAAGACAAAAAATAATTTTTTAATTTTATTTTTTTGGAGCAATAAGAACTCTACAATATGGAATAAATTGGAAGTTGTTTCCCAAAGTCATTGCTGATACTAGGGTCACTGACATAGTGAGGAACAAAGAAGTAATTCAGGAATAGGTCTTCATGCTTTGACATCAAAGCAGAGCTGCAACTACAAAACACTGCTTAACAGTCAAGCTCTAGACAGGAGTGTTTTCCAGTGCTTAATTCTGAATATGTTGGTATTCAAAGCACACTTCCCACACCCTCTTTTACAGATGTTCCCTATGCAAAAAGAGGTTTGAAATAACACACGCTAGCCAAACCATAACATATGACATAGAGGAAAGAAACAGCCATAGAATATAGCAGGTAGTTCAGCACTGTTCAACCTGTGGGGCAGAGGAACACAAGCCATGAAAACGTAGTATCTATTCTCACATGAACAATTAAAATATAACAAAATTTAGGCATTTTTAAAAAATTATAGGGCTGTACTGGCAAAATTATCAGCAATAAAACTACACATTTTACCTTTTATCTTCACACAACATTATCTCATGAAAAAAGCTCAGAAGTGGTTCAGCTACAATTAAGATCCATTTCTGGATGGCATCACTACTCATTGACTCCCCATTTCACAGAGGATCTGGTACGTTTTGTCAGGGCAGAGAAGTACACCAAAAATGAGTGAATTAAAATAACCTGTTGAACAGCCTTTGATCAGGACTGAGCTCACTGCTTCAGCACAGATCCCATGTGCTACAATGACCACAGCACTCTGACTTTAAGATCAAAGTGCACTATTAAAGGTAGTTTAAAAGTTGCGTTTAAAAAAAAAAAAAACAAAAGATTGAAGTGAGAAAATACTGCTGTCTTGCTTCATTTTTAGGTAAGAAGACACAGAATTTCACTTCCAAACAAACGTAGTGTTCCTTTTTGGTTTCCCTTGCTTTAGAGAAACCAACTGAGAAAATGAATAGGGACAGTGGTGATTAATACAGTGCTGCTGTGATGAACGCTCACCTAAGCACGGGGGAAACAGGTTCTACCAAATCTTCTGCCTGGGAGATGGTGAGGTTGCATCATGCATCTTTCAGGAGAACATCCCCAAATTTTGCAGTTGAGTGCTGTGGGCGCACACATTCCCTGTAGCTCCCCTGGGCACTGCTACTGCTAACACCACTGCTTCACTTTAGTTCAGGCATTCAATGAGGCCACAGAAGAGCTGTCATCTCATCCTGTCCAAGACCACCACCACCACCAAGTATCATTTTCTTCATGAGGATTCCCACCCATTGTCATTCCCCCACCCACCCACCCTACCCAGTAAGTTCTGCCTAAAATCACAATTCCTAAACCAACTTATTTAGCAAAAGTTTTGGCATTTTCTCCACAGACTTCTGCTCCAAGCTTTACTACTCAAAACATATGCTGACCATACCCGAGCAGAGTAGCACTATGCTGCTTTTCTAATCCCCCTCTACAGTATGAATTGAGTAGATTTATGTATGTCCCAACTTAAAGGGTGGACATTGCTGACGCACATTTTACGCATACCATGGTGATGTCATTCTGCTATGTGCATGCCAAGTTCTACCACAGAGATGGCTGGCTGTCAATCACATTTGAAGAGATGTTTGAAGTAAGTTTTTTCTTCTGAACATCAAAGACACTGAGATCTTGCAACTAGACTGTGAAGTTTTGGTACTCAACTAAAGCACTGCTTCAGGGTGAAATAAAGAGTTATTGTTGTTTAAATGCATCAGTTAACCTTCAGACTGCAGCACAAACAGACTCTTTAGTCAGATTCTGGATTTTTATATAAAGCAAATAGAGTTAGCTTAGATGCCAAAAAAGCTGCCAGGGAAGCCAAAGAATCGTGAAAGGAACTAAAAATTAACAATGACTGTTCTTTGCAGAAGGGATAAAGGGATAATGACAAGACCATGAAACTTCTAAGTACCACCTTTTATTTCAAGATATTACATGCATGAGCTTAAGAGATGCTGTGAACATTGAGCACACCTGTCTTCCTGAAATTATTCATTTTCTGTGTTAAAATGCTCAGAGCTTTACTTTATTTCCAACTAACCTTCCAGTGCTGAAATCAATGTTCCTTGGAAAATGGATACAGCAGACACTTTTTAAAGCACTGTCTATTAATAAATCGACATCTGTATTTTCTGCTTTCTCTTCCTTCTCAGGAAACCACTGTTTTGCAGTGGAAAATTTTATGCTATATTGAGGTATGCTATAGGCTCAGTTCTACATTGCCTTCAGATCTTACCAACGTGAGAATTAAGAACACTGCACAGATGCTCAGTATGTGAAAGACTGTGGATTAGTTGAAAACAAAAGAGAAGCATTGACACCACTGCTACTGCTGTCAGGCTGAGCAATGTTACCCAGTAACTGGTAATACTGGTTAAAAATTTGGCATCAATCCAAAACCAACATGCTTAAGATGTAGTGAACTGTGCTCACTGCACAAGGGTGTGTGTCATGAAAACTCTTGATGGGCACTGTAACACTTCATCCTGCTGAAATTTTTCAGAAAAGGACTATGTCAACTTCTCCTATCCTAAAACTTATAATTTGAGTGAAATGGTTTCACCATGAAATTGAAAAGAAATTCACACAACAGATTCTTTCATATCAGATGCATTAATTTTTTTTTTGCTTCAAAGTAATCAGATCTGATCAATACAAATTTTCAGCACTGGTCAGCAAAGCAGAGTGAGAAAGAGCACATACTTCTCAACAGCAAACACACTGGCATAGCCTCACTTTTAAAATCACAAACTAATGTCTGATCATGCATTTTACAGACACCAAATAAAAAGCTATTTGCTATACTTTGCATTTACCTAATGGTTCTCTCAGCTAGATAGGTCAGGCTTGTCTCATGATCCATGCCAGAGATCAAACTCTATCCTTGGGACAATCACTTAATCACATTCAACAGGAATTGAGTAAATACATTTGATTATTTTAAAATGTAGGTTCAAGATTGAATTTCTTCTGTGTTTTACTTTCAGAGGCTATTACACATCATTCTTTCTGACATGGAAAATATTGGCAAACTACATGGTCAAAACTGGAAATCTTCCAATGCGTGATGTATTGTACCACTATATGCAATAGCTCTCTACAATGTATGCAATTACTGTACAACAGCACCAAGCATTACCAAGGTTCTCCCTGTAGTCCTGCAAAGGCAGTGTATTCCCTCATTTGCAAGAAAGGGAGTCATCTACAGCCTCTTTTTTTTTTTCTTCCCCCATCGATTTTAGAAAGCTGAGTCCAGTCTTTGAAGGACTCACCTTCATCAACTGGAAGACAGTTGATGCTGTACACCGGGTGGAAAATAAGAACAACAAAGATCACCATCATTGCACGGCCTCTTGGCCTGCAAAGCAATAAAACATACTGCACTCGGAATCTGCCAGCTGACATAACTACAAGATGCTTCTGCCATGAATGTAAGGATTGATTTAAAGCAGCTGTTCTTCACATCTTATGTGCGTATTACAAGGGAGAAGGATATTAGGACAGCTCTCCCACTCATCAGAGAAAGAGAGGCAGAGATAAAAAAGAAGGAGAACAAAAGAAAAAGGCCAACAGAGGGCCAAACAAACAGAGGGCCAGATGGTGACTGCAACCAACAAATCTTTGTTAAGTTCCCTGTGCCTATCAGATCCTCAGAGAATTAAAGGATTGGATAAGAAGAACAGGCATAACATCTTCCTTCTGATCTTGTTCTTTTCCATTCTCTGCTATTAGCTTAATGAGTTTAATGGTTCATACCAGGGAAAACCACAGTGAGGGCTGGGGGAAGGTAATCAGGTCATTTTTTTCTCCAAGCTCTGTAAGGAAACTTGGAAGGAAGATGTGTACTCACAAAAGAACAGCCTGTAAGCTCTGACAATTTCTGAAAGCTTGCTAACATGGAAAATACCGACAGCTGGAAGCAGCCTCCCAATCACAGGCCCTGGTTCTCATGGAGGACTTCAGACACCCTGACATTTACTGGAAAACTAACACAGCCAAGCAGCCACAGTCCAAGAGGTTCCTGCAGAACATTGATGATAACTTTTTCACTCAGGTGGTGGAGGAATCAACGAGGAGAGGTGTGCTGCTGGGCCTTGTGCTAACAAAGAAGGACTGGTCAGAGATGTGCAGGCTGGGGGCAGACTTGGCTGTAGTGATCACAAGATGGTGGAGTTCAGGATCCTGCTTGGAAGAAGCAGGGCAATAAGTAGGATTGCAGCCCTGGATTTTAAAAGATCTAACTTTAGCAACTTCAAAGACCTACTTGGAGGAATCTCATGGGCTAGGGTTCTAGAAGGCAGAGGAGCCCAAGAGAGCTGGTTGCTATTCAAGCACCACTTCCTCCAAGCCCAAAATTGATGCACCCCTATGAGGAAGAAATTGAGCAAAGGAATCAGAAGGCCTGCTTGGATGAGCGAGGAGCTCCTGGAAACACTCAAAAGGAAGAAGCAGGTTTACAACATGTGGAAAAAGGGACTAGCCACTTGGGAGGAATATAGGAATACCATCAGAGTATGCAGGGATGCAACGAAGAAGGCTGAGGCCCATTTGGAATTAAGTCTGGCTAGGGATGTCAAGAACAATAAGAAGGGATTCTTCAAATACATGAGTAGCAAAAGGAAGACTAGGGAAAATGTGAGCCTGCTGCTGAACGAGGCAGGTGATCTGGTGATGAAGGATATGGAGAAGGCAGAGTTACTGAATGCCTTCTTCACCTCTGTCTTTACTACTAAGGCTGGTCCTCAGGAATCCCAGACCTTGGGGACAGGAGAGGAAGTCTGGAGGAAGGAAGACTGCCCCCTGGTTCAGGAGGATTGGGTTAGGGATCTTTTAGCCAGACTGGAGACCCACAAATCCATGGGCCCCGATGGGATGCACCCACGAGTGCTGAAGGAGCTGGCAGATGTTATCGCTAAGCCGCTCTCCATCATCTTTGACAGGTCAGGGAGGACAGGAGAGGTGCCTGAGGACTGGAGGAAAGCCAATGTCACTCGAGTCTTCAAAAAGGGCAAGAAGGAGGATCTGGGAAACTACAGACCAGTCAGCTTCACCTCCATCCCTGGAGAGGTGATGGAACAGCTCATTCTGGCTGTTATCTCTAAACAGGTGGAGGAAAAGATTATCAGGAGTGGTCAACATGGATTCACCAAGGGGAAATCATGCCTGAACAACCTGATAGCCTTCTATGACAGCCTGACTGGCTGGGTGGACAAAGCGAAAGCAGTGGATGTCGTCTATCTCAACTTTAGCAAGGCTTTGGACATTGTCTCCCATCACATCCTCATAGGGAAGCTTAGGAAGCGTGCGATAGATGAGTGGACAGTGAGGTGGATTGAGAACTGGCTGAAGGACAGAGCTCAGAGAGTTGTGATCAGTGGTGCTAAGTCTAGTTGGAGGCCTGTAACTAGCGGTGGTTCCCAGGAGTCAGTACTGGGCCCAGTCTTATTCAATATATTCATCAACGACCTGGATGAAGTAATGAAGTGTACCCTCAGCAAGTTTGCTGATGACACAAAACTGGGAGGAGTGGCTGACATGCCAGAGGGCTGTGCTGCCGTTCAGCAAGACTGGACAGGCTGGAGAGCTGGGCAGAGAGGAATCTAATGAGGTTCAATAAGGGCAAGTGTAGGGTCCTGCACCTGGGGAGGAATAACCCCATGCACCAGTACAGGCTGGGGGTCAACCTGCTCGAGAGCAGCTCTGCAGTGAAGGACCTGGGAGCCCTGGCAGACAACAAGTTGACCATGAGCCAGCAATGTGCCCTTGTGGCCAAGAAGGCAAATGGTATCCTGGGGTGCATTAAGAAGAGTGTGGCCAGCAGGTTGAGGTACATTCTCCTCTCCCTCTACTCTGCCCGGGTGAGGCCACGTCTGGAGTGCTGTGTCCAGTTCTGGGCTCCCCAGTTCAAGACGGACAGGGAACTACTAGAGAGAGTCCAGTGGAGGGCTACTAAGATGATTAGGGGACTGGAGCACTTGTCTTATCAGGAAAGGCTGAGAGACCTGGGTCTCTTTAGCCTGGAGAAGAGAAGACTGGGAGGGGACTTTATCAACACTTATAAATACCTAAAGGGCGGGTGTCAAGAGGATGGGGCCACCCTCTTTTCAGTGGTGCCCGGCAACAGGACAGGAAAAAGAAAATGGAAGGATATCAACTGATGTAAATGGTCACTGGTCTACTCTTCCTGACAGCTGCCAATAACTCATGTCACCCAGAGATGGGTCTCCTGAAAATCGAGAGTAAAAACTTTCACAGTTGTGATGTGTGTAAGCACATACCACCTGTATGCACACATGTAACTTACAACAAAATACTTAACAGAGAAACAGTATTTTCTTCCTCATCCATATGATGCCAGAGAAAGACATGAATCAGAATACTAAAAATCCTAGAACAGAGTTAATGCAATTACCAAGCATGAGAATTAACATTTTTCTGTCCTTTAAGGTTGTACACAATGCCAAACAGAACCTGCTTCACAGGCCACTGTCATTTTGGGTGGAATAAGAGAGATGAGCACACTTGCTCCATCCACACAGATGATATAAAACATCTAGGTTCCTGCTATGATGAGCTGCCAGTTATTTCACCCAACGTCACTAAGAATGTTAGCTTGTCTCTGTCTCTTCCTCTTTTCCATCATATACCAAAGTTCATGGCAGGGAAACAAATAACTGGTAAAATTTAGTAAGATTAATGTAGTAAAACCCCTGCCTGATCAGGCTTTCCCCAAAGAGGAAATGAAGTAAAACAAGCTACATTTATCACAGCATTTTTAGTTACACAGCAGCAAACCAGATGAATTAAGACTAAATTAAAAATCAAATTATTTCTGTAACTTTTATGCAAATTAAGGAAATAGGTTCTTTTTCATTACCAAAGTATAATTCATCTTAACTAATGATGCACACACAGCACATTTAATTGACTACTGTGAACTACTAGACTATGAAAGAAGTTATGTACCTAAACAAGCTGGGAGGAGTTTCCACCTGAATTTTAAATTAGTGACTAAGACAGTCTGAAAAATACTTCTGTCTAGCTTATAATAGACAGAAGCATGGTCTCTCTGTGGGAGAGGCCAAGCAGCATGCTTTAAAATTGGCTCAGGAGTCTTAGTCCAGCTTTGGAGACAGCACAAGTTTTATAATGACTGGACAACTGGGGTGGAGCTCAACACTGATTCTGTCTAAATGAATCCACATTCAGGGTAACTTAACTTTTGGGAAAACAGAAGACAAAACCCCCAGACGTGAATCGGCTTTTTCACAATTCTGAAAGACCACTCCCCACACCACCTGATCTGACTTTTCTTAAAATTTTATTCACAACTAAAAACTAGGAAATATATTACTAGCAGATCTTGCATTCCCTTCAGTCCCCTTGTAAGATATTTCATTAGCTCTAGATCCTAAATTAATCTAAGGACCTCATCAGAATGTAATCACTACCTTTGCATTTGTCCTATTATACACAGCTTTGCCTGATCACATTGTGTTACCCTATTTGAGGGTATGAAAAAAAGAATATGCGATCAGGAATTCTTGTTCATGAAACACTCTGTGGTGAAAGATCACCCAGTTGCTAACATCACAACAAATAAACCTGTATTTTCCCCTTATACAGCTTTGCATGCATAACTACTTACTATGTAAGGCAATGATGCAATATAAACAGTAGCAACAACACCAAGCAGTTTTGAATGATCTACAATACTCATCTTTTTTCAAAGTTCTTTATTTTTGTGCTCCTGAAAAAGTACTACAAAGTACAGGAAAGGACGGATAGTCAGTCTGTGAAGCTGGAAGATGAAGCCGGTAATGCATGGCTAACCAGCCCATTCAGGAGCAGAGGTCTACAGATCATACACTGGCAATCACCACACTGTGTTCTTTGTGATACTTATTGAAATAGGTATTGCAGACATCTGTACTTAACACAATTATTATGTTGAGTCATTTGTAGAAAACTTAAGGTGAATTAGTTTCCCTAAAGGCATTCAGTTCATCAGCATCAAAAGGAGAAATAGACTTGCACATCCTGATTCCTAGTTGTGGGTGCACCCAACATCCCACCTGTCCCTTTGACGCAACTGTACAAGAATGACAAGGTTGCACGAGCGAGAGCTTCACTTCATTACAATGAAGCATTGTACAGAAAAACTGTTATTCCAGAAGGATAAGAATCCATGAAGTCCAGATTTCCTCTGGATGTGTGTCCTGTCATTGACTGTAAACTCACCCGAAGTTTATTCAGGTACTTCTGGGGACTTACCACAGAGAGATTCCCTGTGTTTAACAAATTGCAAGCTCTCTTTCAGCATTTACTGACTCTCCTTCCTCTATCTGGCTACTGTTTACTGTATTAGTTGTCTTTGACATCTGTCTTTCTGTCATACTTTATTTAAATAAGTGAGGTTACTAGAGAAAACATATGGATAAGCATATATACACTGAAATTAGCTTTATGTGAGCATATGCGGTAGGAAACAAGACTAAAATAATCTTTAATCCTTTTAAGAGGTGAAAGACAGCATCCATAAATTCTCCAAACAGCAACTATTAATATTACAATATCACAAGCCAAGCGCCTGCAGTTACCAAAGGAATTTCCTGGGAGCTGATCAGCTTTCTTCCTCTCCTCTGAAATCATACGGGAATGTCGTTGAAGCAAATATATCATTGTAGGAAGCAATTAAGGAAAAGGGCATAGGGGAAGAAAGAATGATTTACGTAATTTAGACAAAACACTTGGTGTAAGTGAGCTTGTGGTTGCCATTCAAAGCTATGTAGTGGCAGAGGACTCGATTTTCAGATCTAACCTCTTCTCTGGTAGCAGTGCTGGAGAAGCACGAGGCAGGCCAGTACATGCATTTTAGTAGAAAGGAAAGAAAAACCTGCGTGGCACTAGGGTAACTTCTCAAGTCAACTGAGGCACAAGCTACCAGCTGTTCACAGTTCTACGCCTCAGAGGAGCTTAAAGCTGAAGAATACAGCCTAGCCTGAACACAGCCAGCAACTCCAGGGGCTGTAAGATCATGCCTTCACACCCTGTATTTTGCATACACTGCCAGCCTTCCTGAAAAAAAGAAGAATATGGAATGTGGAAAAATATTTGGTAGTTGGTATTCAGCAGCTCAGAAGATCATAGGAGCAAGCCAGGCAGAATAACAAGAATACTACTGAACTAATGCAAACTTTTCTAATAGTAACTAAAAACAAACAAACAAACAAAATCCAACCAAAACCTCCAAAAACTACCCACTGGTAATACACAAATGGGATTCTACTAGTTCAGGAAAAAAAAAAAAAATAATGCCAGTGTGCATTACAGTTTTAGGGGAACTAGGTCCTTATAGATGAATCTGATTTCATTCTGTAAGAGTTGGGTAAAATATCTTGGCCAGCAGGGAATCATCAGTGAACAGAGATATTTGCAGAAGGGATCTGTGAGGCCACACACACAACTCCTCCACTCAGGGGAAGAGAAGCTTCACAGGATTCTACACAGAGCCACCTACTTTACTGAGTACCATCATCCAGCTAAGAACACAGAAGCTACATAGTTGTCCCTCCAGAACTTAAGCAGAACAGCACTGTTTCATCTGGAAAAGGTAAAGTCCAGGGGAACCTCCAGGACACCCAGGAAAGTTTCTTCACTGTAAGTAACAACTGGTATGGCAAAACAAACATGACAGCAGAATAATTCAGAGCCACTGTCTCAGCAACAGTCAGCAGGAGAAAACTTGCTAAAAAACAGGAAAGGCAGATGAGATGGAGGAATTGTTAAGAAGGAAAAACGATTTGTCTAAACTGTAATCTCTCTCTCTCATAGAAACTGACCTGAAGCTGGCTTAAGTAAAGAACAGCATCTTGTGCAGACCACTGAACAGAAACACTCTCCCAGAAGCATGCATATCTGGCACACAGATGTCTGATCTGGTACACATTGGCCCAAACCTTTGCAGTTAACTTATCACTTTGTCTACACTGTTACAGATGTGAAACACTAAGTGTTTTTTCTATGAAAGCAAAGTACTGACTGTATCTGTAAAGAACTATGAAAAGCCAAGTCACTAGGCATACCTATTCCTACAGTCATACTATTGTAATGTGACTGGACAGACCGTCTTCTGTTATCCTACACTAATCTCTCTAAACTGATCTAATATTGTTAAATGATATGGTATTTCTACACTGTGGAAGAAGATCCAGAAACCGCTGGGTGCAGCCTTTGTATCTATACATGCTGTACGTGTCTCAGAATCGTTTACACTGCTTACGTCTAGCCATTGTAATTTTAAAGGCACAAACACTGAATCTACAGTGGATTACTGGAGGCACTCAGTCACCTTCCTGTTTATGCAGGATATTGATATTTTCAAGAAGAGGATGAATTAAAAAATAAAACAATAGCTAATGTATTTGGACATGTAAGTTATTCTTCCATGACCTTTTAAAACAGAAAATTGTCACGCCACTGCCAAAATATGGCAGTATGAACATTTATGTATGTGAACTAAACCAACCACAAAACTATTGAGTTTCTCTGTAAATTGATGTAGAGCACAGAGTTCTATATTGTTTTACACCCAATATAGTGCCATTGCACTCTAGGTTACACAAAATTTGTAGCAGTTCACAGTTTCAAGAGAGAAAATGTACATAGTAACATCCACTTTAAACTAGTATAGGTTTATTCCAAGAGTACAAGTGGCTTTTTGTTACATGGAACACTGTATTCTAACTTACACAAAGTATCTCCCTTACATGGATTATAAAGCATGGAATCACTGAGGCTAAATGTGACACGGGACTAAACCAAACCACTTCATTCAAAACACAGTACTTCTCCATCACAGCTGATGGACCGACATGCTTTACTCAAGTCCTCACATTTAAACCCCAAACTCAAAAGTAAACTTAAACCAACAAAAAATAATTTAAAAGACCAAATCTGCAAACACTAATCCAGTCGCTGCATTCCCAGAACAGTAAATAAGCACATACCACTTGCACTAATTTCAGCTAAATCTGAGGTCTTCAACCCTTCTGTCTTTCACCCCACTTGAAAAACTGCCAGTACTTCCACTGCGATATACTAATTGGGGACTACTGTGGACACGAGTATCATATGCTTGTGAAGAGCTTCGTTAAGGACTGAAACCCTATGAACACCACATCGCTACAGAACTACGTTGCCTAGACTTGAAATTGGCCCAGTATTAAAATGTCTGACTGACCAACAAAAGACAAAATAAGGCTTGGGCTAAAAAAGCCGCTTTTACCCTTTTATGCACTCTGCTTCACAGAACAGCATGCAACAGCCTCTGCCTTGTGCTCCTGTATATAGACCACTGGTACAAACAAAAAAGAAAAGTGAAGACTAAGCTTCTAACTCAAAAACCAGAATTGTTGAATCTTAAATGAGATTAGGTTTTATGATTTTATTTACTCTCTTTTTCTTCTTTTCATAAAGGTTGTAATTTAAAAACAAAAATAAGTATCTACTGACATTTAAGCAGAGGGAGTTAAACCAGGCCAAGTGGCTCATTAAAATATAACAAAGTTACTATCAAACCACAATGCAGGAATGCCTGCTAATGATCTATTCCATGAAAAGCTACTATCCATAATGTGTATTGCTGATTGATAACACAGTATTTGGGAATTTTCATTGTCCTGTGGATATATGCACAAAATATAAAAAACTCCAGTTTCACGACTTCCAAGAGAGAAGGGGAAGGGTAAAGGGAAGACAGCGACAGTTTAGGGCCAGAACCTAGGAAGGAACACACTCGGCATTTTTTCTAGTATTTTTCTTAAAGTTTCCTCCTGGAAGACATGCAATTTATCGACCTGACCACTTCAGAGCATATAAAATGGTAACGCGGGGACTCAAAAAAATATTTAAAACCTTCCAGCTCCAGTTTTTTAGCATCAGTTGCAGTGAGGAGCTCCAACATACACCATGCTTGCATCGTACTGGCAGAGCATTCTCTGGGGAGCTACTATGGCTACTGCACAACAGAATGGGCCAGGCAAGAAGGTTACAACAGGCTTGCTCTTGGTTGCCTTCAGAGTCAGCAGGGAGGAATGCATACGCTGCCCACACCATCTGCATAGCCTCCTGCACCTAAGGACTTGGCCTTCTACACCTGATGATTAACCTTCAAAGCATCTGAGCTGTGGGATCATCCACATGGTTGGGTGTGGACACCCATGTCTCCTCACACTCTTGAGGAAGGTTTGCTGCGTCCCTCGCTTACCTTTTGAGAAAGAGCAGTTAGGTTGTAAGTAGAGCTCTGCCCACACCCGACCATGTGAACCTCCACAGGCATTGAGCAGGGACAGCTGGCAAGGACATCAGGTGGGGAGAAAGGAAGCCTTCTGTGGATGTTGAGTACATTTGCTGTAGATCATCCCGTCTTTTCAGAATTAAATCCACATCCTCTACTGTCACAGACCCAAACGTGTGTGCGGTCTTACTCAAGCCTTGTTACTTTGCCGAAACACAGATGGCACAGGAAAAGGTATGGTTCTCGCAGAGGACCAAGCAAGGACTCAAAAGGGTTTACTCATGCTTTCCCAACAAGGTCAAAAAAGCAGTATTACCAAATTTCTTTCAAAAGCCACCTCATTTAAACCAAAAAACTTATAATGAAACCCACTAAAAATTGACAATCACATTTCTTAAAACACAGCATTTCTTTTTGTGAGTAGAAGGGGGAAAAGTCAAATCATATATGTATATGATCACACTGTGCCATCTTTAAGAAGATAAATAAGATCTTAAAGAAAGCTTCCCCCAGTCTGAGAGGGAATCAAAACTTGACTGGAGCTCTTTGTCAATTCCATTCCATTAATATGGTTACATTTCTTTAAGAAGGCTGTAATTCTTGTACCATATGTTCTTCCAGCATTTTGCTTTCACTTACACATTTTGCCTTCTCAAGCAATGGCTTCAGATTTTATTTTTCCACTATAAACCTACACCAACCCAAAACCTCGCCCTTAACTATTGAAGGGCACGCAGGCACAAAAAGAGTATCGTCCTCCTATGCAGACTGGGTGTGGTATTTGAATGTTGTACATTCCTTCAGGTAATTGAAAATTATATCTCTCTCTTCAAAGGTTCAGTAAACAAATGGCTTGGCAAAAAGACTTGAGAAATAAGCCAGGAATACCTATTTCAAATAACTTTTATTTCAAGTACGCCATCAATACATACGTTGATATGCAAAGAATTTCTGATGCTGCAAGCCAACAACCTCCTTTAAAAGGAAGAGGAAGAAAAATCAGAAAGTAGGGCACTACCAAAACCTAAGAACTTGGCAGTGAGACAAAATTAAGGTCTATACCTACAGTTTTACTTACCTCAGTGAATCATCACAAAATTGAGATTCAGATCAATACAAAGTAACAGAAATTCCTTCTCCTCCCCTGCCCTCCTTTTTTTGCCTCTCTTCAGAAGACCAATTCGTGACAACCATATTCATTCTCCGAGACATGTCTTGTCTACTATTGCCATACAACTGTTCCACAGCACAGGTTGGGGACATTTCTGAGCCTCTATCAATACTATTATTATTTCATTTATTTACTGAGATACACTTATCTGGAAAAAAATTTTCTATAGCATCAATTCATAGAAACTGCATACACATTCACAGACACTATACGGTTTCAGGAGTTCTTAAAATAATGCCAAATGGATTACTCCGAAGTCAGCTAAACATTAAGAAAAAATGTTTATATACTGAGATATGTCGACTTTGAAACAGCCTGATTCTTCCAAACACTGAAAAGGGATAACCTTATTTTAGGGCTTTTAATATTGATTCTTAAGCCTCCTTTTTGTGCAACCATGCTACCACTATTTTCAACAAATTTCAACATTTGCTGTCATCTCTTAAAAGTAGTATCTCACCTACTTTTTACCTTGTCTTTTGTTACAGTCATGTATTTGCTCTTTAAAACTTACAGCAGTCTGCTTTTCAATTAAAAGAGATGGAAATTTTCAGAACAACCGAAAAGCACACAATAGAGAAGGTTAATTTCAGCTAAGCGCTGCTGCCACAGCTGACCACATTTCACAACATGAACACAAAAATATGTATTTGCATATGGCACTGAGAACAGCCCCGCGTGCTTCAGCTCTTGGGAGCCAGCCTGACTCTCTCATCTGCCATCACACAATAGGCAGGGACTGTGAATACAAATCATTCTCTGTGCTAAAATGTCAGTGCTGTCTGGTCCAGGCTTCAAGCTGCAGGCATGTCTGTTTGTCCATCAGGTTGAAGAAAGAATTTTCTTAATAGTTCTGCTTTAAATGGTCAATGGGGAATGCTTCCTGTGATGCACTGAGTGCTCACTATGTCCTTTTGACTGTGCAGCACAGCCCACCTCCCAAAACTACTGGTTTGTTAATTCATTCGGTACAAGTTCAGGAACTTGGAATAAAGTCTCTGTACTCCTGACAGTCTACTTCCAAATGTAATATCAGAAAAGAAAAAGAAATAATTTTAACACTACTATTAAAAAGAAAATGCATACTTCCACTGGCTGCAACTCCAGGTAAAACTCCAGAACTTTTCAGAAAGAATGTGTTATCCTCAGAGTGGGAGCAGCGTATGTGCTGTTCCCTGGAGGTACTAATTAATTTACCTGCATTACCCCTACATCCTAGCCCACTTCTTCCAGCAGCTGCCATGTTGGTGTGACCAGATTAAATGGGATTTTTATTCACTCCTCACTGCCCTCTGATCTCAGCACAGAAGATCAAATGCATAAATACTGGGCTACCAAAACTGCACAGTTATGACCAGACATCCTGTTTGCTGTGAATTCTATTTTTAGTACTTCTATGATGTTACTACAGTTAGTTAATCCAAAACTACTTTGTATCAGACATTCCAGTGTGTACAGATTCTGCTTCTCACTGTCATCTTTAAGGTGTCTTTTCCCCCCAGAGGTCCTCACTCCTGCATTTCAGGAGCTTTCCAGACTGTTCTGAGAAGCAAAGAAGAGGTTTTCATAAAGACTTCAAACGGGTCCCCCTGTTATCTAATCTTAAAGCAGCAGAGTCAAAGACAATTGTAACATGAGAAAGAATACAAAACTCAAAACATTTTATGTAGAAATTTCCTAATAGTGAACTAGACAGGAGGCTGTTAAGGTTGGGAATTGTTGCGTACCCTCAACAGCCAGTGGGAGACAGATATGCCCATTTGGGACAAAGCCTTTCTTAACATGGACAGGTATTCCTTCCCTGAAAACTCACAGTGTGAATCCCATCTAAACTCAGGTTCAGCTTCCATATCAGCTTTTCTTAAACTATTTATCCCTTCTCTTTGAGGTAACAACCAGGCATTTCTCTCAGCCCTCTCCCAGTTACTCGTGGTGTGACTAAATATTCATCCACTGCTTCTTAGTGGATGCTCTCTCTTACACACACTTCAAGCTGCTGCTCCTGCTGAAAGGCAATCAGCTGTCTCTTGCCCTCCCTCAGTTTAACAACCATTACATCAATTGACCTAGCAATGCTTTTAATTTTAGAACAGCTTTTTGACTGAGCATTCACATTGACTGGCTTACAGACAACTTCTTCAGTCCTTCTGTCTTGCTCAGTTCAAGCATATCTTCTCTCCCTATATGGTCTGCAGATTTCCAGAACGAATGCTACACATTAAAAAAAAATGAAATAAATAACTAAACCAAACTCTCCAGAGTACTTGTTCTTTTTTCTTTCCAGGGAGAATGCCTTTAAAGCCTGCACAAGATATAAGGCTGAGAACTGGCATCAACTCAGAGCCTCAGATGTTGATACATATCTTCAAATCTATTCTATCCCTGGCTTTTGCGGAAACAATCAAAAAAAGATTTTACGCAATACCAGCTCTCTTGATAGCCATTTTAGGAGCCATTCCTACTGAGAAGGAATAAGGAATGTCTTACTTCACCCAAGACACCCAGCAATCTTTAGATACAGCTAATTTTTAGCTATTGCCAATCTTGTCCATACTTAAATCAAGAAACAAAAGGCTCTACATAGCCACTGTTCTCCCCAGAAATCCAGTCCAGTTATTGAAACTACCAACATAGTGTAGAAACATTTAATCTTTGAGAGTTGCTCTATTGCCATTTGAGTAAAAAAAAAAAAAAAAAAAAAAAATCCTATTCTGGAACAGCCTATTTTGTAACAGAAAGGCCTACTTCAAAAGCATAAGTCCTCAGAATATGACTGCATCTTCCTTTAGCATCTAAAACGACTGGGAGAGCTACTGGATGGAGCCAAAGTGTGTACTGTTTTCTTGCCACATGTAATCCCCACTTCCAAATGATGATCCTGTTATTATTGCAGATTAAGTGAAGATAGCTTCATAAGGTGTCATTCATATTTGAGCTAGAATGAAACCATCACATTCTTTAACATAATTTCAATTTTTGTTTTAGCATTTTTTGTGCATTCAAAAATGCTTAAAATCTTTCATAAAATTAACACAGGGACATTAAATAAGAATCAGTTCTCTCCAGTTTATATTATATGACAACATTATATCCCACAAGAAGAGATGCACAATGGTACAAAAAGAAAAGAAAGAAGGACAAGTGTATCGGTAGTAGCATGGAGATGCTCCATATAGAAAGCATATTCGCTTCCCATTGATTCAATTAAAAAGAACAAATCAAGCAGACACAAACCTTTTATCTTCCTCTTTTTTTATAAGCAAACCAGGAAAAAAAAAATTAGCTCAACAGAGGTTTAAATCAGGTAAAGGATAGGTATTCATTACAGTAGCGTAGCTATAAGCATTCTCTGGTTAGAAATGGATTTTGACCCTTGTGGTAGCCTTTTTTGCAAAGAAAGGAAATAAAGAGGTTGCTGAAACTCAAGTCTTCCCTACAAAGTGATCAGGAAAGTAAGGGTAGGGAACATGGTAAGAAACCAATGTGAAAATGCAGGCATACAGGATACGATGTAAGACAGGAACACAAAGTAAAAGGACTGCATTTGCTATGTGGTACTGTTGAGAGCTCAACTTAATGATTGTATCGCTCTATGTTTCTTTTCCCTCTAAGCACCCAGTGCTGCTACAGACACCAGCAAAAGACTAATCCAGCAGGAACCATGCAGAAGACTCACGTGTAGACAGGTGGCTGACTGACAGAATTTTTAACATTGTTTTCTCTAATCATACATCAATCTAAACTTGTCAAATACACGGTTATTTCCAAAGCACAGCACAATCCTGAGTTGGAAAAAAAAAAAGAATTCTGGTGTGGTGATGGGCCATTTCAAAGTTTAATAGAAATTTCTGCCTGAAGTGGCATGGGACAATGTTTATTTCATGATTCTCATTCACAATATAACCTAAAATACTGGCAGGAATAGCTGCAGCACCCTGCCATAAAGAACCACAGCAATATAGATCTAAAGCAGGCCAAGGAAACAAACTTGTTTTGTTTGGAAATTCATTTGGCTGTTGCCACATCACAGAAGACATTTCCTGAAGTATTTAAAAAATACAACTGAAGTCTAAACAGAAAAAAAAAACAACACAAAAACGCAAAAAAAAAACCCCAAAACATTGACTGGTTGATGGGATAGTTCCATGAAGCTTTGGGTGTTCAGAGAAAAAGGCAAAGGTCTTTTTGGAGGGGGAATCCTCTAATGAAGGAAACTTGGGCAAAGAAATTTGAGGGGCTTGTTTGTTACTTTTAAGATTTAAAAACTGTCTTTTTATCTATGTCCCTTCAAGCCCCATAACTAAGAATCTTTTGTATCCTGAATATATTTTTGACCCAACAAAGAAAACATACATGAAAAGTATTTGCATTCCAGTTGCCTGTTCTGTGAGTCACATGCTTCAAAAAAACTTCAAATAACTCTTGTCTTCTAGCCATGCCTAATTTAATGCGAAAGTCAGAATTTCAGCTCAAACCCTCAGGGGAACTCAGCTGGATTTACTGTTAAATCTTTGCCAGTGCTTTGGAAAGAGTCCACATTGCAAAACACCCACCCAGTCCACTCTTAACTAAGCCAAGATGGCATTAAATTCAATGAACTGGAAAAAAGCCACTTGCATTATATGCTAGCTTCCAGAATATGAAGGATATCTTTGTAAGGGCATCTTTAACTTCACAATCCCTCCATATATCTTTTCATTCCCATACCCTAACATTAAAAGCAAACAGAACATAATTAAGTAGCCAAATTCTCCTTACCTGTAACTTAAAGCAACTTTACTTCTATGTACAGTTTTGGCACGTTTTACAGGCCAACAGTGGGCTATTTGTAATATTACAGAATCACAGAATGTCAGGGGTTGGAAGGGACCTCGAAAGACCATCTAGTCCAACCCACCTACCAGAGCAGGACCCCCTAGAGTAGGTCACACAGGAACACGTCCAGCCGGGTTTTGAATGTCTCCAGAGAAGGAGACTCCACAACCTCTCTGGGCAGCCTGTTCCAGTGGTCTGTCACCCTCACAGTGAAAAAGTTTTTCCTTAGGTTAATGTGGAACCTCCTCTGCTCCAGCTTGCACCCTTTGCCCCTTGTCCTGTCATTGACCATCACCGAGAAAAGCCCAGCTCCATCCTCCTGACACTCGCCCTTTACGTGTTTTACATATTATATTATGTATAATATTATGTATAATATTCCCCCAGGAGGGCAGAAGCGTCCCCAGTGGAAAATGCAGGTACAGGCTGGGAAGGGGGAACACAAACAGAAAACCCTGAACTTCAACTTTCCTTCGTCAATTCCTTTCCTATGCCTACCTAGATCTCCTCAACCAACATGTGAGTAGCAATGAGCATTCCAATATCTCAAGGATATTATTTGTGTTGATAACACTTTATGGCTAGGTCACTTCCCTTTTTATGACTTAGAAATTTTCAAAAATTGGAAATCCAGTTAGAATCACAGTAATGAAAGTGATGGTATATTGATCCAACTTCTCTCACTTTCCAGTTTTTCCTCTGTATAATTAATTTTGAGCTATTTTGGTGGGCTTTTTAAATCTGTAGGTGAGTAATCCAGAGTTGATGTTGATATTTCTGTGTCCATAATCAGGTTTTCATAAACTTCAACAAATACTCACGATGTTATGGCCAGGTAAAATTCACGTAACAGTCTTCAAAACTAACTCTTTTTCATAGTGGATTTGTTCAGTCACAAGGGATTTTTATTTTGTCATGAAAAGACATTTTTACAACATTTTAATCACTGGGATTATTCTAAGGTTTGATGATAATAAAAACAATCAGATGAAGGTAACTCAGGAAAAAATAAACTGAAAACTAGTAACTTAACTGATGAAACGAATATAGTCAAACACCGGCCAGCATATGATTTGGAAACATCAAGGTGTATCGCAAGACAAATACGGGAAAATACTGAAAAGGTGATGTCTAGCACAATTAACATTTCAATTTCCTTACTTGAAACCATCACTCAATGCTCTGACACCAGCAACGACAGGAACTCCCTGAACTCTTAACAGTCATCTATGAATCCCAGTATGTTTTACAAATATTGCATCACAAGTAACAAAACACTTAGCTAAGAATATTTTTACATTACAATGATGCAAAACTTGAAACTGCTTACCCTCGCTACATAGCACAGCTCATTTGAGTGGTAGAAGAAAGGATAGTCAGTTTCAGTAATTCTGCAGCTTATGCATATCTAAGACAACATCTCTGCAGAAGTTACCCAGATTTTAGCGCTGGAAATGGAATGAGGAGCAACAGTAGAGGTTACAGAAATACACTGACACACTCGATTTCACTTTAGTTTAAAAAGAGACACACACCAACTAAAGCAGCAGCAGTAGTGCCATGACCTAGGTGTAAACATGCATTGGGACCTATAGCTCCCTTCTCAGATGAATGCTCAGGTAGGAAATAAGCATGACATAAGCTAAGAAGGAAACCAGAATTCCTGTCTCCTAATTGCTTAGCCATCTTTCAGTCACAACAAATGTGATGTCATAAAGACAACGCAATTATGGAGCAAGAATGTGATCATTTAGACATGATCACCTCACTAGACTAGGCAATAAATCAAACCACTTACTGTGATTTAGACCTACAATGAGAAGAACCATGGATACATCAAGGAGAACTTTCTTCTATGCCCAAACAGTTCAAGTACAACAATCCAATATAAATTGAAATTTCTGAGTGCTTTCTTTAAAAAAGAAACACAGGCACCCAAGAGAAAGCAAAAAATTGCGAGCATATGGCACTTTGGGAGAGTAAACAATATTGCTTTCAGGCCTAGCCAAGGGATTACTGTTACATGAGGAAATCAAGGTTGACTTTCAAAAATCTAAAAATAATTCTAAGAATGCTTCCTGTCTCAATGCTCTGGACAAGAAAAAACAAATGAAAAGACTTAGTCTCTACACGCCATCTAGGTCATTGGTATTACACAACCTCCCTTTTTAAAAACACTTCAAACAAATTCCTATACAGGATATTCACAGGCCTTAACTGATTAGAAACAAGTGCAAGATACGAAATACACCCTGGAAGTCCAAAATTACTTGGTCCCTGTGTCCCTAACAAACTGTAAGAGAATCTGCTAGTCTGACCAGATACTTTTAAGTAAATATAACTCATTAAATATTTACTTACATGCCACTTTATAGCAGAATGCTAAAGCACTACATAGGGCATTCTCTCAAGCTACTTAATTTCATATGTCTGTCTTACATAGTTGCAAAGCAGCACACACCATTAACATAGGTATACCTCTATAGCAAAGAATTACGTATGCAGTTGTTCTTTATCATAGGTTCCAGTTCTGCACTACCTCCAGCTTAGTAAGACAGAAGCAGACTTGTCCATCATACCTCTTTCTATTCAGTGCAGACACAATACACAGGTACACTGCTGGCTTCTAAACTAAGTATCATGCCTCCAACACCCTATCATACCACGCCTGGGAGTTTTACAATCAAAACTATTTGCGCCAAAGAACCATGATATTAGCAAGCTTTTATTAATTATCCTACTCTCCCTTTGTGTGAAAAGCTACAGGATTGCATACGCTCATTTAGACAGTCGAAAAAGGTAAATAGCTGCCCATTAAAATTATTACGCTTTAAAATACACTCAAAGCTGACACTTATATTTGATACTTATATTCAGAAACCACTAACCATAGCCTTAATTCATTACTAGAAAGTATGTTGTATTACGATATAAATAACGATAAAACAAATCCTCCCATGCTCACCTTCTCAGTTACACTGCTATATGCACTGGGCCTTTCATAGTATTACTGGGGAGATGAAGTCACAGCACTGGCTTCTGTTCCCATCTCTGCTACAGGTTAAAATACACCAACATGTCCATACTTTGGCACATAGAGCACTAACCGCTTAATGGAAATTTGTGTGCCATAATTCTTTGGTATTTATAACACAGAGAGCCCTTAGGTGAAGGTTTGTGTTAGGACACCAAACCTGAAGACTTCGGTCCATTTCCTTGCCCTGCCCAACTTTCTTAGCTATCTTTCTACAAGGTACCTAGCATCTCCATGCCTTGGTTTACAATCTGTAAAGTCAAGATAAACATTCTTATTTCAATTCTGAAGGACAGAGAATTTTAAGACAGATGTTACATGTTTTTGAGGTATCCCACGCAACGGTAATGAGGTCCTCACATAAAAAAATCTACTTTGAAGTCACTCAGTAGAAGACACCGTAAACACAGAGTTGCATTAAATCTGTATTTTCACACTACTAAGGTAGTATGTTCTGAGCTGTCTAGAAACTTAGCTACTTTTACACAACTCAATCCTGCAACTTCAAGCTGCTGTAAAATGCACATTATACACAAAAGCATTTTGCTGTCATGTATGTTTCCTCTCCTGTGTTGATAAACAACCATGGTAGTTTTTCAAGGAAGAGCAAATGTTTAATTCCTTGAAAAATATTACAGATGTTACAAAATAAGAGGGTGTATTAGAACAAGGATATGGTATATTAATTACTTAGAACGGAGAAAGTTTTAAAATGCACCTTCTGTTCACATATCTGCATCTGTAAAACCAGGCAAGCTGAAATCACTCTCCCTGGCTTCCTAGTCTCTTCAAGCAATCACTTCTAAATATGAATGCCTGTGTTGTCTGTGCTCCACTAAAGATAAAATTCAAAACTATTTATTTCCTTCTATTTCTTAATAAGCATTTGAGAACCTAAGAGGCTTACTCAGGGTAACACCTGTTGTCAAAAAACAGGCCATATTTATCAAGCCACAATGGAGGTAAATTTGGGTGATAAACTTAGAATCCCATCTTGTGGGTTTCTCACACTATAAACTGGCACACGCTCAGAAGGGCACCTACTTTTGCTTTAACAAGCAAAAGAACAAGCAAAAGAAGGGAGACAAAATTGCACAACATAGAAGGAAATTAAGCCTAAGACAAATCAATTCTACTTTAATCCTCCCTCAGATACTATCTCTCCCCTACCAATGGTTTCATCTATGCCGTAAGACTAAAAAAAAAAAAAAAAAAAAAAAATCACACCTCATCTCCCTGTAAAAAGTCTGGGCAATTAGAAGTCCTCTTCAATTAGAAAAGTTGTCACCTGGAAAGATCTTGAGGATGAATGACTAAGGCCTGGTTCAGCAAAGCATTTAAATATGTGAGTAGTCTCACCGAATTTGTCAATACAGCCAAAACTCAGAGAAATCTCTCAACTTTAAACAAAAGCAAGACAACCATAGCTACTGCAGAATGAGCACCAAGCTGGTGCATCTTCTCTTTGAAATAAACAGGATCTTGAGCATGGAAACATTTAACACTCTAGCTTTATTTCATCTCCTTTTGCAATGCAGATGAGAGAAGATAAGCAAGACACTCATCAGTCTTCCAAGCTAATTCCTAAGCCCCTTTTTATTCAGGTATTTGTGTTAGGAGTGAAAAAGGAAACCAACTGTAAGGCACATTCATTACATAGGTGTTCACCATATTTGGAGCATGCAACCTGAAGAGTATGTAGGATATAGTTCATAAAACCAAAACATTAAATTCTCTAAGAAGCAAAAGTAATGAAATCCACTTTCTTAAGACCTTGTGTCTCATGACCAAACTGTCTCATAGGTTCAAAGTGTCAACAAAAATGTTTCCTGTGGTTGGGACAGTCATAACATCTCCCCTCTCACGCATCTGTTAGGATTCCCAGAAATGATGGTGCTCACACTTCTGCCTTGCCTTTATGTGGGCTTTCCCCACAGCATCTCTTACTGGAACATGGCAGATTTAGAGCACTAACACATTTCATTGAAAATGCCCAACAGATGCCTAAATCAAAAGCAGAAAAGGGAAAAAGACACATACAGAACACATAATTGCCTAAGCTTCTTTTTCATCAGCAATTTTTCTGGATAAAAAGAAAAGCTTTTCTTGAAAAATTATTGTTAACTAGAACACAGTTATAGCACAGGAGGGCAACAAATTCTTTCAACTTATTTTATTAAGCAAGTTGTCACCAGCAATCATTTGTGAATCAAAACTGTGAAAAATTAAAGTATCAATACCCTGTGTTTCTGCTCAGATATGGAGACTGCCTGGGTCAAGCTCAATGTAGGATAAGAACCTAGCTTTATAGTATAGAGAGAAAAGGAAAATATTTTCTGTTCAGTCATCCATAGTTAAACTGCAGTCCCAATAAACTGACAGATATTAGACAGCTTGTGTCTTACATCTCACCAGATCAAAAATATTTTCTATGTTTATTTAGCATATATATAGATAAATATTTATATAGCATAAATATCCATGCTAATGTTGATATCATAGAATCATTGAATGGTTTGGGTTGGGAGGGACCTCAAAGTCCATCTATTTCCAACCCCCCTGCCATGGGCAGGGACACCTCCCACTAGACCAGGTTGCTCAAGGCTCCATCCAGCCTGGCCTTCAACACTTCCAGGGATGGAGCAGCCACAACTTCCTTAGGCAACTTGTTCCAGTGTCTCACCACCCTCAGGGTGAAGAACTTCTTCCTTGTATCTAGTCTAAACCTGCCTGTCCCAGCTTCCAACCATTACCCTTCTCCCTGTCACTGCAGGCCCTTGTAAAAAGTCCCTCCCCACCTTTCCTGTATGCTCCCTTCAGGTACTGGAAGGCTGCTAGAAGGTCTCCCCAGAGCCTTCTCTTTTCCAGGCTGAACAAGCCCAAATCTCTCAGCCTGTCCTTGTAGGAAAGGTGTTCCGACCCTCTGATCATCTTGGTAGCCCTCCTCTGGACTCACTCCAGCAGCTGCCTGTCTTTCTTGTTTTGGGGGCTCCAGAGCTGTACGCAGCACTGCAGGTGGGGTCTCACCAGGGCAGAGCAGAGGGGCAGAATCACCTCCCTTGACCTGCTGCCCACACTGCTTTTGGTGCGGCCCAGGGTGCGGTTGGCTTTCTGGGCTGCGAGCGCACACTGCTGGGTCATGTCCAGCTTTTCATCCACCAGCACCCCCAAGTCCTTTTCTGCAGGGCTGCTCTCAATCCACTCATCACCCAGCCTGTATCTGTGTTTGGGATTGCCCCAGCCCAGGTGCAGGATGTTACACTTGGCCTTGTTAAACTTCATGAGGTTTGCACAGACCCACCTCGCCAGCCTGTCCAGGTCCCTCTGGATGGCCTCCCTTCCCTCCAGCATTTCAACCACACTGCATAGCTTGGTGTCGGCGGCAAACTTGCTGAGGGCGCACTCTATCCCACTGTCCGTGTTGCCAAAAAGATGTAAAATAGCACCGGTCCCAGCACCGATCCCTGAGGAACACATGCTGGCCTGAGCAATCCTAATTCAGATATGGTCATCTCTGAGTCTGCATGGTGATGAATTGCTTCATTGATCTAAAAGTATGGCCTGAACATGGCCTAAGAGGCACATTCACCCTTTGACAACATAGTAATAATACTCATCTGGGAGACTCGATGTTAAATACGCTATGCAACAACACTTCCTTGCCAAGAGAGATGGGTGCTATAAAACGGGAAACTAAGATCCTGACACAACACTACTGCAAACGAGATACAGCTGATACTGGGGTCAGAACTGGACTAATTTTTAAAAAAATTATTATTATGGCTAAGCCAAAAATTCCACTCAAATTTTTACATTTTTTTTTACATGCAGATAGAGTATTTTCTTGTTCTATTAAATGTTTCTTAAGTGAACTTTGAAGCGGCACTATCCTAAAAATCATAGTTGTTTGGAGCTGTACAATTACAATTTCCAAACAATCCATAAATACAGGTATTTTTACAGGGATGGAAAACTAAATACTGAAAATGTTTAGTTTTAATGGCCTGAAATTATATTCACATGTATTCAGGGGAAAAGTTATTTTAAAATAACAGGCTCTATTTCTTGGATAGCTTAACAACATTTGCTGCAATTCAGCTCTTGCACATGAAGTGGGTATAAAATTTTCCATACGAACCCCTGTTTGCCCATGGAATTAAATGTTATCTGTAATCAGTGATGGCCTGCAAATACATTTACAGGGTCCCTAGAAAGTTCTGTGAGATTAAAAGGATCTGGAAAGGTATGGTACAGCAAATGACCCTGCTGAAGACTCTCTGAAGAATGCTTTAGGACTTCTTACCGTGTTTCTTTTAGCTGTTAAGCACTATACAGTGCACATTGAGAGATGTTTTTCAGATTTGATTTATCAGTTTGGTGGATTCAAGAAAAACATTCATTTTGAGAAACAAAAAATACATGGTATTTAGAAGTTTTAAAGCAATGTTAACACATTACATGGTAGTATTCTTTTATCTGAATTAGCAGAAGCACGTCATCCTGAACAAATTCCCTAGTTAAATAAAAGCTCTCTTTTACTGCATCACGTTTTCTTCTCCCTACATATTTTTGCTAAGACTTCAAAACATTTTCTACTTGAAGTAAAACACAACTCATTTTAATCAATTACAAGATTTGTTTCTTGTGTTTTAGTTACACTGGTGTATTCGTTGTTAAAGGACAAAAGAGTTACAGCATTTAGCATTAGTCATACATATCACAACTGTTTTAATTTTTTAATTTTTTTATTAGAAACTTAACAGCTATTTTAACAAAGTAATTTTTGCTCAGTTAACAGAGCTTAAATACTGACAATTGTAAATCTCTGGAGTGAGAAGAATGATCAATAGCAACAACCAATAGGAAAAACACAATCACATTTTTTGTAAACTAGCAGAAAAACTTTAAACACATGAAAAATTACTTCCAAGAAAGCAGCAGAAATGATTCTGGAAAAGTCGAATTATTCCTCAAAGTTTCAGTACAGAATCAAACTAAAACTGAAACAAATGCAATTTTGGTAATTCACACAAATCATCATCCTTATCTAGCATATATAAATACGCACATATTTCAGTGCTCTAACTACTGTGTACTCTTGGTATCTCATCCTATGACACTTTTTCTACCACTGAAACACTTTCAAAGCAGCTTTTATGTTTTAACACTGAACTTTATGTAAAAGTGAATTTGTCTCCTAATAAAAAGATACGTTTCCCCTCAGATTCCACAGTGGATACAGATCACAAGCTACAATTCCACTAGCCTGATTGAAAGATTGTTTTCTTCTGCCTAACACTCAGCACTGGCATGGATAATGGAGTCTTTTTTCAAGCAGGCACAGTCCAGTATAACAACAAAAATAATAACAACACTTAGCATTTCTATCACCCTTTTCATAATAAAATAACACTAATGTTAACCAAACAATTCTCTCCAAGCTCTGTTCTACCTTCTCTATTTTCCTCACATAAACAACATTCTGTATTGATATGCATACTGATTGCTAGATGTGCTGACCAGCTAAATGACAAGATGAAGACAGGGTAACAAGGAGTAAGGAATGTATAAGAATAGGAAAGACGTCAAAAGCAGAAATGCAAGGGGTGAGTGTGTTCAAATTTGTGTATGTGCACACATGCATGTCGCAAGTAGCGTATCACCGGAGAACTACAAGCAGTAAAACAAGGTGAGCAAAAGATCACTTACGAAACACAAAAAGCGACTGAAAGTAAATAGAAAGTAAAGAACAGTACTGAAGGTTACCGAAGGCTGAGAGAAAGAAAAGAAGTGTGAAAAAGAAGCAGGAAAGGGAAGATTGTAATAAAATTGCTAAGAGAAAATAAAATACTTCAGAGATAGAGCAGCAAGAACTTTTGAAGAAAAAAAAGATAAAAATTAAACAAAAAAAAAAAGCCAAAAAAAGGGTGGGCAGAGCATGGAAAAGAGAGAACAGCAAAAGAAGAACAACCCTTAGTTACTTGATGAGAAAGTCTGTCTCACTCATGGAATGTGTTACACTGCTGTAATCCACTGCGTACAAGTCCACACTGGAGAGCAGCACCACACCTTTCTATGCAAGCTTCCCCACTGGTTCATATGCCCCTTAAGCGCAGTTAACGCTACCAGTTACACAGTTCTTATCCAGCACATGGTATCTTCGAGTGTTCTTTAAATACATATAGGCGTACGTGAAGTCAGCGCCTACAAAAACTTAACTGTTTAGAAGGCAACTTTTTTCAAGAAGCAATTCCCCGGCAGTTGTCATCAACCTTTCCTCCACAATTCTGTTTCACTTATTCCATACAGAGTTATCTCTCTGTCCTAGACTTTGTACTTGGATGCAGAAGCAGTTGCTTTGATTTGGCGGTGTCTCAGTATAGCAAAGTCATCCATCTTGTATTAGAAATAGGACTTCCTATCACAAAGAAAAAAAACGATAGAGGAAAATCGGACAGCACAGGCACATGAAAGTTTAGAAGCTACATTTAATAAGTTAGTGCTTGTTTTGAAAGGATAAGCAAGATCAAAGCAAAGCTCAGTTTTCTAGATGTAGCAAAATACATCAGTAGCCTTATTTCAATTTTTGATATAAGCTCGTACCAGCTCTCTGACTTTTCTGTTTACTTACTGCTCTGCTTCTCACCTCTCTCTTCGCACTCCATGGTTTTATTCCTACCTCTGCCGCTTTCTTCAAGGGTGCCTTACTTTTCCATTATGTGCTTTTTTCTTTCTTGTTCTCTTGTTTATGCCCAAAGAAGTACTTAAACTGCTGTATGATGCCATTTCAGCTACAAGCCAGTATGAACACAGCTAAAAATGAAGAATTCTAGTGGAACAGAGGTTAGCACCATCCACACTGACTGGCCACCACACTCACTGGTAAGTCTATGTTGGAAACCTAATTGTAATCAACTCTGAAACCGAGTAATACAGTAAAGCTGTGCCAGCACCAGGGAGGTCCCTTGCCCTTTTTCTCTTCTCTCATCCATAACTGCGTTGGAAAAGTGACCACTGCAATGACCGAACTTCTACATTATACAAAGAATCCCATTCTCGGTGCCCAGTCAACGGTTTCACTACCAAACGAAAGGTTATTGTTACACCTTCTCCTTCCCATGGGGTTAAGTACTCTGCTGATGCAGTGCTGTGAATCTGCACTGAATCTCCAAAAATAATTAATAGTTATGGATATTAGAAGACAATGTGTATTCTTGCCTTCAATTTTAGTTCACATTTCTGCTCATAGACCTTACTGAAGAATTACTGTTCAAAAACCCAGTGAGTACATATTAGGTTTTGCATTTCTAACATGGCAAGTCTAAATGCTGAAGTTCTCTCTCACAAACCTTGGAGCAGTAGGAGGAGAACACCACCCCACCCCACGCCCAGCAATGTAATTTTATCAGTATAAAGGGGTTTGGCACTGAGGAAACTTTCTCCTATAAAAAGAGATGAGGAGGGGTGTAACAGCATAAGGTATCTTTAAGCCTACCATTAAGATGTAGCAGGGGACCTATTTGCACCATTTAAAAACTAATTCAAAATGTACGCAGACTGTAACTTGTACTAGGGCTATTTGTACCATCAATACATTTTGCTCACAAATTCAGACCATGACACATTTTTTAACGTAAAAAATTCTTCATCTTAAAAAGATTGTAAATACAAATGCTACACATATATGCAAATAAACACTCACATACGGAAATATAAACAGAAATGGAATTATTTGGTGTACAGTCCATGCTATCTCTGTTTAGATCATGTCATTCTAAATTAAAACAAAACAGAACACCCTTCCTAAATGATGTATTCCAGTTACAAAATAAATGAAGCAGTGAATTAAAGGATGCTATCTGGTGTTTTTTTAACTCACCATGGAACTGGTAAATCACCCCCACGCAACACTGCACTTTGTGGACATTTGTCATATACTGCAATGCCCATACTAAGGCAACACATCCCAGGAGCTGGCACCCATGCTATCAGCAAGAATTTGGCTACAGAAACAGCAATGATTCATCATGCATTCTAGAAGCACTGTTGAAACAGCAAAACAACACACTGCTATTTTAATCCTGTAAGGGTAACAAGCATTTAAAAAATAATGATAAATTTGTTTGTAAAAGTAAAGTAAGCAAAACACCCACAGTTATAATAATGCATTTGAAACTGCATCTTTATTCACTTTTTTTTTTCTTCAGAGGACAGAAAATAGCTATTTAGTAAAAACGTCAGCTAATTACTTACCTCTGTGATTTAAATGGTCAACAACATTATAGAATGTTTCACAATAGCTAAATCAAAAATCACTGGTTCAAAAATAGTCTAATTTAGATGGCATTCAGTTTTTTAAATCCTCTGTACTAATTTTAAAAATAATAATAATAATCTAGACACATTTTCATTAATTGAAATCTATATTGCAAGTAGGGGATTTTCAAATTCACCCTCTGAACGAAGAGCCAACAGCATAGTCAAACAACATTTTTTTTCAATGTACGTATCACATCTGTTATTATCCCAATATGTACCATGAAAAATGTTTTTCGGCTACTAGTATCTAAAAATTTGCTATAGTGGTACAGCTCCTGTCAAAAGCTCTCAAGTGCTATTGATTTCTTTGATGAAAGCACTCTCCTCTTTCTTCCTCAGAATGTTCCAGTTAAATACAAATATAAGGAACTTTTGTCTACTAAATTACATACATCTGAAAAGATTATTAATTTCTTTCCATACCAATTACACAGTGACACTAAAACTTTACTAGTAACACCCTTTTACTATCACCTTGTCAAAGATGCTAAATAACATCTCTATAGAGTTTAAGAGAGCATCATTGGAAAGCATTTTGGACCTGCTGCCCTTTGTCCCATTACCCAAACACACACCATGAACCCTTACCTTTTGGAAAACAACTTCATCCTGCTTCCTTTTCTTTTTGCCGCTTTTTCTGATCCTCTGGTTTGTCTGAATCCATTTTGCGACCTGGAGTTCAAAACCACAGTGCTTTTTTTAGGAAGAAGATGCGACCTGAGTGCAGCTATTCAGCATTAGTAAGAAGCTATAAACAGACTCAAGACAATTTTTTTCCATTGCTTCACTGGAAAGAGGAAAAGTACTTTTCCCATCTAGAATGACATGGTCTTAGGTAGTATGGTTAGTTACTTGTGCATGGTCAAAGCATGAGGTGGTGGTGTTCCTCTTAAAGCTTTCAGTGTATGGAGTTTTTGCACAAAGAACTTGTTTGATGCCAGATCAGGTTGCCAAATGGAAAGTTATCATTGCAGTGTGCAAAAATCCTGGGGAAAAATCTCTGTGCTTTGTCTCTTAAACCATCTGTTTCAAGTAAGACGCTTATTTCCAGCTGCCCACTCGAATGTTGTTCCAGACTACCAACGCCAAATTTAGACGGTGGGGTTGTTATTATTTAATAAAGTAATGACACTCATTTTTTCCCCCCATACAAATATTAAAACACCTATACGAAAGCAATTTTTTTTAAAAAAAAAAAAGCAAAAGCGTGGCGGGGGTGGGGAGGGGGTGTCAGGTGGAAGGCTCAAGGATCAGATTTGCAGAGAGAGAAGCGGGGGGGGGGGGGCAAGGCAACAGCTGCGAAAGGTTTCCTCCTCACCTCGCCGCTCACTTGCTGGACGAGCTGACACTCCTTCCAAGTCTCACCCTCCTCCAGCAAAGGCTACACGGGGGAGAAAGCGCACGCTGAGGCGGGCTCGGAGTATCCCCGGGGAGCGGAATGGCCCCGGGAAGCCCGGTCGGTCAGTCCGTCCGTCCGTCCGCGCGGGCCGACCTCAGGGTCTCCCAGAGCCCCGCCCCGCCCCGCCCCGCCCCGTTCCGTCCCGCCACCGCCTCCCGCCCACCGCAGCCCTCGGTAGGAAATGAAACACCTCCGCGGGGTCCCCCGCCCCCGTGCCCCGGCCCCGGCAACCCCGCGGAGAGGAGGAACCTGCCTTAAAGACGTAAGGGCCGCCCGGCTCCGGGGGCAGCCCCGCCGGGGTTGCCGCGCCTCCCCCGGCCCGGTCGGAGCGGTGCCTCGCCTGGCAGCCCCCGCGGTCGGCACCGGCGGCAGGCGCGGGGCGGCTCGGCTCGGTTCTCCGCGCCCCGGAGGAGCGCGGCCCGGCCCGGTTCTCCGCGCCCCGGAGGAGCGCGGCCCGGCCCGGCCCGGCCCGGCCCAGCCCAGCCGCGGGGGACCCGCCGGTGGTGCTGCCGCCGAGCCGTGCTCCCCCTGGCCGACGGGAGAACCCCCCCCGTGAGCTCCGCAGGCACGGTCGTCACGGGTTCACAGTCGCGTTTTTAGAGAGACGCTCTCCCGTCAAGTCCCCTCCTATGAAAGCCGCCTTCCTGTTAACCCTCCTGTGAAGGCCCCCTGTCACAGGTCTCCACAGACAGAGGAACGGCCTAATGGGGCTAGTTCAACAGTGAGAGTGTCGCCACCATGACGTGCTTCAAGATTTCCCCCAGTGTTTGCTTGACATCTAAAGAATCCAACTATTAAATTATCTTCGAGGGTCTGAAATGCATCTTAAAAGCAAGAACCAAAGCAGCGTTTCATGCATACTGCAGCACAGCAAGCCCTTTACTGAGGCCTTAGTTAAAAGCTTTATTCAGTAAGAGACTGCATGCAGGTGATTAAATTTAGGCATGGGACTTCAACAGATGCTTCTGTGTCCTTTGAAGGACATTCTTGTGTCTCTCCACCATGATGGGAGAGACCCAAGTAATGCCAGCCATGCAAAATCTGAATACTGAAGTTCCTAATTTAGGATTTTGTTAAGTGGTATGTGTTTAGCATTTAAAAAGAGAGACAATAAGGATAGACTGCATCACGCTTGGTATAGTTAAAATGATGTTAGTAAGGTAATTTCACTATTTTAAAAATAATTCATACTCTGTGCTATACATGACAATTCCCTGAAAGCTACAAAAGAAAATCTATGCTTTTTTAAAAGAATAAGGCTCATTAAAGCATGTATTTGAGGAAACCTTCCCATATATAGAATTAGATGGACTTTGCAAACAGATTTAAGTAAATAAAGGTAGGTCCAATTGGTGTGCACTAAGTCTTGACAGTATCCCTTTAACTTTTATCACTTAAAGAAAGGAAAAACCCTCTCTCCTACCCTTTTTGTTTTACTGCCACAACATCCTTCTTTCAAGATCAAAAGCTTTAGATCAAAGCAAAGATCAAACTCCATGCTTTAAACAGAAGCAACTTCACTATGAAGCATTACACAAAGAACTTTTTAATAGAGATATCACAGTAGAAAATCTTACTATAGATTTTTATTTCAGACTCCTAACAGATCTACTTGAAACTGGTATCAGCAATATATTTTTATTTTGCAAAGCCACAACAGATTTTCTGCTAAATGGGAATTCTGGAAGCTCCTATAAATGGACTCTTGAACTGTGTGCATTTGAATGAAGAAAGAAGAACAGAGCATCGTTCAAAAAGAACGATCAAGAATATGAACAAAAATTACATTAGTGGCAAACCCAAATTAATGCAACTACCTAACAATATTCCCTCAGATCAGTTAACAGATTAGATTGTGCATTTTCACAGAAGATGTTACAGGAAACACTGTGTCACGGCAACAATGAATGATTTAGACTTTAAAGAATTACACTTCCTCTCCTGTCAGATGTTTGGAGAAAATTAGGGAAAAGAAGTAACACCTTTTCAGACCTGCAGACCCTGAGGCTGATTTGGTTGAAAATACCTGAGCACACAAACACACTGTGTGTTAGAACTTGGAGGTGGCTCCTGTTTTTCTGTTAGTAGCTGCACAGCAGTGAAGGAAACACAACAGGAATTGTTACTAACTTTTATAATGGTAATATACTGTGTGGAGCCAACATCTGGGGTTCCCTGGTGGTGGCTGCTGGGCACGTCATGACTTGAACACTGATCTACTCTAAGATGACTGCACTGCAGCATGTAAGAGCCAACATACCCGTACAGAAAGCCTGCAGAGGAAAGAAAGCACTGAGAGAAACAGGGTGGGCCTAACAAGCGGTGGTCACAGCACCAGCTGTGCACTCAACCGTTAACTCCACTTATTGATGCTTCAATAAGATTTAGCTCATGATCAGGTGGAAATTTTGCTGTGAAAATTGGACGCGGTAGGCAGAGCAGAGAGAGCGGGAAGAGGAAAAAAAAGGAGGGGAGGAGGGAGAGAAGAAAAGATGTCTTTAAGAACATTTTGTCTCCTACTGTGTTCTTCCATACTCCACAAGGAAGGAGCTTGTTTACACTAGATAAAAGGGTGATGGAACACCCAACTTAAAGGGAGAATGACTGCATCACCCTCCATCAACAGCCCTGTTTGCTGTCCATATGACACTGACTTTCATACTTGAATCCTCTCACAACAGCAATTAAGGTATTAGACCATCCTCCATGTCCTTCTTTACTTGGGAAGACTTTCTGAGACTGCTAATGGAGCTGTCCTACATAACATGCATTTATACATGTCAAAACATGCTTAATCCTTCATTCATGCAGCAGCAGGATTAAATATAACTGAGTTTTGAAACGAGGACGAGGTAGCAGAAGAGACCTGGCTTCCAATCTTTTGCAAAAGGTTCAGAAAATGAAAATACAGAAAAGTTATCCAGTAGCTCACTAGATGATTAATATTGCCTTGAAACATTGGACTATATTTCTCAAAGGCAAAAACTGCAAGGATTTTAAAACACTACTGTTACCAGAATTTGGCAGAGAGACCACAGAGGCAGTGGGCTACAACTGAAAATGGCAAGATGGGGTGCATTTGCATTGCAAGAAGCAGTATATCAGCAGCAGATTAAAAATACTGAAAAAGAAATCCAGCCCAGAATGTGCCTCTGTAAGAACAGCAAGTGCTCCAACTGATTTTGTGCAGTTTTCATAGGGACAGCTTTATTCACTGAAATGGAAAATCAAATTGTTCTGACATTATCTGTATTTTAGAAAAGATGGTAATTTATATTGATACCATAAATCCGAATGTTCTAATGCCTCCAAGAGTCTCTGTGGTTGTGTAAACACACTCTTTGCAGATCAGCATGCTGTGTCTGATATTCTTGAATGTAACACCCCTACAGAGACATTATAGTTCAAGTCAAACTTGCCCTTCCTGAAAATATCTCTACCTCCAAGAGGAAAAAAAACCTGTCAAAACAGTAATTTTGAGAATGTACTTTCAGTACACTGCAATGTGACTTTCACATACTGTGGCAGGAATATTTTTTTTTTCAAAGGGTAATGCAAATATATCCTTCATATCCACATTAGAAACCCTGCTTGGTGGAGGAAGTTTCTAGGTAAAGATGAATCACTGTACTGACCTACGTAGTTCAAGATCAGATTCATAATCTGATAAAGAAAGTATCTCTGACCACAGAATCTGTAAATAATATGCTTATTACTGATTATTAAATAATAGTATGTAACATATAATTATATATTATTTATATATCATAGTGTATTATATTATTTATATTATAATAATATTTTTGGAGTATGCAAAAATGCTCAGTTTTTTCCTCTCCTGATTTCACCAGGAGCTCATACTACTATACAGGTGCCTCTCTGGAGTGATTGGAAAAGTATATTATTGGTTTTATATTTAGGCCTTTCTGCTTGAGAAGTATTCCCATGTGCTGTGAACTTTCAACACAGTCCAGCCCTTTCCTTTACAAGTAGTAAGATAATATTTTAAAGATAGAACACTTTTTAATATAGTCATGTATGGAAATAAGACCTCAGATTTCACGATGGCCCTGCACTCTTGTCAATTTAAAAGTAATTTGAAATCAGACATTTTGAACCCAGAGTACAAAGACTAGGGCTCAAGATTCTTTGATGTAAGAGAATCCTCTTTCACTCCATCCATCACCGAGACCTTGGTAGGCAGTGGATAGTTGCTGGCTGGCCAAACTATGCAGGACTTTGAAAGCCCTTTGTTGTTGGTTTTTGTTTTGGTTTGGGTTTTTTTGTTTGTTTGGTTTTTTTTTGTTGGGGGTTTTGCTGTGAGTTTGGTGGGTTTTGTTGTTGTTGTTGTTTGTGGGTTGTTTTGTTTTTTTGTTTTTTTTTTTAGGTTTGTTTTTTTTTTTAATTACAGAGGAAAAGAAAGAAAAACATATCTGAACATGGATGCTGGACAGTCCTGCACCACTGATGTGACAAGCAGTGTTTTTCTTCCTTTTCCAGTACAAAGAGACAGTACAAAGAAAATGAGACAGACTATTTCTTGTTGAAGACATAAAATACATCTTTTAGAGGTACTGACCTCTGAGCCTTAGTGAACCCTCAAAGCAATTAAAAATCCCTCCAACAGCTCTAGTACAAGAAAAATATTCAAGGCAAAAGTCCATTAGCCCTCTGGCCATGAAATATTGTTAGCCCATATGCTAAGGATAATAACCATAATCTGAACCATAACCTTTACTGCTCGTTTTTTTATTAACTAATACCTTTGTACACCAACAGACTTTTCAAACCTATCTTTCTCCAGACATCTTCATTTTGGCATTTAGATTTCACTGTGGGCTTAGAAGGGAGTAGACAGAATATTTAAAGCATCCTGGAAAAACACCCCATTCTTATGGAGATGGAATGAGTTGCAGAAGAATCACTTATTTCCTCCATGATTAAACAGAAGGTGATCATCACCTACATCTTTGGTCTGACTGTGAAGCACTGCTAAATGAAAAGGGGATGACTGAAGGTGATTTAAACTGGGAAAGATCTTGACATTGCTTATATCAGCTTCTGTGGAAGACCACAAACTGATGGAGATGGAATGAAGACCATTACACAAATTACCATCTGCTCTCTAGAAGTACTTCAGCAGCTCAGTGTTTTTGCAGAATGTGTGAAAAAAACATTAGGCTCAAAAGCAAGAGCTTCCATCTCCAGCTGTAGCCAGCTGGGAATACAACGGCAGGATGTGAACCCTCAGGACCACTTTGAGTTTCTGACTTGACCACTGCATGAATCAGGAGGTCACAGGATTTTGGGTGGGCATTACAGAGGGCTACATGGACTTCAGATACACGGTATGTGCTTATAGACATGCATGAAATACATCTTTCCCATATATTCATTCCTTCCAATCACAAACATGTCTTTCTAAAAGCCTAGAAAACAGGGAAATTTTCCAGGCTGTAAAATGTGTGTTTCTTTTAAAAACCCTAGACCACTGGGGAGGGAAGGTGGCAACATGTTTCTGTCACATAAAAATTTTTACTTAGCTTCGTTCCCAACTCTTTATCCTCCTGCACCAAAAAGATCTCAAATATTATTTCCTAAAGTAGCATTTGACTCCTCATTATTTCATATCCTATATCCAATGCACTAAAACTACTTATAAGGGACTCCAAACTGGAGAGATTTCAGCCATTTTGAAGGCTGAAATTAATTAATATAGAAAATCTGTTTTCTTGCAAGGTAGCACAAAAAATATTTTAAACCTCTATGGATTTTCCATTGGGTAAAGAAAACAATGGGCAGGCTAAAAATTAATTGGTTGCTAACTTCTATGCTTTTCTTCGGATGATTTTACAAGCAAAGAATTAAAATCAATGTTTACTGCTATGCAAGCCCAGCTGTGCCCTTATTAGGCAAGTCTCAGTTCAATATTTCTGTGTAAAAGAGGACCTGTCGCCCCTCTCTTTGCTATGTTTCCACCCCCTGCACATGTAGGTGGGAGCGTGGGAGCTTGGGAATGTGAACTTGATCCAGCATTGATCAGCCAGGCAGCAAACTGTTATTGTTCTTTAGATACCAAACATAACTCCTTTCTAGTAGGGATAAACTCAGTCATTCTGCACATAACACAGCTTTAGTGTTCAGCAATGCAATTAATAGGAAATGGGAATGAGAATGACTGTTTGAGATTTATTAAACCTAAAAAAGATTCTAATGAACAAACGCGTGGAATCCAGTCCACAGTTATTTCAGAAATTGAACGTTTGTTTCAAATGCACTTCAACTTCTTGAACAAGCTGTTACTCGTGCTGATTTACAATACTACTACTACTGTACCTCTGAGATGAACACTGAAAGGTAACCTGAAGAAAACCAGAAAGACATTTGTGAAAATCTGGCTTTTGACTGGAAAGGCAAGCCAATGTGTTAGCAGGTCATTAAACTAAATCCAGTGAGGTATCCTCCTGAGCCTTAATGCAGACTCAGTCCCAGCTGCAATTTGAAAAGCATTTTTTTCTTAATTATTCAATTGATGGCTGAATTAAGACTCCTGAAATGCTGTTTTAAACTTCACTTTTAGAAATTAGAACAACAGAGGCACTGAAATGTTATGGCCAATACTTTCAAATCTAACGTTTAAAAATTAACATCCACATTCAACCTAGACACCAAGTTATTCAGTGCTACGTGGGTGTCTAACCTGAGGCAGCATGTTTTCCAATTTTAGAATGTGATTACACAATAATTCTTAACAATGCTATTCTCATCTTGAATGTCTGTGTTCTTCTCCTAAAATTAGCAATCACATGCAATGCAGAAGAAACTTACCCCAAACTATAACAATAGTCTGAGCTATGCCTGAACTTGAAGAGCTCTGAAATAAATTTGGGTCCTTACTGACATTTAATGAGGTATTATTTTATATAAGCAATTTTCTTGAATTTTTGAACTATTCAACGAACAAATACATACCACTGTTGTGTCTCGTTTAGCAGTAATCTTATGTACAATTTATAGGAATGGATAAATAAATTACAAGGCCATTTTATGCCAATAACCTTCACAGGATCTATTTAAATAATAATAGACCTTACAACTTATTTGATAGTTTGCTACAAAGAAAATATCAAATTCTTTGTATACCATGGTCTATCTAGTCTTTATCTAAAACAGCTTTCAAAGAGTTAACAACACAGAGAGAAAGTCTGTTTGTGCAATCTGTCTTGATTTGTTTCTCTTCATGATTCATCTGACATTTATGCATACTACAGTACTATACACATTGCTTGATTTATATTTTCCAAAATCCCATCTTCTTTTCTAAAATAATGGGATGCAATGCTGACAGTACAACTGCTAATTTAGGAAAAAAACACAGCACTAATGATTTGTGAAATAAGAAAAAAAAAATTTTTTTCTTATTGTGCTTGCTAGCATTAGAGAAGACATTAATCAATTTCCATTGTTGACCTATGCTCATTTAAATTTTTAAGGACTTTAGAAAGATCTTTTTGTCTTCCAGCCTGCAAGCCTGCTAATATCAAAGCAATACCATTTTTCTTGAGGGGAAGTGCCTATTCTTCAAAGTATGCTTTCCACATAGAAGAATAAGCCACCTTAAAGTGGCAGTTACACATTCTTCTGATTATTTCTCAAATATCAACTCATTAGAATTCAGCTACCAAATCAATTCTATTCTCTGCCTTGATGTTAAAATACATACAAAAGTCTCCATGTTCAGATAAAAAAAATAAATCTAAGGGTAAGTAGCAAACTTCATTATTTAAGCAGCAGCATGTTATTCTTATGACTAATACTTAATACCAACTTTGAAATTTATCTGAGTCACTGTTAAATTTTAGTAAATATGTAAGAAAATTTTACGTTTTCATAGCCCCTTCCCAATTTTTTCCCCAAATCACAAGCCTGAATGAGATTTTTCTACTTAACAGGTCATTCTCACTGCCAATGCCTACAAATTTACTGTATCTCAACAAACAATAAGGATTTCACTTGTTTACTCTCTCATTGTTGCCATCCACCAACATGCAGTTATGTACAACCAGACAGGAAAACTGCAAGATAAGACATGACTAGCATTGACAAGAAATATCAAGTATTAACAAACCCAAGCCTTAAGTTACACTCTGATCCAGTAAGAGTGGTTTTTCTACTGGAAAAATTTTCTAGTACCCTCTGTAAAACTTGGGTGAACAACTGCTAAAGGAAATTCAGAAGTTTAGTAATGGCATTCTTTAAAAAAATATTTGAATGTGGTTGGTTAGTTAGTAGTTGACCATAACCGCTACTCTGTGATGCATTCTCTTGTAGAGGTATCCCTTCATCTATATTTTTGTCTTAGTAAAAGAAAACAGGAAATCTATAAAGCTTATAACTGGGGCAAAAGCCGAAAATCTTAACGACAAACTGCTTTATCGGGAATCATATTAAGTACTTGAGCTGCTGCTGCAACATCCTCCAAAAATTTATGAAACCACAGAAATAAGTTACTTACATTGTTTTGGAACCCTTTACAAAGGTTCAGTTCAAATTTTTTAATAGTTTTGCTATGAGTTTCCTTTCCAATCCATTTCTTCTTCAAGAAGGATAATCCAAAAGCTAGTCATATACAAACAAACCAGAAATACTATGAATAAATGAATTTTCACCACTGGAAGATTTCTTTTGACTGTGTATTTCCAGAACTGTGGATGATTTACAAGTAACGTTAGTAGATGGAGCTCAAACTACTGCTTTACCACAGTAACACAGAGCAGTGCAGAGAGTAAAAAATGGGAATTATTTTTAAATGCCAAAATTTGTAGTATTGTAACAGGAGGCTGTACTCCAATATTCATTCAGAATTAGAAAGCACGGAGTAGTATTCTCACCATACACACTATGAGCTGTACATGGTCTGAAATACCTGTTGGCAGTACCTACTTTAATCAGGAAATACTGTTTAAGGTAGAACAGTGGATAAGAATTAAGCTTTAACAGGAGGGTGAAATAGCAAAAGGGACCGGGAGAAGGATACAGCAGTGCTATCACCTCTTGCAATTTATTCATAATTTTAAGGGGATGTTTGGTGTGTTTATCCTAGTGCCTGCAGCTATATGATCACATAAGACTTGTAGGTTAGACTGTAGGATATGTTGGAAACTAAAAGTCATGAAAGAGCAGTACAACTACTCTTCCCCCCCCCCCCTTTTTTTTTTTTGGTAACTGAAGAATGAATCTGAAGAAGATTGTTTTCATAACACAAGGTACGGTACCAAATGAAATACACACCCAAGGAACATTCAAGATAGTAAGTTTACCAGTAAATAATAGTATGTTATGAAACAATGCAGTTTTAGCGGCAAAAGAAAAGGTGGTGAAATTGGAATGAGTTAAAAATTATATGTAGGAGTTTGAGATGCAGAGGCTGCCTAAAGTTTATTGGTCTACTTCTCAATTAAACAGTGGACAAAAGAATTCAAAATGATGAAAGACTGTAAGCATATTTTTAAAAGGTTGATTATCTATGGTAGAGTAAGAAATTCAGGTAAGAGTAACTGGGCAATATAACACAAAGACAAGCCTGTGCAGAACTGAGAAAACCTTCCTCAAGAAGCATATGGTCTTTTAGTCTTAAACTCTAATTAAACATTACATAGACTGAAAGACAGAATAAGAACTGTGCTTAAGAGAACAAATCATCATCAGCAAGGATGAAGTGGACTTAGTGATTTCACAGGTGTTTTCCAGCTCTAAATGCTGGTTTTGTTCTTGTAATTCTACTCCTTGCCAGCTTAACGCATTGACTCTGAACATGAGGAAAAACTTCTTTACTCTGAGGGTGACAGAGCACTGGAACAGGCTGCCCAGGGAGGCTGTGGAGTCTCCTTCCCTGGAGATATTCAAAACTCCCCTGGGTGTGATCCTGTGCGACATGCTGTAGGTGAACCTGCTTGAGCAGGGGGGTTGGACTAGATGATCTTCAGAGGTCCCTTCCAACCGCTAACATTCTGCGATTCTGTTAAGTCATTACTACGTGCCCATGAGGAAAAGTTGCTATAATCCCTCAGTGAGTCATCTCTGAGACAGAAGTACATGCTGAAGGTTGCTTGATTTGATAAAAGGTATTTTCGACAATGCAATATGACCTTATTTAACATCACCACAATGTGCTCCCAGAAAAATATCCTCAAGAAAGCTCGTATTTCAGAAATACTTTTTTTTCATCTCTTATGTTCCTTATTGTTTTGCACGTGAGAACACCTTCCCGCACAGCAAGTCTGAAGAAAACCACTGTGCCGTGGTGCTCTTCCATGTAAGAAAGAATTGCCCAGGCATTACCACACCCCATATTTTATAACATTAACCTTTAATGCTTTAGAAAATACTAAATTTGGAAGTGTAAGTTGGCAGGCAGAATTATTTTTTCGCTGCAACATGCCAAATTCTGTTTTTATTTATCAGTATGACTCTTACGTTAAGTTATTCTTGATTACTGCTGGTATATACATGAGGCTGGAAACTAGCCCAATATTTAGAAAAGACCAAATGACTTTTCCAAGAGTGAAAGGGTAATAGAAATTGACAAATATTAAAGTTTCAATAGTTGTAAGTTGCAAGTATAAAGGGGTGTACATATATGCGGTTCCCTCGACAGAGCAGGAGACAGGATTTGGAATGGCAAATGTAACAAAGCACAGGTAAAGGAGACAGGATCTTCAGTTAGACAGATGCCATGACACATGACACATGACTGTAAAGAATACAAAATGCTAATTCCTCTACTGGAAGGAAGATGGTATGAAACATTGCTTCAGCAGTCTGGGGACTGGAAAATATTTACCATCATCCATCTTTTGCACAAGTACCCTTCCAGTGTCCTTAGGCTAGACACTGTCGTGAAGACAGTGAACTGAGGGGTGGGCTAACAACTCTGTTTTTAAGTGATCATGTTGTTATCAAATTTTAGAGAGTACTAGTTGTGTACAGGTGATAGACTTGGATATAATGACAGAAGAAAATTCTTAAAAACACTTGGTAGCTAATGCTGTAAATGAACAAGTGGTGAATTTTCTTATAGTCAATGGATGACATGAATTTCCTGAGCAAAACCCACCAAAACACAGAAATAAAAGATGCCACAGAAACAACCACAGTCACTACAAAATATAAAATTTCTCATATGGGAGAGATACAAAAGAACCATGTTCTGACTTGATTTTCAGAATGGACAGCATGATAAGTATTTCCCAATCCCATTACAAAGGATAGTCTCTCCAGTAAGGAAGTTTCCTCTCCAAATAGAGTGAAGTCTTAGATAGTATTTGTAAAGTTAAAATGTTGAAATTCTCGATCAAGTTATTTCTCATAGGTATCTACTAAACCACTACGAAATACATTTTGTCTCTCTAAGAGTAGGTGCTGCAGGATTAAGAGCGACTTTAGCTATCACACTACAGGACTCTATGGTGCAGTCAGTACAACAAAGGTGATAAGCAGAAAGTTGCTGAAACCTGTGCAGGGCAGAAGATGCTGCTTCTCTGCTTTTGGGACATCTTTGGAGCAGAGATTTACCAGCTGCTTTTCAGTTGCTCCAGTACTCAAGAAAGGTAGTCAACTGCAGTGCATACTCTGTACCTCATACACTGCTCACACTGTCTGTCTGTCTGGCTCAGCCTTATGACTTCACCCAAAGGAGCTGACAGAAACCTTCCTCTACACACACCCTAGTCCACTCACCTGGCAACTTGTATCAGAGAGAATAAGTCACTTCTGTTTCATTTCTGAGCTGCTATTTATGATGCAGGCAGTTCACCTGCATGTAGGAAGGTGGTCTATGTGCCCTCACATAGATTCATCATACTAGCCAAGTTCATAGTTCGCTGAAATAATCTAAATACTTTTTAAAGGGGTTTCAATATCATCTCCTGTACAGCACGAGTAGATTTATAGTTCTGTAGTCAGTAAATACAGTCATATTTAGATTATAGATACTAACGTATAGAGAGCTACTAAGCAACCTCTACAGTCTTGATTTCAGGACTAAGAGCTCCGCAAATGGTTTAATAAAGCATAAAGGAAACAAGGTTCCTATTCACTGAATGACAACAACTTCAGTTCTTTCAATAAAGTGGAAACTAGTTCCCATAAGAGCCTGAGAAGTGCTGAAGGCAACAAAGGTAAATCATCAAAAAGGTTATTGATGAAAGAGAGAGACAGAGGGAAAAGGTCAGCATGCCGATGCTCAGAAGCAGCAGAATACTAAACCAGCACCATTCCTGTTGACGTTGCTTTTATGGAACAGCTAAACTACCAGGAAATCTCTTTAATCCTTAAAGAAAATTTACAATGCTTTACAAGCCTGCTGGGTGTGGAAATATTTTTGCTACATGTTTTGCTTACACAACCAATATATACTTGTAGGGTACAATGAAACTACTCACTATTCATTCTGAACAACTTATGGTACACAGGAAAAGAGAGTTCAATTTTCACATTAATCAAAACAATTTTCAGTTCTTTAGTCTGCTCCTATCTTCCTTATTTGTGACTTGAGAGTTAATTGTTGGACACTAATAAGGCACACCCTCAGAGATAATATACATGTAAGTAAAATGCCAGAAAACTCTTCCATTTCAGACAGCCAGTTCAGCATCTCACAACTACAGCTGTGCAACATCAGTTTCTCCCCTATACTTGAAGCAGCTATTCTACAATGTATTTAATTTTTTATCAGGGACAAAACCTTGATCAAAAGATAGCATTAAAATCAAGGTCCTTTTTCAAGAAATGACTGAACACCAAGATCCATGATGGTACTTACTGTCCCTTCCTTTCCTACCTTGCAATTAAAGCTAATTTTATTTTCAGTAATTTTACAGAAAAAAAAAAAACAAACCCTAGCATCTTCAAATATTAGTCTTTGAACATTTAGATCTTGGGGCAAAACTTCCACCTTTGCAGCAGAGAACAGTGGACATGCACATCTCTAAAGCTCAAGGGAAGAACTCAACCACACTGTGTACAGCTCAGGTTCAGTGACCACTGCTTATCGTATTAAGCCTTCCAGCTATTTTGACAATTCTACCTGCAAATACGCTTACTCCTCAGAGCATCAGTCATGCTGCCTAAGTACCTTGACTTTTGCACATACAAACAAGGACTTATTATTCTAACTCCTAAAAGGTTTTTTTTTTACATGCTAACGCAAAGTGGAAACAAATGCAAGCATTAGGTAAGACAAATCCCAAGCAACCTACGGGATGTCAGCTGAGGGGAAATAATTTAGAAATTGAGCCCCAAGTGTATAATAGAAACTTACTTTGTATAAAACTGGTTTTTAGGAAGATTTATGCAGGGTTATCTTTCAGCAGCTAATCCCAGTTTTGGACCAAAACAAATAATCAGAGCCTTCACATACCACAGATACAACTAATCATTTTCAGTATGCAGAATTAAAAACATTAATATTAAAAGCAGAAAATAATGCCCAGTCCCAACTGAAATGAGCTGGAACACCAATGAAATATGTTACCCATGCAGCACATTCATGAGCAAGTCATAATATTCACAAAACATGAAAGTACAAATAATTTAACATTTAGTTGCTGCTGTCAGTATGGCTTTCAAGTAATTCATATACTGACAACTGTGAAGAATGATCCTTACATTTAATAGAGTCCACCACTATACTGTAAATATACTTCCATGTGAGTAAACAATACTAAGCAAAAGGCTAAGTTTTATAAGATTGCCCTTTGGCAGGTTTGTTGAGATGACGGTAGAAGCAAAAACCTACAACTTATAAAAACTAAACCCATACAAAGATGTGGAAAACAGTCATCATCAAAACTGTTTATGTAAAACCATACCTGATATAAGTTCAGGTAATGATTTAAATAAGATATAATGTAATGAGAAATGCAAGACTCCAGAAAGAACAGGGAACTAGTATTTTGTATTTACCTTTGGCATTCCGGAAGTGTCAAGCCAATTCTGGAAGATACTTTCTACAGTTAACCCACATCTTAAAATAAAAATGAAAATAAATTAGAAGACACACACACAAATACCAATTTTTTCAATATGAAAATTAACCCTTTAGAAGCTGAGCAAACCCCTGAATTTCAAGTATTGGTTGTACTGCAGTGGTACTACATTCTTGGTTTTTAAATTAATAATACCATCAGAGGTGATATGAGCAAATGAAAGACACATCAGGTTTTGTGTGCTTAAAACTCAAATGATAAATTCAGTGCTTATGAGGGCTGACAGAGAAAGTGTAAGATGGTGAACTGCATTTGTGAAACGTGTAAAGTATGAACAGGTGCTCTAGCTGTCATTTCTTTTATAGAAAAAACTAAAAACCATAGGCAAGTACATTTAGCTGGATACATTCAAACCCAGTATTTTATTACAGAAGCAGCCTAAATGTAAAGACAAAATACTGAAGAAAATTAAATTAAATACAATCTTCCTTAAACTTTTGGGTTTTAAAAGGCACTGATGGATATTAATCCTCAAAGTTACCAAGTATCTAATATGTTTTAGTTTCATCTTTTCTGCATTTTCTTTATACCCTGATAACATTTGCAGTGAAGTCACAGAACAGTCTGTGGCACCAGCAAAAGAAGATAGTTTGTCATGATCAAGCCGTATGGGACTGAAATAACCACATGCATAAGTATTTGCAAATTCAGAAATTGTATTTCCCCTTTTACTTTTGTAAGCAACTTTTGTTGCATTTACTTAACTCTGGCTGAAGACTTCTCAACTTGCAGGGAAGCCAATTTAAAAAAGAAAAAAAGTCACTGTCCATGAAGTACGCCAGAACTGAAAAAAAAACCTTGAGTAAACCCTCAATGAATGTAAATATTCTGAGAAGCAGAATGCATGCACATGGTCCTCTGCAATGTAACTCCTTGGCAAGACTCATTCCAACACTCGCAGCTACTGTCATGCGTGTAACGTAGACTCATAATCAACAAAGCATTCATGAAAAGAACCGCCATTTCAAAGCTTTGAAGCAGGAAGGCAAGCAACCCAAAACAATTTTAATTTGAATTACATGACACTTAATTCTTCAATCAAGGAGAAGAAAACACTTTTAGAATACAATGGTTGCAGCAAATGAACAGTGCAGATGGAACTGTGCAACTTTTTTTTTTTTTTTTTTTGGAAAGGAAGATTAAAAGTCTGCTATATCCAACTGAAAATACTTCAACAGGCATACGTGCTTAAGCTGGGTATATACATTCATACACATCAATCATTTTCAAAGTAAGCCATTCCAGGTAAATATGGAGGCATAGTTAGAGCAAATCAAAGTGACTGACTAATGATTCTGTCAACTAGCCAGAGCTTCTTGCAGATAAGATTTCCTTTGGGTTTTGTCCAGCCTAAATATTTTGGCTTACCCAAAAAATGGAGGAACCAAAACCACAAAAAATATTTCCCAGTGATTTGCTTTGGGAGTTAGGTGCCTTCCAGCTGATTGTCTCAATCAAAATCACCACGTTCATTACAATGTGAGTAACAAAGAAAGCACATATGAAAGAAAGAGATATACACATCTATAGCTGAGTAGTTCAAAATTTCAGCATTATTTTAACATTGATTTAGTACTTAATTGACAATTTATGAAGATATCCAAGGAATGTGGTTTGTAAGCCTGAGTTATTAACAGTACAAATAGCAGAGCTGTAACACAAGCCTTCCTTCGTCTACCATGTATTATTAAAACCATAGTTTCATTAGTACACTTATTTATTTTATTGAATGAAATTAAATAAAAATTACCACCAGAAAACCCCGAAGAACAGAACTGACCTGCTCAAAAAAAATCTGGAGTCATAAAAAGCAGCTGCGACTCTGATTTATCTGAGGCTGGTGAAACACACCCAATGTTATAGCGCCTTAAAAACATTGAGTCTTTGCACAGCTCACGTGTTGGACAGATGCAGAGAAGATCAATTTACAGCAAAGACTATGGGTGTCTATGTATGGCCTTGGGGAGAACAGAGACCCTGGGAGTTTTATCAAATCTAGTGCATTGTGATATAAAGACAGAGGTGGTTTTGTGGTTGTTTGGTTTAGTCTTTTTTTTTTTTTTTAATGTAGTGAAGTTTCAAATTATATATGAGGAAATAAGATGCCTCAGTTACAGGTAGGAAGTATTGAAGATTTCCTACAGAAAGGCTAAGATAATGTGAGACTATAGCCAGTGCATGTTATATTTTAAAAGGTTTTGAAAACAGAGAAGGATAATGATAGATATTTGTCCTTCTTGCCATTAGCTCTTCACACAGAGAAAGAATCTGCTCTAAGGGCAAGTCAGGAAATTCTAAAGGACCACAAGGTAGTGCTAGGCCCATCTGGTGTCAGTACTCAGCCGCAGTCCAGAAACAGGAGGATCCTGCCTCGCAAAATGGACCCCTACATCTAACATGCCATCAAAATTGAGTCAGAGCAGGAAGTGAAGTAGCCCTTTAAAACCAGGTATATAATCCACCTCCTCTGAGTACAGAAGGCAGCAAAAATCAATGACTACCACTTAAGAAGTTACATCTCTACCTTGGAAAAGCTAGTTGCTAGGAATGTACTAAAATACCGGAATTAAGTACTGGAAAAGTGAGAGTCTTTTAGAAATAGTCTGCTGTATCCAAGAGCAGAAAGCTAATATTGCATTACTCCAGCATAATAATTACAGAAAATTTCCACACTGTTGTAAGATTGCTTTCTGCCAATGCTAATCCTGTTCTCATTACAAAAGTCTCCCATTGCCAAATTCTACTCCCAGCTATGTTAGTTTGCCTCTGTTGCCACAGCTGAGGACAGGATTTGTCTTGATTCCCTACTATTAACTTCTCTTTTCTTCTTTATTTTCTTCTATGATTTAAGTTCCAGCCTCCATTACAAACTTCATTATATTAGAATACTTAATATTTTTCAGTTCAGATAAGAAGCATTTAGTTTAAACATTAATGTCACCTCTATCTACAAGAAGGGTTCCAGGGAGGACCTGGGTAATTAGAGACCCATTAGCCTCACGTCAATCCCTGAGAAAGTTATGGAGCAAATCCTCCTGGGGACTATCACAAGTAAACTGAAGCATGTGTTTGGGAAAAGCCAACATTAATTCACCAGGGGCAAATCATGCTTAACAAACCTGATCACTTTCTACAACAAAGTAACCCGCTTGGTTGATTCAGGGCGAGCAGTGGACATTGTCTACCTGGACTTCTCTGAGGCTTTTAAATTGGTCCCCCACAGCCTCCTCCTTGAAAAACTGACATGTTACAACTAGACAAGTGGTCTGTGCAGTGGGTGGGGAACCGTTTGACAGGCTGTACCCTGAGGGTGGCAGTAAATAGTTCATTCTCAAACTGACAACCAATCACAAGCAGGGTCCCCCATGGATTGGTATTGGGCCCAGTGCTGTTTAATACCTTCATATTTGGATGTTGGGATCAAGAGCACCCTGATGAAGTTTGCAGATGACACGAAAATGAGTGGGGTAGTTGACACTCCAGAAGGGAGAGTCACCCTCCAGGAAGACCTGGACAGGCTGCAGGAGTGGGCTAGCAGGAACCTTATGAAGTTCAATGTGGACAACTGTAAGGTCTTGTACCTGGGAATATATAACCCAGGAATGCAGCTCAGACTGGGATCCACCTGGCTGGAGAGCAGCCCTGTGGAAAGGGACCTGGGCGTCTTGGTGGATGACAAGCTCAACATGAGTGAACAGCGTGCTGCAGCAGCAAAGAAAGCCAACAGGGTGCTGGGTTGCATTAACAAGGGCATCACCAGCAGAGATAAAGAAGTCATTATCCCACTCTACTCAGCACTGGTCTAACCACACCTTGAGTACTGTGTTCAGTTTTGGTTCCCACTATAAAAAAAAAAGATGTGGACAAGCTGGAAAAGGTCCAGAAAACAGCCATGAAGATGATCAGAGGACTGGAAGACCTGCCATATGAAGAAAGGCTGAGAAAAAAGGTTTGTTCAGCCTTGAGAAGAGGAGGCTCAGGGGAGACCTTATTACCGTGTACCAGTACATAAAGGGTGGCTACCGAGAAGATGGAGACTCCCTTTTTACGAGGAGTCACATGGAAAAGACAAGGGGCAATGGATACAAGTTACTTCTGATTGGACTCCGAAAGAAACTTTTTCACCATGACGGCAATTAGACATTGGAATAACCTCCCAAGGGAAGTAGTGGATTCCCCTACATTGGACAGTTTTAAGACTCAGCTTGACAGGGCACTGGGCCGTATCATTTAAACTGTATTTCTACTTTGAAACGTAGGACTAGATGATCCTTGAGGTCCCTTCCAACCTGGTATTCTATGATTCTATGATTCAAATTGTACTTGGTAGAACTGCACAAGTCTGAGAGGTTTTGTGTGCTACACAGAAGTTTGTTGCTCTAATCCTGAAATGCATTTCACTCCTACAACTGAAACTTAGTGCAAAAGATTTCATTTTTATCTTTCCTCCTTTTGGTTTTACTTCAGACTAATATTTGTGTACTAGCAACAGAATACATTCAAGAATGAAAAAGCATCTTTGTGGCAGATAAAGAAATAAAGGCCTTCTGTATATCCAGATGTTCTATTATTCTTGGCATTTCTGTTGATATCTACACCCAAGGTAATTTTGGCAGTAGGTAAGTTCATATATGCTACATGACTGATTGTAAAATGAATTACCATAGATCTGAAATTTTGTTCAGACATTCTGGAGTGTGATGCAATGCACATGAGACACTTCTTTTGCATTAGTCTCACTAAAAGTTTAAATATTCTGATATGTTTCTAGGTGGAATATTGGATGCTTATTCAAGTAACATTTTGCACTGGGTTTGGACTTCGGAGAAATACAAGTGAAAAAAGGAAGGAAAACAGATTTTATTAACATATCAATGCATAATCATGCCATTAAATAATCCACTTTCCCATATATTCCATTTAACATTCATGATTATATTTGGGCTGGAAAGCCATATCCAATGACATAAACAAAATATCCTCCTACAGTAAGTACATCATTGGAAAATGTACCACCACCCAAACTAAACTCATGACGCCACAAAACACATTATCTCAATGATAACTAGCTTCTCTGTCCCACACCCTCTGAGAACAGAAGTGTTTCACCAAAAAACTCAATACATTTAACTTCTATGAATATCTTCTCCCCTTTTTTCTCCAAACTACTCACCCAGATTTATGAAGACTTTTGGAATCCTGCTTCCTAAAACTGCATTTTTCAAGTGAATACATAATTTTTAAAAACTATAATATATAAAGCTCCACTACAAAAGAACATGTATTTGTAACACAGTCAGTAACAGCACAGAACAAACCAATGGAAAAGCAGGGATGGATTCAAAGTTCTGCTAAAGACTAGCTATATCATCTTCAGCCAGTCACAGTCACATGTAGGAGGATTTTGAAGGACATCTCAGGCAATTAACACTGGATTTCCATTACCATTTTCCATCCTTCCCTGTTTGGCACACTGTATGACAGGGAGGGGATGATACCAGACTACTGCTTGAGAAAAATCCATCTTCTCTGCTTTCCCAGATCCACAGCAAATCTCTGGCCTCCTTGCTCTAGGGTACCGTGTGCCAAATGCAGCTGGCAGGAGGATCACAGATTAATTTGAGCAGGCAGCTCAGGTCACATAGTGATCACCTTGTGGCTGCCCTAATATCCACTGCCTGGAGGGACCACAGGATAGCAATAACACAGTAAGTCCCATATTTTTTGTGTATAGATGTATGAGAATTTTCAGAGAAAGATATACACACACACACTGTAAAAACCCAAGCAGAACAACAGTAAATGAAATCCTACTATTTCTGGCTAACACAGCTGATATTTAAATCTGATTTCTACTTCTTTGACTTTTCTAGCCTGGTTCTCACTTACTTTTTGTGTTCAGGGATGTCTTCCAACAGCATGCAAAGAAAATCCTGGAAAATGAACAAAGCACCACAGTTAGTATGTTTATGAAGACATAACTCTGTGTCTGCATTGCTAGAGAGCAATGGATTTTTAAAGACATCAGATAATAGAATGATAAAAGAGAAGTTTATATATCACTGTGGTGATATACTGTTCAGTTATTTATGCAACATACATTATGTTTGTCAGTTTTCCAACCCACTCAAGCAAAAAGTGTCAATATTGAAAGAAAATGGGCTTAAAAAGCCTGCTGACTATTTTAACACGATCCCATTTTATCACTTTTATTTAATCTGTAATACACACACACAAACTATATTTAAAACTGTTAAAGGCTGCAGATTCACATACTCAAAGGCTAAGAAACACCAGAATCAAGGATGTTTACACTGTCTCCACTGTGCTTATCTTATCACATTGTCTTTAATTATATAATCACATAAGGCTTTTTTTTTTTTCCTTAATGCATGTACCTGATTGGAAGAGATCACCTACTCGTCATTCTATGACAAAATTCACAATGTTGCTGCCAACCACACCAACTAAGGAGTAAATTCTTCAAAGAAACAGTAGCTAGAATTTCTTTATCAATTTACAAAGAAGGTGCAATGCCAATGGACCAGCATTACGATCATCCTCATAACAGTACAATAAGCCCTCTTTAGAAAGTTACACCTGAAATCACTCAAGACTCTCTGGCACCCCATACTATACATAACATAATTTTAATGACAATCACTTTGACACAATGCACTCCTCTAAACAATCTCATAAGAGGAATTATTAATATGAATTATTAATTTATATGCTATTTCATAAAGCAGTACATCCACTTTATTAATACTAATCTTTGTGGAGATGAGTTCCACAGGCTAATGGAACTGCAATATATGAGTGGAGGCTGATTTCTGACTGCAAGTACTTGCTTTCTAAGGTCTTGAAGAACGTTTCCTAAAAGTCAGAAAACTTTTATTTAGGGACTTTGCCACGGCATTCAACAAAAGATGCTGTTTCTCTGTCTGATTATGGCATTGTTAAGGAAACAAAGAAAGTGATTGCACAATTGAAACTACTAGTAACACGACTAAGCCTTCATCCTTTAGATTACAAATGAGATTCAGGCTGTGTTGCAGTGGCTGCAAAATTTGCTTATGACAAAAGGTAAATTACACAGTGTTGCTGTGGCAAGAATGCCATCATTAACTGTGCCAGGAGTTGTTCTGTCCTAACTACAGTGTATTGCTGATGTGGCGATAAAGTGTGAAACCCCCTTATTTCATACTACTACTTGCAGTTCTGTACCATTATTCTGTATGTAAACAGAGAACTACTGTCTCGTTCCACTTGTAGAAGCTATTCTGGAGGTACAGAGTAAGCTTACCTGGAAATAAAGAATATGAAAAGATCATCATTAGAGTTGTTTCAAAAGTGTGTAAAAAGCAATACTGAAGTGGTCGTACTTGACGCTATTTGCACTGTTTCTGTATACATTAATGCAACTAGATTCCCTGATTGGATTACATCAACTTTTTATAATCAATTCCACAGTACAGTTGAAGATACCTTTGGTATTAGAAGTGGTTTTATATTCTGAATATTATACTATGAAATTAGACATCTCCTTTGTGTTTAAAGATGTCTTCATTTTTCAAAATATCTATTAAGAATAAGGCAGTAACCATCATTCTACACACCTTCTTAAAATTAGGATTAATATATTCTATTTTATTTTAACTGCTTCTATTTTGATGCTCCAAAACAGAGTAGGAAAACAAATTACCACTTACCTCATATTTGCATGGCTTTTAACAGTTGCCTATTATCAAGTCTGCATGACACATCCTATTATGGGTCTTACTTTTCAGTTGCTTAAAATTTTGCCAAAGTTTAACCATCTGGAGTGAAATTTTATCCTTGGGCTATTTTTTTCTTCCTCTCTAGATGCAATGATTCAGAAGCGTCCAAGCGAAAAGTTAAGGGATAATGTGGGCTTTTTTAAGCTTTGATGCGATTTCTTTAGGAGGTTCTCGTGATCTTACACCTTGAAGCAAAGACTTGTGGATGACCAGGGTAATCATAAATAAATGCTAAGTCAGATCATAAAACAAATTATAGTTTGGTTTTTGTCTTTGTTGCAAGTAATTCAATGAAGCCAGAAAGAAAATATGAATTGGAAATCACATGCCACCACAGTGCTGCATTATTAACAAACTGGCCTATATTCATATGATTAAATAATCTCAGTTCCCTACATACTCCTGTTCTTCTTCCCTGTCTGGAAACTCAGATTCTAGAAAACAACTTTTCGCTACATGTTTTTCTGCAGTTTGTGGAATTTTATTGACATTTGGCCAAACTAAAAAAGCCTTTGAAAAATGAGTCCACACAGAAGGATTTGCTAGACCCTCATAATTAAATTCCCTAAAGATCCTTGTCTGCTCTCACCGTAGTCCAGGCTGAAGTCAACAATTTTAATCACAACTGCAACTTTGGGCTACTGCTGAGCAGATCAAATCTGGATACAGAGTGTGAATAGAGATCAAGGAGAAGTTTTCTTTGCACTGTTAATGCATGTAAGCATGTCTGAATCAAAGGCAAAGAAGAGTGGGGATACAATGACTGAGAAGTAGGTTGAGAGAAGAAATTCTGAGAACCCTAGAAAGGAAGGCTACTTGAAGCAGTATCTAGACAGATCTGGGATTAAAAGACATTTTATTTCATGACTCAAGATGGTATACTACTACTCCAACTACTGTCTTGAGCAATGACCAGCACGTTTCTACTCTTGAACTGTTTTGGGGCACCAGACAGGTACCTCGCTCCGATCATACATGTTGATATTAAATAAAGAACACTGAATATTACAAGACAAATTATATCCTCTTTATGAAAAACTCAAATCTAGATATTTCAAGTACTCTACGACCAATAGATAACTTTAAGTTAAATTCTCTAACTGAATTATAAATGGGGTGCATAAGAGCAATGGAGATGTTGTGACTGAAAGTGATGTATCTAAAAGGACATTCAGTTGTCAACAAATAAGCTCCAAATGCACTTACAACCAATTCCTTGTGGCAATTGCCATTCAAAATTAAACTAACCCTATCAATGATGCAGTTTGTAAATGGCATAACTAAATGGTAAACACTGCTTTGTCCCTTTTGGGTGGAAAAATAAATAATGAGAACGCTTCCTAGGATCCTCTTTATTTGGAATTCCCGTCCCATTCAATGGCTTTTATTTAACAAAGTCAGTACATGTTGAAATCCTTCTCTTGGGGTTTTGGTAACAAGCCCAGAATGCCCCTCCAAAGATGACAACTTCCTACCAAGAATAAGCAAGAATTTCCAACTATATATTCTATTATCAGGCAGCAATGATTAGCCAGACAGCTCAATAGTTTAAGCCCCAGGTGATGGAGCCACTGACTAGCTCCAGTCAAAAGCAGAATTTGTTGCCCTCTTACCCCATGCCAATGAACTGCATTTAGATCACTAGCAATTCCCTAAAGAAAAATGACTAACTATTGTGGCAAACAATAAAACAAAGCACATACGACGATCTGACAAGGATTTCTGGTAAATCTTCTTGTGGATATTTAAGGTGATATCAGCCTCCTGGATGACACTTCCCTGGCATTTCTCTGACTGGGGTTATTGTTCCTGTGTAACATAGTAGCAGAAGTTATCCCTGTCTGAGCTGCCCAAATTCACAGTCCAGTGCTTTCTCACAAACCAATCTTAGTAAACTGTCCATACTAACAAAACTGAATCTGTCCTTTTAGGTACAGTGTGAATAACTAAGGGAAGCAAGTCTTAAATCACCCCAGCTATATTAGCAAAATGGTTTGTGTCAGAACCCCAGGTCTTTCACAAAAAACATGCCCATACATGTGAAAACACCTCAGAGCAGGTAAGTCCATTCAGGGACCAGGTAAGTTGGAAAAAGTAGGTTGACTGTCAGTTAGTTCACTGAACTGTCGGCATTTCTCCTTACCTTATTGACAGGAAAGTTCAAACCCCAGGCAGGGAAGTGAAGGCATGAAGCTTGAACACGCCTTCTCCTAACGCTTTGACACCAGAGCCTTTGTTGTCTCAAACTCACTTGAAATGTTTTAATTTCTTCAGAAGTTAAACAAATTCTCACTGTCCACCTAAAATACTAAATATACCACCGCCTAAAAATTTGAATTAAACAGATTCCTTCTATTTTACATGTATAAACATGTAAGAACACAGATATATACCTAAGAAAAAGATGAGAAACTAGATCTGTTATGTATCAACGGTTCTACATAGAGCCCTCAGTTATTCTTAGGACTTCTGTTTAAGGCTATCCGGCAGAAAATCATGTAAGATGGATTTGACTCTGATTATTTAAAACACATCTCACTAAATCAAATGCTGGAGCCGTCATTCAGCACTAATAAAACCTACACGCTTTGGGATTGCTCCCTTGTCAGTTTGCTCTGGTCAGAATTAAAGAATTTATCTTTTTTCCTGTCAAATGATACTGCATAACAAACTACGATGTAATTTTAAGCTTGAAAAATGCTAGATGGAAGCTAAGCAAATGCAAAAATGTTAGGTCAGTAGAGGGGTGAGAGACTACTGTAACAGAAGTGGAAATGCAAAAAGATACTCCACGGTGAAGACTGAGGCTCAAGGCTTAGCAGCTATGGGAAGGACTTGTATACTCTATCAGAAAGGTCCAAGGCATTTTCAGATATATGGGTCACTTCCCTAATAGAAGACAATTGTATGTGTAAAACTTACTGCTTCTTTTAAGATTTATATTTGAGATAAATTATACCAAAAGATACTTGGTCTTTTTATACAACTATACTGTTTGACATTAAAATGTGTGACACATTAAGTGACTTTTTAATCAGTCATCTGTATTATACATGATCATAAAACATCTGGGCTCCTCTTACCTTCACTACTTTGCTAGCCCTACTTCATTGCGATATCTCTGTTTATCTTATATAATTATGAAAAAAGTGAACCTGAAAAAAGAAACAGAAGTTTTCTCACCAAAAAAAAATCTTGCCTTATACCATATGAATGACTTCTACTAACCTAGTCTTGCTTATACTTCAAGCACAATATTTCATATGTTCCTTCTTTCTTTCTTTCTACTTATACTGAAATAAGAGATATGGCCTAAAGCTAGTCAAATTTTTATATACAAACATGATGGGTTGTCAAAATGTGCAGTGTAGTTAAATGATCCATAAATTAATCAATTGTCACATACTTAAGCATTTTAAACACAGTTGATCTCAGGTTAAAATGTCTGACCTAGTGAAGCAGTCTTTTTTATTGGCTTACACTTGTTAAAACTAGAAAGTCGAACAGAAAGAAAAGCATACTGCATGGTAAACAAAGCACCTATGAACAATGAATAGAGAACAAAATACCAAGCAGCTGTTTCATATGACAGAAACACCTATTATACATAAATGAAGCAAAGGTCTCTGGAAAAAAAATAAAAGGACTGTGATCGTGTAGTAATTAAAGATTGTCTCATAATGCTCACATATAAGTGAATGAAGGCTGCATTGTGTACAGCTAACAAAAAAGTAGGAGTATGTTCATTTATGCAAGAATTGGAACAGGAAACTAACTTAATCTGAGTAAAACTGACCCATTTCTTTCTGTTTTCCAAGCACATGGGAGCGCAGAAAGCAAAGACCCCTGTCCTAGAGGCTGCTGTGGATGGGACAGTGCCAGAAACCACAGCATGACCCACTGATGTCAACACTTGTTCGCTCAAGCTCACAGGTCAGTAAGCATGAAACAGCTTGGGCCAAACTGCAGAGACAAATTTTTAAACTTTTATCTAAAGGAAAGATTCTACATGTTGAAACATCAAAATACATGCACACTGCATGCTTAGACTTCCAATTCTAGTTACGAGAGTTCTACAAGCTAACAGGTAGTTGAATGGCAATTTGTGTGTGCAGATACCAACTTTATAAAATGATGATAATGGTATGTGACCATGCAAATCGGTGTGCAGGAACATGTTGACACAGCTACATACACAATGGGCTTGGATCCATACATCTGCCTTTAAAACTTTTAAGAATAGCATAAGTTATGATCTTTTTTGAAGTGCTGCCTCCTTGACTGTCATTTTACAATAGCAAATTATAACACTATCAGATGGATGAACACTACAGACCTTGGGTTATTATTATTGCAGACAGACCTACATGAAAATTAAAAGTCTGCAAACAATTCAGTTCCCAAGGTGTTCTTATTTCAGTATCAAACTGAAAACAGCTTTAACTGTGTTAGGAATATCAGCAACTTGCACCCTTTTCTGTTTATTTATAGTCAGTAACACTCCATTCATTATTTTAAAAGTTCATTCAAAGCAGTTAGTAAGTGAATTCTCTCACAGAGGGAAAAATGGTAGATTTTTTTTTTAAATCCTTCTCAAAGATTCCAGACCTGCTTTACTCGTCTGTTGCTAACTCAACTAAAATAAACAAAAACTACTATTAAAAACATACTGAGCACGCAATCAAAATGAAGGAAAAAGGCAACTGATTAATGTTTCACATCTGAAGTCATTTCCTTGCACCTGCAGCTCCCATCTAGGAAAAATACTACAAACACTACTGAAAACAAGACTAGTATTCAGAACAGGGGCAATTATTTTCACAGTTTTTACTTTCTCTCATCCCCACAATTCCAAAGCTGGGAACTTTTACAACAATTTTGGACAAGGTGAAAGTACAACACTATGATATTTAAACTTACCATTTGTACCTCTATTTATTTTAAATCTTTTATTCATTTAAACACTGACAGCACATTTGTTGAAAAAGGAACTTGAATAATAAACTTTGTACTAACTTGACTTCATTGCTTCTGCATTTGCAAGTCCTGCTGTGACTGCTTGTCTCCCTATACCAGACACCAACATAAATACAAACTTTAACATTTCTTACAGAGAAAGCAAATGCATTTACAATTGGCTACAGCCCCATCCCCTTTGCATTTTTAACATAGTGACCAAACAACACAATGATGTTAAAATTCTCTTCCCAGCAACTTCAATGGGAGCTGGATTTAGGCTGCTGTGAAACAACATAAAAGCACAAAAAGAACACAATAGAAGTTATCTAGTATACAGCTCTTTCTCCACCAAATCAAGCATCTTCAAATGAAGGAAATTATCTTTTTTGATCTACATTAAGCACATAGGTATGGATATATTGCACATATTCAAACAAAAGGTAGTCAAAGAAACCTGAAATAAAAGCATCGCTTATTCTTGCTTGAATAATTTTTATCCAATAACCAAGATGTTTTTTTCTGGGTGCAGAAACAACATACACTATTTCATTTTATAAGACTAAAGTTAAATAAGCTACCAACTGATATTTCTTAGCAGAGTGCTGGACAAAGGGAGAAGTCTCTAGCAGATGGGTAGTTCAACTGCAATGCAATCTAGCTATTGTGACTAATAGCAAAATGTGCCAAGATATTTTGCAGCATTTAAATAGTCTACTGATACAATTCATGTCACAACAAACAGGAGCAACAAGGTAACTCTTTCTCACCAAAATGCGAGCACCTTTCTTGCCACCGGATTAAAACACTGGGCTACCTCTTGGTTTTAGCAATTTCATGATTTCTGTAATTTTCAAAAAGTTTCCCGCTAGGTAATAGTAAAGTGTCATATTTATGTCTTTGGACACTATAATGTCGACAAGGCTCATATAGTCACCGGCATTTTCCACACTATGCCAAACATAACTGCTCTGGGTCTCAGTAACATGGTACAGGAAACAGCTGCAGCAGCGGAAACATTAACTCCCTTAACACCATACATGTTCCTCCACAGGGCAGAGATGCTGCAGTAGAGCTACTATGCCTAACTTCTGGTTGACTTGACTTTCGGAAGAATCCATAGGTCTGTGAGCCATTTGTAAGATACATGGTCATATATCTCACCTGATGAGAGTGAGATTCAAAACAGCAAGCATATGAGCAAAGAATCACTGTGGCTAGAAGAAACAGGAAGATGTTAGAACCCAGTCCCTCAAAATCAACTCTATGTTGCAAGGAGACATTTATCACCATCCTGAATCCCTGTGAAGATTTCAACTGTAACTCCAGAAAAGACAGATTTCAGCAAAGAAACTGGTTGCAGAAATTCACTCATACCCCTTCTCCTCCCTCTTCCCCTGGCCCTCACTCTCATCACACTGATCTTCGAGTGATGCCAAATATTTGGCATGTTGTGCCTTTTGTTCCAGGACTATTTTTAACCACAATGACTTCAGTCACCTGGTTCACAAACACCCCCATGAATGGTTGTTTTCACAGCATTACTGAAGCAACAAGCCACAGTGCCATGGCACAAGCTGGATTCACTACCAATGACAGGATTTCCTAAAACTTTGGCTTCACAGAGCTATGTCATTCTCTTCTCAAAACAAAACACTGAAGGACAAGTTTTAATGCCACAGCCAGTGGTTACAGGACTTCTTCAGAAAGACCTTGGGGAAGGTAAATTGCTATTTATAACCCCAGTTGGGCTCTCTACGTAAGAGATGGTACAATATACTGTGGTGTGACTTGCTCAATCTTTCCTTTGGAAGCTGTTCTACTTTGCATGGAATAATAATACACTGCTTATGCCAGGAAGAGAACAAGCTAAGTCTGTAGTTCAGGTGATTAATAGATGCAGTTGGACCTAGGGAGGGCAGATTCCGATCCCTAATTCATCACTTTTTTACAACCAGGAAGAAATCCTGTTCTATGAGAACAACTGCTCTTCAAAGTGTGCTGCCACTGCACAGTATCACTGTCCCAGAAAGCCTACTGAAAGAAAGAAGCAGCACATCTTAAACATCCTTTGTAGATTAATACTTCAGTAACAGAATGCTTTAGAAAGCATGGGAGTGAGGGCTATGATGAGATAACCTATACAGAGGCTGTAACAAGGCTGTAATACAAGTGGGTGCAGTGTCACAGGGTGATGGGGACATCACTCTCTGACTTGGTGAGAAACAGACTATCTGGGTAAGAAAGACTAAAATTATAAGCATTGAACGAAGCAGCATGCAGAGAGGAAGGAAATAAAGTCAGAAATACAACGTGCACGCACTGTTACCACTCATAGAAGTTTTCAGTTACATTCCTACTCTGAGTTTCTTCTCTACCAGAAACAGACAGATATCAGGCAAAAGACTGACTGATCACAACCAAAGCCCGTGAGCTAAAAGACTACAGGAGACAATTCCAGTATGGCAAATGAACCTTTCTTTCAGAACATCAGCACCTATGAACATTGACCTCTCAAGTCTAAAAAAAAAAAAAAAGAATCACCCATTGTTTACATTACATTAGCAGGATGTCCAATTTATGTATCATCCTGAAAAAAATGTTTGCTCTCTAGCTGGTAGAAATTTCACCAACATTGCCAATTTACAATTGCCTTTCTCTTTTCACCACAAGAAGTGGTGATTTAGATAGTCAAGCTGAAAGTTTACGTAATTTGTTTTTTCAGAAAGTGGGGAATAACCCCAAGCACAGTACCTGAGAAAGGACAAGCTGCCCATGGAACTTATGGACGAATTTTCGTAAAGATGCAAGGTATGAAGCCTCTCCTATCGTCCTTGCCAGAGACCGCAAAAGGAAATAACCCTGCAAGAAAATAAGCCAGAAACAAATAGGATGCTATGAATCTGCTGATGTCTAGAAGAAAGAACTCTTTATCATATTAGTAAAGTAATTACACTAAAAATCAGCTGACAACACTCACTTTCAAATAGTGAACCTGCATGAAGATTTTTTCTGCTTTAAGACCATGTTTGACAATGGATGCTCCAGACTCACTCAATTCTCCTGTGCTCTCCTTTCTGGGCCTAAAATGGCAACACACTAATTAAGTCTTGGATAAGTAAGTAAAGAAGTAACTCACACATTACACATTCTCATAGTTGAAAGTATTGTGAATGGCATAGTAACCTTAGGCACCTGTGACTAGTTCAGTCTTTTTCTTTACCCTAAGTAAATAACTTGGCTTAGACAGACAAGCAAATAAATTTCATCCTTTTAATGCAATTTTGTACATAGCTGACCAGACAGCTGGGGTACAAATGAAATCCATCACTAAGTAAGTTGGTGTACTCTTTTCACTGCCAGCATGAGATCACGTTGCATGCCATTCTACAGTGCAGACACATTATGAACAAAGAGAAACAAACAAAAAAAGACATTTTAAGAGGACGGGACGGGACGGGAAGGGACGGGACGGGAAGGGACGGGACGGGAAGGGAAGGGAAGGGAAGGGACGGGAAGGGAAGGGAAGGGAAGGGAAGGGAAGGGAAGGGAAGGGAAGGGAAGGGAAGGGAAGGGAAGGGAAGGGAAGGGAAGGGAAGGGAAGGGAAGGGAAGGGAAGGGAAGGGAAGGGAAGGGAAGGGAAGGGAAGGGAAGGGAAGGGAAGGGAAGGGAAGGGAAGGGAAGGGAAGGGAAGGGAAGGGAAGGGAAGGGAAGGGAAGGGAAGGGAAGGGAATCATTATATTTAACTACAGATTTTTCTTCTTATACCTGAACATTGGCTTAACAGCTTACATGACTATACCTGCAAGAATAACCTCTTTCATCTGTTTGCATTACACTGCAGAAGAAATAATGTTCTGTTTTTCATTCTGCTGTTTGGGGTTGGAAGAAAAGTAGTTGAACTTTTAAAAAAGGAAGCCTTTTACACACACACGTTTGGAGTTTACAGACAATAATGCCTAAAGCAAACCTACTTCATCACTGCCTGATTTTAAAATGTAATACAGCATGTGGTATGCCACAAATCTACAGCAGTAAAGTGTGGAGAACTTCTAGGCTCTTATGAGCAGAGAGTGAAACTAAAGAGAAGCCATGCAAACATTTTTTCTTCATTTGTAAGCAGTGCGTTCACAGGCTTAGTACTGAAGAGCTATCTAGCTTTTTTTACTTCCATCCAGAAAACATCCCAGCTAACAGTGGTCTAAGAACAGATGTCTGTCATATGAGCCTAACTCTGTGACTGAAACAAACTCTCCAATTTGAACTGTGGATTTTGAAAACCAAACATCTTTCCCCCCACTTCTACAGAGTAGGGGCAACACAGGCCACAGCAACGCAGGACTCTTCAAACCACATCACTCAAACACTTCTCACAAGCTAATCCCTGTAATCAAATTTCTTCATATCTATGTCTGCTTTCAGGAAAACATTCTTCCTTTTTTCTGTCTGTGCAATGGTTTCTTATTAGAGTTTTGTCGAGAGCTAAGCTAGTTTTTCACCCTTTAGGCACTATATTTAGGACCTGTGCACACGAAATCCACTTCACACAGCAAAATCTTGACAAAATATAATAAAATAGAAAAAAAAGCAGCTTCAATTTTACACTGTTTCTAATACAGTCCTTTACCATACTATAGTTCATATTTTCTTTCAAGAAAGGTCTTCCTTCAACATTGAAAGGAAGAGATCAATAAAAGATTTCTTATCCTATGGTAACTCCAGTTCTTCAAGACAATACAATCATTGCAGACCCACTGTAGGAGGGCAGAGGTCCGCATTTTTCCATTCTGGATCAGTCTCTTGGAAGAAAGGCCTGCTGACATTCTATACACAATTTTTCATAGAATTATAGAATCATAGAACAGTTTTGGTTAGAAGAGACCTTCAAGATCATTGAGTCCAACTTTTGTCCTAGCTTTATCAACACCACTAAACGATGTCCCTAAGTACAACATCTAACCATCTCTTAAACACCTCCAGGGATGGTGACTCCACCACCTCCCTGGGCAGGTTGTTCCAATGCCTGACAACCCTTTCAGTAACGAAATTCTTCCTAATACCCAGCCTGAACCTCCCCTGGTGCAGCTTAAGGCCATTTCCCCTTGTTATATCACTTGTTACTAGGGAGAACAGACCGACCCCTGCCTCACTACAACATTTCAGGTAGTTGTTGAGAGCAATAAGCTCTCCTTTCAGCCTTCTCTTTTCCAGCCCCAGATGCCTCAGCCGTTCCTCGTATGAGACACGCTCCAAATCCTTTACTAGCTTGGTAGCCCGCCTCTGTACCCTCTCCAGCACTTCAATGTCCTTCTTGTAGAGAGGGGCCCAAAACTGGACACAGTACTCAAGGTGCGGCCTCACCAAAGCCAAGTACAGGGGCACGATCACTTCCCTACTCCTGCTGACAACCCTATTCCTGATACAGACCAAGATGCCATTGGCCTTCTTGGCCACCTAAGCACACTGCTGGCTCATATTTGGCCGGCTGTCAATCAACACTCCCAGGTCCCTCTCTGCCTGGCAGCTCTCCAGCCACTCCTCCCCAAGCCTGTAGTGCTGCTGGGGTTGTTGCGGCTGCAGTGCAGGACCGGGTACTTGGCCTTATTGAAACTCATGGAACTGGCCTTGGCCCAGCAATCCAGCCTATTCAGATCCCTCTGCAGAGCTTCCTTACCCTCAAGCAGATTGACACTTCCACCCAGCTTGGTGTCATCTGCAAACTTACTAAGGGTGCACTCTGTCCCCTTGTCCAAATCACTGGTAAAGATGTTAAACAGGAGAGGCCCCAGTACTGAGCCCTGGAGGACACCATTCATGACTGGCTGCCAACTGGATTTAACTCCATTGACCACAACTCTCTGGACTCGGCCATCCAACCAGTTTTTCACCCAGGAAAGCGTATGCCCATCCATGCCAAGAGCCGTCAATTTCTGCAGGAGAACGCTGTGGGAAACAGTGTCAAATGCCTTACTAAAGTCGAGGTAGATGACAACCACAGCCTTTCCCTCATTCATCCAACAAGCAGGTCAGCCTGCCATAGAAGGAGATCAGGTTTATTAAACAGGACCTGCCCTTCATAAACCCATGCTGACTGGGCCTGATCATCTGGTTGTCCTGTATGTGCTGCGTAATGGAACTCAGGATGATCTGCTCCATCAGCTTCCCTGGCACTAAAGCCAAACTGACAGGCCTGTAATTTCCTGGATCATCCTTCAGTCCCTTCTTATATATGGTGTTATATTGGCTGACTTCCAATCTGCTGGGACCTCCCCAGTCAGCCAGGACTGCAGATCAATGATGGACAGTGGCTTGGTGAACACCCCTGCCAGTTCTCTCGGCACTCTAGGATGTAAACCATCTGGCCCCACAGATTTGTGCGCACTGATGTGGAGCAGTGGGTCACTGACCATCTCCTCCTGGATTGTGGAGGGGAACATTTTGCTCCTGGCCCCTGTTTCTTGGCTTGGTGGGATGACTTGCCCCGGTACAAGTGTTCCTATTACTAAAGACTGAGGCAAAGAAGTCATTAAGCACCTCAGCCTTATCCTCGTCTCTTATTACCATATTACCTCCTCGATCTAGTAGGGGATGGAGGCTTTTCCTGGTCTTTCTTTTGTTTTAATGTATTTATAGAAACTTTTCTTGTTGCCCTTCATTGTTGTCTGCAGATATAAAAAGCCAAAACTACTTAATTTCTCTCATAATAAACAGACCAGTCTATAGACATTGAAAAACGGAGTTTGAGCACAGGCTACAGGAGCCACAATAAATTGAAATATCTCCCATAATCACAATTATTTTAAATTATGCAACTATACTTCCTTCCTTTGTCCTCCAACTACGTGCCTGTGTAGATCCTAGTAGGTGACTAGAAAGCAGTATCCCATCTGGATGACGGTACTGAAGAATCTCCTTCTGCAAAGGATGTATATATACCCCTGATAATGTCTGCAAGAGTGTAAATATTCAGAAAGTAACCCTGTTATCTGCTGTCAATACTTCACCACACTATTTTAAAGCAATGCTTAGTATATTTACAACACATTGAAGGTACAGAGACTGAAAATTTGTTATACCGACCTAAAAAACTGGCATCTAACCAAGTAGATGAAGCTAGGCATAATGCTAAAGGCAAGCTGATTCAACGTATTCAAGCTGCTATCTGGCACTTTTTAGATACTGGCAAATTTCTGAAAGAAGTAAAAGATGCTGGTTTTTGTTTGCCGGGTGGCAAAGTACCATTGTACAAAGTAAAATTACAATTCACCAGGAAGTCCTTGGTAATTAAATGCTGACACACTAGGTAATCATGAAAACCTATGCAGAGACTACGAGACACCATCTGAAAGGCACATTTCCTATCAGTGTGATAGAATAAAACTCTTTGAACACCTACAGAGCAGTCAGAGAACATTGCTTCAGGAACGAAATGGACTTGACACAAGTAGAACTCAGAGACAAATTTCTGTTCAGAGTTAGATATTAACACTGGTTTGTCTTAACAAAGAACAACAAGCTGAAGTTCAGTATAGGGGCCAGGACATGAAACAATCTCAACACTAGCTTTATTCCACAGAACGAAATGGACTTCTCTAGTCTTCTTTGCTTTCGTAACATGTGAGCCTGGATGAGAGTGCTAGCGTTGATGCTTGCCAGCAGAATGAGTGCCAGGATACATTTCACAGGTGCTTTTATCTCTGCAGGTTTGCTTCAAACTCTGTGAGAAAATACACAGGATTCTGAAGTCTTATCCTATATGAGCACCACAGTGCAATGAATTCCTTCATCAATACTAAGATTTGCTGATGCTGCTGCCTGCTGAGAGGACACTTAGCTATTTCTTTCATACCTGAATTCTTTTTTCACAGGTAGCTTATGAGATACTACTGTAACATAATACCAAATATCCATAATAAGAAGAAACATCATGCTGATGATCAGTTTGCTGAGTGTCTTTCACCTAGTCTGAACAGGCATCCATTTGCTGGATCAAAAGGTAACAACTTAATAAAAGTAATCGGCTGACAACTTTTAGGCATGGTTTTCCTGGTGTCAAGAGAAAGCATAGAAAATCATATGATAGTTCATCAGGGAACAAAAAAGTAATTGAAGAATAAGCTTATGCTTGGGAAGAGCGGGTTGGCTGATTTTTTTTTCTTCCTAACATAACTGGCAAGAAACAACAGTTACCATTTACTTTTAATACCCTTGTCTAAAAACACAAGCTTGAACTAGCACAAGCCTCAACACAGACTCAAAATCCAGTGCAATGTCAAGACTGAAATTTCCTCTCTTATATACAAACTCTGGAAAGCACATGGACATACTTTCAGAAGGAAGAAGAGGAAAAAAAAAACCAGTAAATGTGCAAAGAGAGTCCACGCCACAAAAATAACAGAGAATATTTATATCTGACTGAAACCAGTAGAAAGACCTTAAATGCAACCACAGTAAACTAGAGACATCAGAGAGAAAGAGATTGCCAGAATTCCAAGCTGGCATCATGTTCCTCTCCTGAAGCGTATATCAGAGGCATATTTTTGCAAACTAGAAATGAGTTGTCATTGTTTTATATTAGCATTGAGAATATCACTATGCAAAAAGTAAGCAGCATGCTTATTACAGAGACTTATGTCTACTAAATGTGGAAGTCAATAGAAAGCTTAGGTTTCAATTTAAAGATAAATCAATCCTTCCTGAGCTTCAAACTACAAAGGATAATTTGGCCCTTTGAAAAAAGATTTAAAAAATTTACACCACAGAGACATTTTATTAAAAGTAACAACTACGCAATTAATGCAAAAGATGACAAATGTAATTCCATAATGTTGAAAATGGAAAACATACATCTAGATAAACCTCATATCACAAGAACCAGAGTTCCTAAAAATAAGTAATTTTAAATCAAACAAACAAAACCTCCAGCATCTGTCCGTCTGTAGTTGTGTTGGCAGCAGCTTTATGACAGCTAGTGATAAAGCTTGCTTTTTTATTTACACCTATCACCAAATTGTACACTTGCAAATGTATTACTTTACTTACATGTAGGATATACAATTCATCACTAAACATGAAGTAAAACAGATCGATGAAAGACTACAGTTATGCAGTTGGTGACATGTTTTCAGATGACACGAGGCCATAGAGAGGAATTTCTATGTTGGTGAACAGTCTCTAATGCCCAAATATAAAAGGCTTTTAGATCCTACAGGGAAAGTACAATAAGAAGATCTCAAAATGAATGAAACGGCAAGTCTTCCCAAAACATTTAGAAGTTGATTATATAGAAAACAGGGATCAATTTGATCTTCGCTTCCACTTGGTGAAAGAAAAGAAGAAATCTACACTGGTTGACAAAAAACAATGTTTCAGCTGTGCATTAGGAAGCAATCTTTTAACTGCTAACACTAAAACAGCTTACCTAGGTACCATGGAAACTTTTTTATTGGAGGTTTCTAAGAACAAGTTAGTAAAAACCTACTTAAGATGGTCTGTATATATTTCCTGTATTTCAGGGTAGGAGAATGGTCTACATAATCTCTTGAAATCTGTCCCTGTGCTTCCATGATTGTGCAGGGCTAATTCAATCTAGGATCAGTAAAACTTGTTTTTCTTGGTCAAAGACTGTGGGGAGACAAGCAGTAGAGATGTTAGGCAGCCACTCAAGATAAAAGACTGTGTCAAATTCCCAAGACACCAATCAGAACAGCCCAGATTATTAATCATTAGCAAAGCAAGAATCTTTTTTTGATCTAATGTCTTTAGCTATGCAAGAAGCAGCCTTGAGCTTTGCATCTGGTATCAAAGACCAAAATCTTGTTTAAATAGCATTATTGGTCATTTCTAAATAGAATGTAGATTTATACAGTTCATTATGTTTTTTCTTGTTTTTTTAAAGCTTCATTCAGCTTGGTAGTTAGATACCATATTCCTGTACGTGCTTGTCTTCAGCCACAGAAAATGAATCTGTTACGGCTTCAAACAGTGAACTTTGTTCAGGAAACAGCCTCTGTTTTTCCCCTGAATAGAGGCCCTTGTAAACTGCTTAGAGACATTTTGTATCAAAGTAAATCCCATGGTTTTTGAAAGCTTTCTATAACAAAGAGAAAAGCAATTGCATTATAGAGAAGATGAATAACCTTGTCAATTTAATTTGACTTTTCTTTTTTTCTTCAGAAGGAAATAAGGAAATGCAGTGGATTTAATCAGATTATATGGATGTATATCATTTGAAGGGAGAAAATAGTGGAAAACAGGAGAGAGAGAACATGCAAAAGAAAAGATGACACTGTCATATCACTACCTTAAAACTTGCAGCTCTTCTTCAGAGTTCTGCACCTCGTCTCTGAGTCGGCGCCAGCGAAGTAAAGCTTTCAATTCCTGCTGACCTTTTACTTCATCATGTGACAGCTGCTCAGTGTACAAAAACCACAGATCACTGACTGCTGTTGCCCAACAGACAATAAAAATTTTCAGAAAGAGAGACTTGTTTTGTTTCCTTTTAACGTACAGAAGATGTAGGAAACAGTACCAATATCCATGCTAAAAAAAAAAAAAAAAACCACAAAAAACCCAAACAACAAACTAAAAAATAACTGTTGCTGCTATGAGAGTTAATAGCAGTACTCAGGAAAACAGAAGCCTCACTGTGTGCATCAAATCAATAGTTGGTTAAATAGTTCTGCCTAAGGAGAGAGATAGGCATGTTGCTTTCCCTTTAGTGACTGGCAATAAGTGGACTGAATATACAGTACAGATACCTAGCATAGCAGGTTTGGTTGCATCTTTACTGTTCCCAGCTTGAAAGCAAAGCGTTGCTTTGTGTCCTGACTTCACTCCTCTTTCTTACTACTTCTGCCACACTCGTGAAAGCTCTCTGCTGTATTTTCCCCCATTTATGTAATATTATCAGAGATGAATGCTTATGGGATAAATGCCAGGTTGCTAGCTTAAAAATAACTACTAATTTATGCTTCTCTATTATACGAAAAGATAGCAGATGAAATAAAGCAAAACCCGCTAATATTATCCTGCATTACAACAATATATTTCAGTCACAGCTGAAATTATTGTCAGGCACCACGGAATATACTCATAATCCTACAACTGTATGATTACACAGCACCAAAACTACTCAGTAATTCTAAAAAGGAAAAAAGGCAATTTCCTGACCTTATAAATTAACAAGGGCACTACTCACCCTGTTTTGTTGCTTACTCCTTTCCATTCAGCTACATGGAAGGGTGTCTACTACAATGAAAATGCTTTCATGTGACACACAAAAGCATCAAATTAATGTGTACAGCTCACAGAAGGAGTGATGCTCAATGTAAGGACAGAAACTAGTTATAGGACCAGAAGGGAAAAGCAAAGTGTTTGGACAGCCTTCCTCTCTTTCTTACTCCAGCAACATGGTAATTGACAAGGAATTCTGTTTTGTTCAGTGCTATAAATATGCCTGACACATAATAAAATGGAGGCTCAAAAGAGTGTATGATGTCAGTTCCCAGTCTCACCTGCTCTTCCACAGATGAAGCTCTGCAGACTTAAGTGGTAGAACTAAGGCCTGACATAAGCACAGGAAGAAAAGACTAACACACAAAATGCTTGAAGTAACAGAGCTACATCAAAAATAAGAATTGGATCAGAAAACCACTTTACTAGCTGACATGCAATTTATGAGCTTTCCACTTGAAGGCAGACAGATTTCTACGCCTTTGACATGAGGGTAACTCTTGATGGGCAGTATAAGAGGGGAAAAAAGTGTAAGTTCTGATGACCTATTTCATCAGCTTCCATTTTGCTTTGAGGTATGCTTCTTGGCTATCCACTGGACAAACCCAGACCATTTTCATTAGGTACCCAGAATATTACAATACTCAGTAAGACTCTGCTGATTGTTCCAGTTTCAGGAACACAATACAAGTGGAAAGAATACAAAGCAACATGTTTGATAGCTGAATTTTAATAACTGAGTAGTGTATTTGTGGGAAAGTAATCGTTGGCAAACAAGTTTCTATTTTTATTTGCACTGACCTCTACCTCTGTAAAGCTTAGTGTTCATTGTAGATCAGGGAAGATGTTTTTATCTTTTTAAAATCAAGTTAGCATGCCAATTCCAATATTATTTTAAAAGACTTATCTTCATAACACAGGATATTTAAATTATATCTAACTCACAGCAGGGTATATAACTTTGATTTCCATGTAATTCAATTGAGAAGTGATGTATCATCACCTTACCTGTTGTGCCCTAGCCCAAAATATATCTTCTAAAAAAGTGGCAAATCCTTCACTTATCCACTCTTCAGTCCAATCACGAGCACCAATGGCCAGTCCAAACCAAGCATGAGCAATTTCATGGCACAGACGTGTTCCACAGAGATGGCTCCCTCCCGGTAGTACACTCTGTGACAGGAAGATGATGTGTGGGCTGCACAATAGGAATGAGTGACAAAATACATTATTGACCTGCTTTAACATGCATTGCATGACCGTAATTGTATATAGGCTTTATTAGCCTTGTCAGCCCTTTATTGTGATATGCATGCTAGGTCATGACTTACAGTTTATAGCTCAGGCATTTTTAGGAACTAGGTTATACTTTATTTTTGGTTGGCAGACAATCCAACTAAAATTCTGCCAAACAGTTGTTTTGTATTCATCGGTCAAACAGTTATTACCTATAATAAGTAACTTAAACCGAAGTTCTATATTTTTTAAATTACAAGACTGATTTATTTCAATAGAAGCATTTATATATAAGCCAGGATAATAACAGATGAGCAGGTGTGAATACAGGCAGCAAGTATTTATCAGTTAAATGATCAAACCTGGAAACAAATAAAGCAGAGACATTTTATTAAAAAAAAAAAAACAACAAATCACTATCCAAAAGCAACAATAGCTGTATGCTTGTTAAAACCTAAAACAACCTAAAAAGAGACCATCTGATGGTAAGACTTGAGCGTTTCTGCAACTGCAGAGGAAGGAGAACATTCTTTACCACAAGCACAGAAGTGAGAAGGAGACTCGGTATTCACTAAATATCTGCTTTTCACAACAGGGGAGAACAACCCAATCTGCATCTACTCTGCTTTGGACGCAAGTATTATAAGGAGAAATTGGGGAAAAAAACCTGTTAAGAATTATTGCTCTGCTATTGAAAACACTTACACTGAATTGCAAGTTACTGCAGTTCCCAACTCATGTTCTGCTGTGAGGCAATTTCTTCTATGATATAGACATTACACACATTAATGTCTCAACAGTTACATAATTTTTGAAATTAAGTACATCTAGGAAAAGTACCAGAATTAAGCCCTCTGACTAACATGCAAGTGATTAACAGGGCACCTTGCCACAGATGGGAGTAGCAAGGGCACAAATGAAGACCACCATCTGCAGAGTATTCCTGCACTAACCCCCGGCATCCATAATCTGCATTTCAACTGTTTTCTCAATTCTAGCCAGTTAGAAAGGAAATAAAGCACAACGGTAATACCTTCAAGACCACAGGTCTTTGAAACTAAATCTAGCCTTCCAAGCATGGGAGGGAAACGCATGGCCTTAAGACATTTCCAAGACCCAAATATTATTCATCAGCATTCCAAAGAGCTTCCCCACCCGCCCTACCCTTCCATTGGAAATGTTAAAAACCCCACAGTTTTCTTGCAACCAGTAGAATGTCTGGAACTGAGGCCATAAAGTATGGTACACACTTAAATAGAAAAACATACTCAATAACCATCTCCTTATGAAAAAATAATAGTCATACACAAAGCAAGTTAATACATTTCAGTCAATTCGCATTGTAAGAAACAATATAAGAAATTAAAGCACTGATAGAGGAATCAAGTCACAGAGAACAAAGCAAGAAGAACCAGCAGCTCTCGAAATTTTTGCCAAAAGCAATTCTGATTAAGAGAAGTGAGGGAGGGAGAGATGGGCGTAAAAGTAAGAGCACAGAAGCTGCAGAACATGATGAACCTTTTATTATAAAGCTCCTGATGAGAAGAAAAACTGCAGCTTTGGGGGTATTACTTCAGTCAGCTGTAAGTAAATGACCCCTAACTGTGGCATGCGTACAGTGCTACAAAGAAAAACTGCAGAAATGGACCAAGTAAATAACATTCCAGACATACTGCTGGCAGCATTTCGGCCATTTGGTTAAGTAAAACAAAAGTAACTTCATGCCTCATAAACAGCCTCACAGAACGGTTAGCATTTTAAGTCCACCGTAGATAAATACACAATAAAAGTTAAGATTGTATTTCCTGCTTTTTCCAATCACTTAAATAATAGAAATGCCACATTTGGATAATCTTTACAGAAGGATTACAAATCGCTTCAGTGACAAAAATGTATATCAGTTAAATTCTGGCCAAAGAATAAGAATACAGATTCCTACAAGGCCAAAAATAAGATTATGTGCTGCAGCAGAATTTAATTTTGCAGTTCAAGTAGAGCCAGCAACTTTCTTTCCTGAGAAGACCTTAAATGATTCCTTTTATTTTGTTTGCCCTTAACAAGCAGCTACATCTCCAATTCAGAGCCTCATGTATCACTACAGAGCAGTGCAAAGTTCACATTTATCTCCAGAATAATTTTATCAAAGACTGAACATGTTTCTGTAATATGTCCAACCCCTATTAGTTTGGGGAGTTTGATTCTATGTATTAGTCTAAAATACAGATTCTCTATTTCCAATACATGTTTGAATTGAGAAACTCTGCTCCACACCTACTGATACCAACCAAATCTACATTTTTTGCATCATCTAGGATGTACAATGTTGTTCATTGCACATTGTTACAATCAGTGTTGTTCCTAAAACACTCAATAATTCAAGAAAATGTCTATGTGAGAAATAAGATAATCAGAATGATGATTAAATTGCAATAGCCAAAAACTTTTTTTTTTTTTTTTTTAAACAGAAGAGGAATTTGACCCTCCTACCATCCATTTGATTTACCAGGAACAAATTATAAGGGTTTATATCCGTTGCTTTCATTAGAATTGAAAAGGAAAGAAATCCATTCATACACTAGGATGATTCACCTCAGTAATTACATCAAGACCTGATGAGGTATGTGCAGCTTATAAATGATTCTAGTCGATGTCTTTTCAAGTCTGGCCCAAGTTTGTAAAGCAGGCCAGAACAGGCTAGCTGGATGTGGTAAGGAAGATGGGAAAACTCTCCCAGTTAACAAAAAATAAAAAGCCCACCAGTCCTTCCCAGGAAGCTGGACAAGTTCCCAATAGCTTTTACAGAAAAAGAAGTATACACTTGGTTACACTTTTAAAGCAAAAGGTTATTATTCTGAGCAGAATCACACCCTCATAACTTAGAAATTCTGAGAGAAGGAGCAAGTTTCCTCTCCTAGTTAAAATGTGCTTAAAGGAAATCTCAACACTGCAACTACGGTATGAACACATCTGAAGAAAAACTGAGCCCCAAAGGGAAAGAAGTTTTGGTGTGAAAGGCCAAAGGGTCCTGATGTTCCTTCCAGTCATCCAAATCTACCCATGTAGATGTTCTTAATGAAAGGTTTCCAATGAGTCCTAGAGCTCTGAACAGTAATCTGACCAGTTGAGAGGCCAAATCTCTGAAAGCAATTTTGCAAAACTTTTTCTCCAGACTTACAGATAAGATGCAGACGCCACTTTGCACACAGGCTGCAGCAGTGTGCTATCTTTGGCTGCTCACACATAATCAGATGAGACACATAGCACAAACTCTATAGCCAAATGTACGTGCAAGAACTTAAGTACACGTTTAAGATAGGAATATGAAGCTCATTTCTAACAGTCTTGTTCCATTCCTTTTGAAGTAGAAGTCTTTCCCTCTTAACACACAGGAATTTGCAGATACATTTTCTTATGTATTTATTGAAATATCAGAGACAAGACCGTATCAGCTGGAAAACTATGCTTCTGGAGTCAAAAGTAGCACCCAAAATCACTATTACAGATGGAAGTTATACAATTAAAAAAAATATTTTTCATATTTTGATAGTAGTCCACATATTGCTTGTCTTTTCCTATTTAGAAAAAGGTTGTCAGACAGTAAATGGTTTAGGCAGTTACTGTACTTCATGAAAATTCTTTCTTAAACATGCATAAGGGAGCAGGGGAAGTCTCTCTAAAAATATTTTCACAGGAACACATTAAAATTAAGATATACATTTCAAGATTACTGGAATTTCAGAAAGTTAGAAAGCTCTTTACATTTAGTTTGTTCAATCTCTCATCAGTTGCCTTCAACCTACATTATTGCAGTGATACAAAGAACAGTATTATCATATTGTATGATATGCGGTATCTACATTAGACTTTAAATGTTAGCTTAATTTATCTTTGAGGACACTTGTGCTATTGGAATGCAGACAAAAGAACATGCAACATCCACTTACTTACCTCTATAATTTCCAGCACTCTGGTGTGTTACAATTCAGTACTGAGAGAATTACAGAGACAAACAACCTTTTTAATCTCCTAGGTTTATAGTGTAGCAGAAATTCAAACATACATGCAGATGCAGTTGTAGAGACAAGGATCTGGTAGTTAGAATACTCTGAGCATTGTTCCAGAAATAATGAAAAGCTCATAAAGTTTTCACTTCCTACCATCATAGTAGAAACCAAGAAGTAGCGGAAGTTACAGCTGAAAGTCATTCTAGAGCAGTTGACTAACTCCATAAATCATGCAGCAATACAGTAGGGTAGGCAATAGGGAAAGAAGACCAACTCTGATGTGTTGGAAGGAGGATAGTATCAGCCAACTCAGTAAAGCAATTCAACATCCATACCTCAAATTTCAGTCAAGCACCTAATTAATGATCTAAACACCTGAGCTGCAGCTGCTCCATGAACTGGCAGACAACAGATAACTTCAGTCTTGTGTATTTCCCTATACCAAACCAGATTAGTCAGGATGTATATAAACAAGGGTGAAACCCTCTCAGGAGAAACTCTCTATTACTGTTCAACAGCAAAATGGGTACTTGGCATAAAACTGAAGAAATTATACAGTTAAAGGAAAAAGATAACATGAGCCTAAGCTCAAACAGCTGCTACACAAACAACTGGGTTTGTAACAACTCTTGATACTTCTCATTACCCCCAATCCCATACTACACCAAATGAACAGCCTGGAAGTAAAAACCTACATAAAATAACAGTATGTAATTATCACATACAACTGTGACATATACCACCGTCCAATGTCTTTGAACTTACAAGTCAACTATTTGCTTTGTCCAGACATCATTTACAGAGGAAATTTTTTAAGTTTTCTTCAGATACCAAAATAGCTCTGGAACCTTGTGATTATCAAAAATGAACTAAATCACGTTGAAAATACTGGAAAGAGTTGGCAAATGCAATTTTTATATGCCAGGAGGCAAAAGGACCAATCATACTGACCTGAACAAAAAGGACACAGGTTTGATGTTCTTCAAAAAATAAACAAAGAAATTGATGCACTCTCAGCTAATACAAGATCAGCCTAAAGGAAAACTGTATCAACCCAAGGCATTCCCCATAATTCAATTCTCTTAACTTTGTGTTTGCAAATGAAATCATGTATATATTTGCATAAATTTCCCCAAAATTTCAATCATAACTTACTCTGAAACTTTTAAATGAGTAAAAGGTCAAAGTACTAAAAAAATGAATCTCCAGTAGTTTTAGATTATTTTTTTAACAATTAGGAAAAAAAAGTCAAGAAACAAATCAAACTACTGAAGATTTTATTTATTTATTTATTTTAAATTAGATCAATGTGAATTAACCAAATGAGGGTGATACCATCTATTAACTTCTTTGTTAAATACCATAGGACAGTCAATCCTGAAAGTGAGATTTGTATTTCATATTTCTGTCTTAGGGGAATTCAAGCATAAAATGCAGAGCTGTACATGCTAAAATAAGATACTTATTTAGTTGCCCAATGAAATGCACATGTAGCAGACAGGAAACATTTTGGAGGTTGTAATTTTCACACCAGTCTTGCCAAAAATGTGCCTTATTCTTTTCTAATTTTTTCTAAAGCATGCTCCATTTTGAAGTCCTAGATTTCTTCTGGGTCTGTGCTCCTCTGTCCTCCATCATCCAAGCAAAATTACAATCTTAAAATGGTGGACTGAAACCATCACTTCCCACAGAAGAGTTACAAGAATTTCCCTATATCCAACTCTCAAGAACAGGAATACACCACAAGATGAACAATCTGGTAACGATGCAATCAATTTCTTTAAACAATGCTGTCCCATCCTCTCACTAACACACAGAGAGCACACACACTGACAGTACTAGAACAAAAAAACCCAACTTTAATTAGGGTTTCACAAAAATTCAGGAAACAACTAACTTATCTGTAGCTGATACCCTGCTGCAATTATATCATGGTAATAAATCCTACCCACTTCAAATGTTCTGATTTGGGATGTAAACCAAGAAGGAAAGAAAGAACGTATTTTACATGAGGACTTCAGTCTGATGTCTGGGATCCACATATTGCCAGTGAGCTAACCTAACTTTGTAATAAACCAACCAGGAACTAGAGATGACAAGATCAACCAGCAGTCAGCCCAAGCAAGAACTGTGGAGTTGTGGATTCATTTATCAGACGGCCTCTGATGGCCCCAGGACACCTAACCGAATCTCTACCTCACTTCTTTTCATATTGCACATTCTGTGTCACAAAGAGGAACTTACAGGGCACAAACCTTTCTTGGAGCTCTCCAGATTTTGTTTCCGAATGTCTTATGTAAACCAAGCAATATCTATTCATTTAGAAACTTCCATACTCCCAGGATCTGTGACAGGCAGCAAATTGCCTGCTGTTGTACAGAAAGGAAAGCAAACATAGAAAACTTTGAGGGGGGAGAGAAGGAATTACAGATTCAAAACCTCGGCTATCGAGATTTTTTTATCCAGATTTGTTTGAAACCTCACACTCGAAAAACCATGAAGTAATAGAATTCTCTTCTAAAAGTCAATTACACGATACCTCCTAGTAATAAATGGCTACAATACTGTCAAAAATCTTACAGCCAGCTTTCAAAAAGAAACACCTTGAGGACTAAAGCTTTTGATGTTGTATATCACAGAGTGAATTCTTCATATTTAACTGATTTAGTTAACTAATTTAGGAGTAAGTGCAAGTAAAGTGGCTTCAATAAATGCAAGCACCTGTTCCACTTAAAAAAAACCCTCTCTGTGTTTTACGGAGCTCAGTTTTTAAACTTCATACTTCATGTACCTCAGTTAAACAGCAAAGAAATCAACATCATGAAAATAAAAATACTTCTACTTCAGATTGTGCTGTAAATATTTTAGGACATGGAATTCTTCACAGAAGTGTCTTTTTTGATTTGACGTTAAGAGAGCTGATGCAAAGATCACAACAATGATAAAACATTTCCAGTCTTGCTGACATAGCTAGCACTACAAAAGAGATTCAGAGGCTGAACGGAAAATTTTTTTCATGTCTGAAGAGCCAGAGGAAATAACATTTCCTAATCCCACTAATTACAGTGAACTTTATATACACATATAAATGCAATATTTGGTTTACATTCTGGATTTGCTAAGTTCCAGATTTCACATTAAACTTTTACCACATTTCTCTGAGTGCTTCCAAATATTAGAAAATGGCGAAATGAAGAAAAGCAAAAAAAAAAAAAAGTTACACTATTAACCACGTGAAAATGATTAATAACAAATCATAGTGTGGAAAGTATCTATTGGAACCGTGCATTTATATTCATTCTCACATAAAACTGATTTGTGAGATTAGGACTACAAAATTAACCTTAAGCACTTGATGAAATAAAAAAGTGAACAGAAAATGGCAACAGAAGGACATTGATCATTGTAATTAATTAATTGATCACATTATTTTAACAAGAAGAGGGTAAACAGGTATACACACAGGTATCCACACTAGGTACTTACACCTCTCATTTTATAAATACAAAATGGTTTTGTTTGTTAATAATTTTTTTAGGTTTCCTCGTATACCAAAGGGAAGACTAAAAACTGAATTTCTTGTTTTATATTAGAAATGCGCATAGCATTTGTTTCAGAGCCTTTTCAAACTATTCTTCGTATTCTTGCTAAAATGATTAATATGGTGAACAGTCTCTAACAACATTCCTCAGTTCCAGTCTAAATGATGAAATCTGTCACTGATAGGTAATATTATTTGATCATGGATGGATTTAATTATTTGTAGCTTTCTATCATTGCTGCTACTGGAAGATGTGGATTTCCTTTTACTACATCGTGAAGTTTCCGGCAGATATTAACACAGCTGAAAGCCAAAGTGCAAATAACCAATTATGATAAACAGTCAGACAGAAAGAGCAAAATGTATCTGCATCTCCATATTCAGTGAAAATTCACTGAAGTTAAGGGCCTATACATTAGTGGTCTCAAAAGGTGACATGGACAAGAAAAAAATAAAATGAAGAATGGGTCATTTTTTTTCTTCATTTAATATATAGAAGAAAGCTTTTCTTCACACATACTAGAACAAAGCAGCAACAAACCACAACAGCAAAAAAGCCAAACCAACAAGAAAAAAGGAAAAGAGATTGTTCGTTCTTCAAGTTTTTCAAGATTCTTTTCTCAATGTAAAGCTTTGCGGTATCACTGTTCTAAAAGTAGCAAGGAAATGAAATCTGCTTGAAGGCAGAAGTGGTTCTTATTAAATATCTACAAACTACAGTTAGAGTAGCATCACAAAACAAACAAAACAAATCTAAGGAATGCTCTTGTTTTTTAAGGATTCCTATCACAAACACTTCACCTGCAGACTGAGAAAACCCCAGATATAGCCCTGAATCATTCAGGAAATCCCAGACATTACTGGAGGAGAGCACTTTACAAATCCATGATATTTCTAAGAAAAAATAAATGAAACAGTAGAGCTCAGAGTGTTTTTTTTAAAAAAGACCAGAACATCTCAAATTGTAAGAGACACAGATCCAATTCTTTTAAATTTTCAGTTCACATCTAATACACTCTTGCTTCTTGTGCCAGCTACAAATGTGGGAAACAATGAGATTAAGATAATTATCCAATTTGCATGTGACCTAATTTTTGACCATATGCAGTATCACTCACATTTCTTGCTTTTAAGAACTAGTACCTAGAACCCCATTTTCTGAAGCCTTTGATTTTACTTAAAAGAAAGGGTGCAAATCTACCACTGTCTAGTCTACTCTGATTTTCAACATCCCTGCTAAGGTGCATGATCTCTACTATGCCTTTATCCTCTGTACATACAAATGCTACAACACTCTGCACATTCATCTTAAAAATGGTTCAGGCGATGATAGAAATTTAACTAAGTAATCTTACTGTCATCCATTGCCTGTTTTTCTTCTTTTTGTCATCTATAAACAGTATGTAAACTGATATAAAATGCATGCTTTCATTTTACTGAATGAGGATCCAATGCTTCTTGTTACATTGATTAATGAGATACATGTTGTTAGCAAAAAAAAAAAAAAGAGAGAACAACATAGAAGAATACATAATGGCTTCAAAATTATTTTCTTAGTTTATTCTGCGCAACAGCTATACAAGCCTTCTTTTTTTGTATGCATCAGTCAATAAGATATCTGTTGTGCTTTTGCACAAAGAACAAAGATGCCTTTATCAATTCGCAAAAGTCCGTGGGACAAACCATTCATGCTGCCAAACCCCTAAAACCCTTTCAGCAAATAATGAAATCCATCAGTGACAAATGTCAACATACTAATTTGTTAAATACAGAACAAAGGCAACATTCAGAAGAGGTGCCTCATTTCATGTTATATCAGCCCTTCAATTTGTAACAACTTTATGGAAGCCCACAGATCATGCAATATTAAAACAGAACACCATTATAATTATTAAAACTAGAACAAACTACTCTCCTTACAATAAATGCTTAATAGTTCAACAAAACTGTAAACAAAATCTTTTGGGAACATCAAACTCTTTGCAATGCATTCATTTTCCTCCTTTTTTGGAAGATTATTTCCAAGTAAAATCTTACACAGAAACACAGATTCTCTTTCACACACAGACATTTATTGTGCTGGTGGAAAAATAAGATTAAGTTGCATCATATCCAGTGATAGAAGAGCTTCAGTGTGCCTGAGAATTACTTTATCCATTATACGGGACATCCAGCTATTATTGTTGAATCATATAGCAAAGTCACAGTTTAGTTGGAAGTAGCTAGTGTGCATGTGAATTACTTTATTCATCATACAAAGACATCCAGCTACTATTACTGAATCACACAGAAAGGCACAGTTTAACTGAGAACTGTGTTAATGTCTTATAACATTAAGTATCACCTACTAATAAACTTTTTTTCTCTTGCATCTTCTATCATTTCACCTTTTCATACATCTCTAGATTCGTTTCAGTCCAGCATAAGGACTAAACAAATATTTTGCCTGTTGTCCAGGACACTGTCACAGAATACATTTATCTATTCCTTCAAAGATGTCAAAAAGAAGCAAACACCATTTTATTGTAGAAACATCTACTACATCCAAAATTTCTTCTGCAGATTGTGCCTGGATAACTTGTGGTCTGTGAATTCATCAAATAAACCTTGAAAATAGAAAGGAACTTTTGAAGTTGTTAAATTGAGAATGCCAAATTCTGTATTTGGCAAAATGCTAAGGCTAACACATATTATCTTAGTAAGTATTTTTCCAAGTCCAAAAGGAGAGAGTGAGGTGGTTTCCTGCCTTGCAAGACCACAGCAAATAAACTACCATGGGTCAAAAGATACCAATTTTGATGTGGTTTGGTTTTGTTTTGTTATCACCAAGGATTTTAAATTTTTTAAAAGTAGAAAATTTTTGATTGCTTCCCATAAACTCTCCTGACAACAGTTCTGCCAATACACTAAAACCTCTCTCTTTTTGTCAGACCATATGTTTTTTGTTTTTTTTTTTCCTGGGAACTTAAAAAATTTGCATTTATATTTATATATGCACTGTTGTATTAACTCAGATCAACTGCCCAAGCAAAAACAGAAATTAAGATCTAAGAGACAAATAACATATCTAATCTGGCACTACCAGGCAGAACAATAACACCAGGATGCGTTCAAAATCAGAGGCCTGCTTCTCAGATACTGTAAGAAAATGTAAACAGCAGTAAGAAGAAACTGTTGGTTTATACTAGCCATAGTGGTAGAATGGTTTGAATTTACAAGGATGTGCCCAGTGTGGTTTTTAAGAAAAAGAAGTTGCTTAGTCCATAAATAGAATTCAGTGAATCCTACCTTCTCTGCCAGTAGCTCTCTTTTCAGAAAATTATGTGAAGCTAAGACTTTATTACATAGACTGTAGAACTATAGTACAGCTTCATTTTATCCTTTTCTCCTTCCTTGTGGAAAAGGCAGACAAGTTTCTTTTTAATCAGGCATCTTTGTGCCACTAAATTAATAATCTGGGAAAGCAGTTCTCTCTGCACTGTTTTAACATGTCTCTAGTCTATCAAATTGTTGCAGAGGAAATGTGATAACCCAAACTTAAGTCATGGGATTCAGAAAGAGGAAGTGATCTGGAAATCTGTTTGTTCCAAGGCATAACTTGCAAATACTGCTTTTATACTTTGTAATATTAATATGTAATGTCTAGCATTACAACTACATCACACAAAATCAAAATCAGACAAGCAGCACTGGCCCTAGAGATTTTACCTAATTATGCTACTGAAGGCAGTGGTGAAAAGAAAAATTTCCCCAAACGACTGAAAATCATGTACTACAGTTACTTAGAAATAACTGTGTTCTCTCCAAACCGATACACTGCATTCTTGTCTGGAGCACTGTACTGTAAGAAAAATGCAACTGAACTTCAGCTAGCGCTGAGAAGTGCACAAAACTTTATGTGCGAAGAAGACTGAGAAGTCAAAACTATTATAAACTTGACATACCAAAGCTCATAGTAACCTACTTTATTAAGCAGAGGCATAATTTATGCAATATTGTGGAAAAAGCAGGCAGTCATCACAAACCAGATGCCTGCCACCTGGCAAGAAAACAGGCTGGCCTTAAATTGAAAGGAATGAAACAATCTATTTCCTTCATGCTACCACAGATAAAGGAAATCCAAAAACCATCCCAGAAAACAGAAGTGGTGTTCTATTCACAAACCACAATCTCCAAGCAAATTTTTCATATTCTCGAACTCACACATCTGAATTAATTTCCCCCAAATCCATCACAGACCCAACTCCCTCACAGAAAAAGGAAACACACAGCACCCTTCTCTCCTCATTGGAAGCATTCTCAGCAGTCTACTTGTCCTTCTGATCTTCCTAAGGGCAAAATGTTCTTACCCATGTTCCTCCATCAGTTTCAACAATTTAATTCTCAGTCTGTATCATGAGATTCCTACTAGTCCCAAAGCAAATCTCCAACAGCAACAAACTGGTGGGAATCGTGTGTGTGTGTGTGTGTGTGTGCGCGCAGAGCAAATTCATATGACAACACTTAGACTGCAATGTATCACATTATAAGCCCTTGGAAAAATGAAAAATAATGTTTCAAACTTCCAGTCAAATATAATGATCCACAACCCAATAGGTGCTAAATTTTTTAGGACAAGCGATAATATTTTGAGAGTGCTCTGAAAAATTCTGTAGTTCCACAGTTTGGCTTCTCTCAAAAAAACCCCCAACTTTTCCTTGGGAAGCATGATCAGAAGAAATCTATGTCAGAAACTCAGTCATTGAAATATAAATAATGCAGCAAAATCTTTTAAACCTCATTAAAGGTTTAGGGTTTGATGGTAGTATCAACACACTTTGGAAACTGTGAGGCGTTTTAATTAATATTTTTCTTCTAAAAATTAAACAATGTTGCAATCATTTGGATGGAACAGATGGAAGGAGACTTCAGAAGAAATTGTTTTGAAAGGGCAACTGATACAGTTCAATATCTATTAAGAGTCCTAAATAAATAGTTACTTTACTCATACAGGTATGAAATCTGCTTGTGGCTTTTAAAAGATATTCTTTCCTATGAGAAATCCCAAAAAATCTTTAACTATACATGATAATCCACTTTTGAAGAGAAGAATTACAATTTTTACTTCAAATATAGTAGAACAGACACAAGGGCTACATGATTGTTCTCAGGATACAGAATTCTGTTTTTCATTCCTTCCCTCACACATCAATGAATAAACACAAGGATGCAGAATAATCTGGAGATGACCAACACATCAGAGGAATCTGCTCTGTATGCAACATAAAAACCTTAACAATTTGGCAGTGGCAGAGAAAGTACAAAAGCTAGCAAAGAATTTTTTAGGATGTTTGCTATTAAAGAACTATAATAACCATCCCTCATTTTCTAAGCTTTATCAGTGCATTCACTTCAAAAGTCTCAGAACAGGGATAAACCAAGACATTAGCATCACTACTGCCCAGATTCCCCTCAATGCATCCTATAATGTTCCCTTTCCTTTCAACACATTTTTCACTGTTACTTAGTGACTGTTCTTAGGTATACCATTGAATATTTCCAAAATGAGCATGTGGACATCCATGTTGCAACAGAACATTATATCACATCAGTTCTATCAAGTCTTCTCTACTTGTACTTACATGTCAAGGAGGAAAACAATGAAAATTAGAACAGTTTCCTACACCTCAAGAAAGAGAAACAATCTACTGCCAAAGAGACCTAACTCACACTGGTAAAAGCCTAGAATAACCAGATGATAACACTTAGCTGAAACTAAAGTTTGTTGGAATACCTGCTTTGACATTTGAGCACTAGTAATAACAGTAGACACCAGCTCTTTATTTTTAAATCAAGCCACCTCTGCAATAAGTAGAAAGGGATGAAACCATCAAGAAATCAACACCATTGCTTGAGGGATTTGCCAGATTTTTTGTCACTCTGAAGATTAAAATCACCCACCATTAAGAATTGTATATTTGCACGCCATTCAGATGTCAAAAGTCTAAAAATTATGTGATCAAGAGAGTGGTTTCAAGGCAGATAATAAATAAAGGACAAGTTTAAAACAGAAAAGATGAAAAACATCCGAACAATTTCATATAAAGGAGAAGACACTTGGAATCATTCCCACTGCGATCAACAGGCACAGGACTATGCTCAAAGTAGTCACAATAACAGTAACAACACCTTTTCCCATGGCTTAAGATAACAAATCTAAAGATAGCAAGATAAACAAGGTCATTTGAAACTACCAAATTAACAGAAATTAACCATTTCACTGATATTTTGTAAGAATTATGGCATCTTTATGTTCTCAAAGTGCTTACAAGCCTAATGAGTAAATATTAAGCAATTTCCCTGAGCACCAAAGCGAAGTGAAAGGGAATTTTTTTGTACTACAATATTTTGGTGCATCACCAACACTTTTCTGCCCTTTTTTTTTTTTTTTTTAAGCTGTAAAAACTGCTATACAAAAACAAAAATAAAAATTTGCCAATGTGTAACAACCGTGGCAAGGGGCAGCACAGGACTTTCCGACCACATTTCACATTTATACTCAAACTGAATCTGCTAGAAAGCTTAGGAGCAGCAGGGTTAACACCTTTCTCTTTTTAAATCCCAACTTCATGTCAAAAAGGCTAAAACCTCTAACTATCTGAAGCTAATAACAGATTACGTGGCCTCATCCTGTTTTCCAGAAGAGACAGGTCTCGAAGCATCTTACAGATCCCCTGTAATTCCTCCTTCAGGTATGTTACAAGCATCAGATGGGAGCCAGTAGTACACATGACCACAAACTCACTCTTTACCCTCACTAAGTTCCTTAACTACCAGCTGCTTCCTTCAAGCTCTTAGTAACATTGTCATTGTAGTTTAATTCTGCTATATTAACAAGCAGGAAGTAATCCAAAACATTGGTAAGCTCTGGAGGTGTCTGTGCTTGTGTTTACAACTGCAAGTTTTTACGAGACAGATCAAAACCTTAGATTTCCTTATGGAGCCCTAAACTACACCTGACAAAGAGGACAAGTTTCCTCTCCAATCAACTCTCATTTGCCAGTCAAAATCCTCTCAGGAAGAGCAAATGGTATTCTACTCCAAAACTAAATGTACTATTTAAGTATACACACACAGAGGCAGACACAAGGTCCAGAAAGGAAAATCCCCAATCTATAATGCTGATTTATTCAGAATATAAAAAATACACTTTTCTTCAAGGAATTCCATACTCTACAATTTTTAAGCTGAAACTTTCCAAAGGCATGGATTTTCCTATGTAAAGATCAGGTAGCGATGTGCAGAAAAGTTGAATTAAGCTACCAGCCAAATAATGTAGCCTACTATTCAATATCAAGAATCACTCAGCTTATCGACTCCCAAACTTTATCAGCTTTGTTTATTTGTTCCTTTAATTGAATAAAAAAACCCAAACCAAACCAGTTAATGTAGACATCTGCAGGCAAATCTTGAAGACATACATCGGACTAGTAAATTAGAAAAACGACAGCTGCCTTAGAATTGAAAAACAGGAAGAATTTAGATCATAAATATGTTACTGTCGAGCCTCTCATTTTCCTGGCCACTGCAGTGCTGTAGCTTTATTTGATAGTTTGACACAGTTAGAACAAAATTTAAGCTGGTCATATTATCAAATCAGAAACAGCAGTACAAATGCGCTGTCAAAGCAGGGAACATAAGCAAAGCTGCTAACAGGCAGCTGCTCCCTAGAGGTAGAGGCTACATCAGAGGTGCAATGCTTATGTCATTGTACAGGGGCAAGATTCTGATCACACACAAAATGGTTCATCAGCTTTGGCTCCCTCACAGTCATAAAGCATATCCTGCATACACATCAGAAAAAGACAGCTGAAAAAGAGAAAAAAGTAAAGCAAGAAATGCAACATAGAAGGTGAACACTTGCAAGAATCAGTGTTTCTCTGTGTTAACTGTTCTGAGCTCTTTTAGGGATCTCCATATGGAGAAATGGAAGCAAGCTATGTTCATACTTTATATCTATTTGAGAAAATGCTTAAAGCCAAGCTCAGTTCTTCAGACATATGCATTTAACTCTTATTTCAATGGAAGAGAGACATACATGTATCTCAGACTAAAATGTTATTCCAATATTCACATGTATAAAACACTTCAACACATAAAGTTTTGGGAAAGCTTATAATTGAAGTTTAAAAAAAAATAACAATTGACTGGCAATGACTGACAGCAGGGTGAATACCCACTCCAACACCCACACAAGAAGACTATCCACGCCCTGAACTAGAACAGCAGTGTCTAAATTGAGCTAGATAAAGAAGATCCACTCATTGACCAATAATTCTCACCACAAACTAGTTATTTAGTAAAAATGTGCCTCTTACAAAAAAAGCAGTATCCAACAATGACTCCATAGAATTAGAAGAATCTAATAAATCAGTAGGAGATGAGACTTCCTGAAAGAAGCGGAATCAGACGGAGCACCACCATTTTTCCCTTTCTTCTTGAGCACTACCTCTAGCTGAAACTCATCCAACTCCTCCTTATGTAAGCCTATGAATCAAACAAACAGTGGGAAAGCAGAGCCTGCACCATCTGGATATAATGACAGGGAGGTGGGTATCTTCAGCATACTGATAGCACGGAAGCACAGACCATCTCAAAGACTCCCTCACTGGCCCCACAAGAACATTACACAAAGAAATTGCCAGAAGAGATCTTTGCAAAACACATTACAAAACAGACCCCAGGAATAATGAGCACACAACCACCTCATTCTCTGGGATCTCATAAAGGAATATGTGCAACTACTGCACAGAGCTTCATCAAAGGCTTCTGGAGCAGCACACCAGTCTCTGCAATTAGTACCACAAAAAGAAAACCTCAAATCATCTTTATTTGCACATTCCTTGTCCAATGAATGCTCCAGGTCTCATTCAATTTAAACATCACATGGTAGGAAATAATCAGGTGCTGGCCTTTGCCAGAGCCACCTCACTGGGCCTTTCTGACTTTTGCACACAAAATAAGAGAGCAGATATTTTTAACTAAGTTGTGAACACCGACAATTTAACCAGAAAAAAACAGCGTATTTGTAAAAGAGAATACATGGCACTCTTCAATCCACTGGAAAGTTCTAATGAGCCTGTCATTGTCAGATCCATATCTCCTACCTTAGTTTCTCCTAGCCATAAATGGCAACGGATTCATCTCAGTTCACAGGTAGCTAGTCTCTCAGCAAATCCATGACCAACGAAAGCAAATTATCTTGAGACTCCTTGTCTCCTCACGGCATAACTGCAGAACTGTAACAGCAACCTATATTAGCACAATTCTTTCTATCTGAACACTGAAACACATTATTCCTATAAGTTATGCACTTGGGAAAAGGCAGTTGGGTTTTAAAATGGTGCATATAACACAACTTTCTGTTCCTCTAATTACTGTGGAAATAGTGAGAGAGAGTCATAAACCAAACAAAAAGATTTGTTTCCAGGAGCACAATCACGTAGATTTTAAGTAACACAAATGCATTTGTATACTGTTCATATTGTAGGCTTTGCAAACTCAGCTTGTTTAAAAGTACGCATAAAATTAGGAGGACAAGTTACTTGTAATTTGCAAATTTTTACAAACTTGTATTTTTTTTAAATTTACTTCAGAAGCTTAGAAAAGACAAAACTATGGACTAGAAGCCACAGAATGCTTTACCTAAGCAAAACTCAAAACTGAGAAGGACTAAAGAATGGAAGACGTGCATTGCCCTCTATGCATTCAGTGCAGAGCACAAACAAAAGGTAGGTGTGTACACCCAGCGCCTAGAAAAAGCTGTATCAGCTCAGATGCACATGTCCAAGTACACCCTGAAGTGGAACATGCATATTGACCATCGCTCACAGGAGGCACTCCATGTGACCTATTTCAAACCTGTATGGCCTCCGACCTGAACCCTAAGAAGGCAGATACTACCATACTAAAAGCATGGATGTTTCCATCTTCTTTCCAGTCTCCCATTTAGGTGTCCAAAGACAGCTAAATGTTGTTGTGGCAGAAGTCCTGAGATCCAGTTTTCATAGCATTTAGGAGAGCCTAAACTTATTTACAGATGACAGCAGCATAGATACCGTAGTCATCCAGAGCAAACACCTTAAGTAACTCCTGTACTGTCAGACTAGTACTTAATCAACTCCGGTGAAAAGCCTGGGATGCTTGGAAGCAATTGCAACAGCAAAAATTGCTAGTTTAGTCTCATGACAGAAACCTGTACACAAGATGAAAAATGTTTGTCATACACCTAACACCAAACACAAAGAACACAAATTCTCCCATCCACACTTTTCTAGACTTATTCAGACATGAGAATCTCTGTAGGTAAACACATCAGATTTTAATTTAGACACCTGATTTCTTCAGCCAGGTTATCAGTAATACAATCTCACACCTATTAACATAAGTAGATAATTTGGACCACAATGGCCATATGTAGAAAAATACTTTAAAAATTATATCAAAGCAAACAACAACGAAAAATCTCTCTTTCAGAGTTTTAACTTATTCCAAATGTCCAGTTAGCAGAAGCACTGATACCTTTGGAGGAAGAAAGTGATCAAGTGTTTTAGCGCCAATTTAAAAAACACACTGCACACATAATGTATTCTTTTTCACTGTACATGCAGTATTAGTAGTAACTATACTGATAGTACGTGCAAAAAGATACACACAAGTAGACACACTGCATATTCCAAAACATAAACTCGTTTTCAGTCAACACAAAAAGGCATAAAATTGACTATTCAGAAAATCACAGGGCAAAGTACCATACGCATGTGGAAAACAGAATGCTAAAATGATGTGAGAAAGTGGCTAGCTACGATTTATAATACATCTCAAATTTTCAGTCAATTCAAGAACAGAAAAAGAAAAGATCAGTGTGGTAACAGTTTATAAACAGGAAGGATTTACTCTTTTATCAATCTGGAATGGTAAAAGCAAAATCTAATCAGAATGAAAAGGAAAAAACTGTCAGACTAAAAAAACCTTACTATAATAACAGCCATTTTTTAAAGTGATATTGTATCATTACCTTCACAACAAGATTACAGCACAATAATATTACATTCAGATCTGGATAATTTGTGCTTACGATATCTGGCTATGCAAAAGATGTAAGCTAGAGGGCAAGCCTTCTAGCACATCTATCCATCAATGGAGACTAGTTTAATTCCAGGATTGATTTTAGTTTATTTTTTAATCAAAGGAAAGTTAAATTTATGAACTGATTGAGAATGATCCCAGATTAACCTCTTCCATTTTTTTAAGTGCCAAGATCAACATCTTAGGAATACCTTGCATTTTCAGGCATACTATAGTAGATTAAAATATCTAAAACTATGTGTATATTTTTAGCCATTCCACCCATGTCTCTCTATTTATGTATTTCTCTGGCTCCCACAGTCTTCATATCTAAGCACTGATCCGTATGTTATGTAGTTAAAAACAAACGAGTATGCTCTCCAGACAAGAAAGTATAGCTCCTACTGATGTCAATAGGAATCCTGTGGAGAAAATCTTATGCCTGAATACAACCCAGAAATCTTTAAAAATAACATCATAAAAACTATGTAAGTCCCAGAAAAATGGTTAACCTTCCCCCTCTCTGTGAGCATGCGATGCCCATTAGCATTAGTAAGATTTATGCAGGTGTTTCAAAAGAGGATATATTATATAGGATCAAAGTTTTTTAGGCCAGTTATGGTTACAAAATTTCCTAGCTGCCTTCAAAGCAAGGACAGTGATCTGAGGAGGGCTGAACACCTTCTGAAATACAGTGAACACATTTGGCTCTCAATGGAACCTGAGGGCACACAACAGAACAGTGGTCAGGCCTCAGCCGGACATTCATGTAGTAATACTTTCAAAAACTAACAAATACATTACTCATTATGTGAAGAATGAAAACTGTGGAGAATGCTGATTTTTTCATGAGACTGAGAAGTTGCAGCAACTCTGAGAAAGCCTGTGAGAGTAGAAATAATGATGACTAAATGTGAGTAGACAGAGAAAAGGCAGGACACCATACAAATGTTCTGACCCCTAGAGATGTCAGTAATTCTCTTTACTATAGTGCAGCTGTAAGATTATTATGTCAGCTTTAGTGTGTACAATGTCCATTTCACTTAAAAGTAATCTATATTAAAATTCATTCTAAGTAGCAGTAAATCACATAGAAAAAAATGTGGAGTGGTACTCTCCTAATCTTTTGGCTTGCACAGGTTTTAATGGTCTGCTATCACGATAATGTTACTTATGTGTAACATTAATTGTAAATAGAGAGAACATGTAATGATGGAAGTTTGAGATCTTCATCTAGATCACCTCACAGAACAGACAGCTCTGTTCTTTTCTGCTTTCAAGATGGTTATTATTGGAAAGGTATTTCTGTTTTGACACATCCAGCATTCTTGCTGAGCAGTAAGCTACACTGTTTAGAGTATGGTTTTATATAGGAGTTCAAACATCTGTCCATTTTAGGTCAAATTAGTACAACAAACCACAAGTAAAAGCTCATAAACAAATGCAGTTGTGACAAAATAAGAACAAATTACCTTCTTTGCCTTCACAAAGGATCATATTTAAGACAGTGTAAGACTAAAGAGAAAGACACAAGTAAAAAAAAATTCACTTTGAGATAGAGAAAAATATTAATAATTCCTGCTTTACCCTCCTTAAACACTGCATTAATCAGCAATTTAGAATGCAAATATTACAAACTTGGCACGTTTCAGTCTTGTTACGCAGATGTTAATTAAACATTTTTATGCGATGAGATGGCATTTTTAAGCATGAAGTATTTATTTGCTGAATTCTGTTTAAAAATAGCACCCATACTCTGTCCTAGCATAGAACAACTGAAAAATACCTCAGAAAAGGGAAATCTGTCTTTTGCTTTAAGTAAAATGTTATCACTGCTATTAATCACTGGGAAAGTTTTCTGTACATTTCTGTCCTCCTTTCTACAAGATTTTGCCACTTACCTTCCCAGATTTTAATTGAACACACAACTATTGTTCATTAAAAGAATAATTTCAAGGTGTCCAGAATGCATGACACAAGCTTGCACAGTACAGTTTCAAATATACAATGTATTCAATAGCTTATACCTGTTACTAATTTACTGCATACATAATGCCTGGTAGGCATGTGTATAAAAACCAAGAGTACAATACAGCGTTACCTCAGGACACTCGTTATTGATTTACTTTTATTAACTTACGTTAAACAATAAAAACAACAATTTGGCATCACAGTCACTTTCTAGAGTTCTTCTTGTTATACCACTGAGTTACCTATGAAATTATTGGTAGCTATTTTATGCTTTACTACACAAGGAGTAAGATCTGTATCAATGTGTCCTAATAGTTTTGATTAGCTTTTGCAGCGCTTCCCAAGTGAATATTAATGAAGCACTAAAAAGACAATGCTATTAGAATAAAAATACTATGACATTGGAAAAGAAAAACTAATAAAATCCACATAACTTTCAACTTACTATTGCTTGAATAGTAATTAAGATACAGTGCAAATACTTGCACTAATAAAACATGCTTTTTTTTTCATAGTTTTGATAACTAAAAAAAAGTATGTGTAACTACAGAATATAAAAACTCTTATTTTTGTTAAGTTTTAAAGCAACACTAATGAAGAATCAATCATATTGATTGATTCTTGGCTGGCCTGCAGACACCATCCTATCCTGTCAGTCGAAGGCTGGGTTTCAGCAGTTCGTATGTATGTGACCTGCTGGGTGGACATTGCAATCCACCTGCATACCAAACATTCAGTATATAGGAAATTGTGTAAAATAGGGAGCTTAGTGCATTTTCAACAAATCATAAAACAAAACCAGATTGCTATAGGACTCATCATTTCAGAATCTTTTAACAGTCTTTACATGTTTGAGTAAATAATTCCTGAAAATGCACACTGTATATAAACACAAGCTCATGACTGAACAAAATTTGTTTAATTAATATAAACACACAACATCACAAAGTTTTGGAAAGTCTTCTTCAAGCCTTACAATCTAAATAAACCATATGTATGTGCAGAACTAATCCTGTTCTCTTATATTTGCATAATTTAGGACTACTTTGACCAGATTTCAGCTGAGCTAATCTACTAACAACAATGTAACTGGAAGCAAATTTGTATTCTGCACAGTTTTATAAATCACACTGCATTAAGTGACCTGACTAATATCTATTGCATATTGCTTCTTCTTTGATCCTTCCTCCAGGTGAAAAGCAGAAGCAAAGATGTTTCTTGTTTTGATAGGGCTTGGGGGTTTTATACCTCTGTGTGTGTGTGTGTATATACACACACATCTACATACACACACACACACAAATATATATGAATATATCCAGTATTAAATATTTATGCTAAACAAGCATGGGCAACAACATTCCCCTTGCTCCTGACAGCAAGGTGTTACAGTATGTCCTTTCTCCTTCGTCCTGAAAGAATTCACTTGGCAAAATTAGAACAACCCCACTGACTTTTAACCCCTTGGATAAACCTCAGTTTTTCCCTGTGTTGCCTATCTCTGCAGATTTCACCATGGCGAAACCTTACACGGTCTTTTAGATTTTTGTGCCCATATCACAGCGTTTTTAAGATATTCAAAGCCTTGAAATTTAATCTAAACTCTGTGAAAAGCCAGTCTGAAAAGCAAAGGTTTGATATGTTCCCAAAACAGACCCTCTTGCTCAAGGAAATGCACTAAGCTCCCTATTTTACACAATTTCCTATATACTGAATGTTTGGTATGCAGGTGGATTGCAATGTCCACCCAGCAGGTCACACACATACGAACTGCTGAAACCCAGCCTTTGACTGACAGGATAGGATGGTGTCTGCAGGCCAGCCAAGAAATTATTCCAGCCTTGATGGAAAATGCTTTCCAGCAGACAACATAGCATCAGCAAGGAATGATGAGCTAAAGAACAAAGTGACAGTCAGAACGTGTACAAAAAGGAATGGATGTCCTACTCCAAACTTCATCCAATCTTCCACTGCCTCACATAGCTTAAAGCTGCTTCTATCAGTTGTTTCTCAGAGCACCAGCCACTTTCATCCAATAACCAACTTATGAAGGTTATGATATGGTACCCATGACTGATTTGGTAGACCCTATTAGCAAGCACAAAGATACAAGGAAAGGGGGAGTTGGGAAGAAACTGAGACACTACTTTTCTGTGCTCAAGTCCAGCATGCGCAAACTCAGCAGGTCTGGTTTACCAGCTTGGAGCTCATTTTCCCACTCTTTATATCCTCTAACTGATACCAGGGCAAAAATCTAAGTTACCGGTTTCTCAGTTCAAGGTAACTTGGCTCAAACAATGGCCCAGATAAATGTGAAGTATATAGCTCATTCTAACCTGCTGATCTGAACTTAAAGGAAGTTTCAGCACATCAAGCTGCTCTCAGGGAACAGACACTGATCCAGAGTTTTACGAATCTAATTGTGCTACTTCCTGCTAACATGGCAAAACCCTTTCTTAGTATAATCATTCCATGCTGCTTAGACATGGGGATGATATCAACATGTAGGTTTTTGTTAAGTTTCCAGTTTAACACCTTTTGCCTATAGTATAGCTCCAAAAGTGTATGAAAAGGCATATACAAAAAGGCATATCCAAACCTGCACATGATTGTCAAGCTAAAAAGAACTCAGAAGACTATCATGGTAACTGATTCAGAACCTAACATCTGGACTGAAACATTGTGGTGCCAGACTACTGGACAGACTTCTTGGACACCATGCACATTCTAGTGCTTAAGTGTGACAATAAGTGAGTAAAACCTACTTAATTTCAGGCTTTATTTTAGATAAAGTCACCTTTCTCACCTATAAGATCTCCCCATGGGTAGTTGCTGCATTGTTAATATGTAAAACAGTGCAGTTAAACACTACTCCACTTAGTTTGTATGCAAATTACTTAGTGCAGTTTGATAGAGAGCTTATTGTATTGCTGCCAGGAGACAATGGTTATGCCCACATTAGTGTTTTCATTTAGACAGCAGTATAATTTTAAAACAAATCCTCCAGTCATTCACACTTACATTTCCAAAAAGCTCTCAGGGAGATTTTGGTGTAGGCAACCTGGATTATTTGTAGAGAAACCTACAGAGGAATCTTTGTTCCAGTTGTGCATCATTTCATCCCAATAGGAATGTAAGGGTGTGAAAAAATAAGTGCTCCTGTGAACAGCTTCAATGCTTAGAAGATGGTATTTAGCTCAGGGGATCAGATTAAATCAAGTACGAAGTACACCTCTCCAACCGTACGGACTCTAGATGTAGGGGTCTCCATACTGACTACTTCAAACTATTCATCCACTACAACAACACTGTATTACTTGTCAACACAGTAAATATCAGTAACAGTGTGGGGGTTTTAAGACTACTTTTTGTCTAATTTTTTTTTTTCTTTCAAGCAGAAATACAAAGACATAACCAGAAGCATTTGTAAAGTTATTGACTTGTATCTTTAAGCACGCTGATCTCTAAACTAGACATTAGCTCAGCACTATGTCATTGTAAACTTACTACATTTAGCTTTTGAGTCTGATTTCAATGCAAAACAGGGACACAATGTACTTAGTAGCCAATATCTGGACAGACTTAAAGAAACCAATTATGTGAACTCAGTTAGCTCAACTAAATTTCTCAGGTTTACATGCCTCCATGTCAAAACATCCGTGACTTAAGTCAGCATCCATGGAATTCACTTCAAGCAAAAGGTCCAAGGCACCACTAGTTACATCCCTTCCTGGCTTATTATAGGCAAAAAATCCAAAGAGAAGGCCAGCCAATCCCTTCAACACACACAGTCCAAAAATAAAGTGAAGGATCCCAAGATCTTTCCACAGTTGCTGGACCCAGTGTTTCCTACAGTATCTACCAAAACTGTGTACTTTGCTGAAAATGTAACACTACCTAAGCCGTTCTTAGCAATTCTGCCATCCATCAGGCCTTGTAAACAACAAAAATTTTTCATCAAAAAATGAAAAACTTTCTTGTGGAAGGTGGGGTAAACCACCTGAATGCTCCCCTTCAAACATTCTTGCCCAAACCAAAAAAAGTGGAAGGCTATTTCATTTTAAAGAAAGAAATATTATATGGTACTACAGCGGTGTGTAAAGTAGTTATAAGCGATACACAGTAGAAGGAAGCCAGAAAGAAAGAGGAAATTATGTTCCTTGAAAAATAGGTCCAAAGCTGCCAGCATCTGATGGGGGCAGCATTGAAAAATGAATTCTGCATTCTTAGACAAACAGCAGCAGCAGCTTATTGAAGGTCATAATCACAGCTCAGCAGTGGATTCAGTAGTAAATCTAACTAATCAGCATTGAAATGTCAGAACAGTAACACCAGCCAAGCAGACTGGATTAACTATTCTAAAAGCACAGAACATGTGACAGATGAAAATTATGCCTTTTGACACACGCTGGAGTGTCTCTAAGTTTATGGTCCAAATTCAGAATTGCAAAGGCCCCCTAGACCAGTTTACAGCCCATTGCTGCTGAAATTAGGAGGAAACTTCAGACCTCCCATAGCAAGGGAATGTCAGCGCTTTGCTTAGAAAACTAACAATGGATCATGAGACACTAAAGAAAGTTTTGGCTATTGCCTCTCATCAAGAGTAACTGAAATTTGACCTAGGCCCTTGTGAAGCCCTATGCTAGCAGATGTGCTGACTGAGCAGACAGAGAAATGGATTAACAAAATGTCAAAGTGAAAAGGTTCACTCTAAGGTGAAATAAGCTGCTGAACATTATGAATTTGACGAAGTCTCTCAACTGATAGAATGTTATAACAGCAAAGAAATAAGAAAAATAGCAAATACAGGAAATATAGGAGCCAAGCCATTAAGCACAGGAAGACTTAACTGAATGGTCATGATCAAAGCAAGTACTGAATTACAACATACATGAGGAAAAGAGACTTAACTATACAATAGCATAGCGTTAGAGGGCTGAATGTTATGAAAGTGAAAAAACAAACTTCCAGCAGCTGAAAGAAGCAAGAAAAAAATCCCAAGTAACAATGCTATTAAAAGAGACACCTTGAGATAAGTTTTCAAAGAGGACAAGGATAAATAAGACTGAAACCTAAACTGAGGTCTAGGAAGATAAAGTTACCTCGGTCAGAGGCAATTAGCGTATCATAAAGTACTTGCAGAAGTCTCAAAGTTAAAAAAATAAAAAAAAAAAACATAAATAAAACCCTGACTGTGATGAGAAAGGCATTCCTGCTTCTTGAGTCATATAAAGCCAGAGCTTTTACCATCAGATTTTGTTTGTGTAAGAACTTACTGGAGAAATTGCGTATTTTGGGGAACAGAAACTAGCCCTAAAGTGCTGTAAAACCATGAGATCCAAATCCTCACTGCAAAGGAGTGTAGTAATAAAGGCCTCATCTAACCCATACCCAACCACTTAGTACTCAATGAGAGAAGATTAGTAACATCATAACAATGACCTTACAAGCTCTGTTGGTGGCCATGGAAGAGGAATTATTCTTAATGACCAAGAAATGACTCCATTAATTAGAGAAGATGGCTGCAATAAGTTCTTTTTTTGCCTGCCAGAGAACATGTCACTATGAATACTGGTACTACAAACAAGCCAAAGTATCTATTTGGGAAGGCTTGAGAAGAAGTGTGGAAGGAACACATGGTTACAAGAAAAATGATTCATTGCAGAGAAAGACTTAATCTTTATCACTTCATAGTCTATGTTCTAAATGTTCTGTCTGGATTATTTTGAGTTTATGCTATTTTTCTTTTAATTTGTCTTTCTTACCAAGCTTTCCGGAAAAAAAACCAAAACAAACCTTGACTCTGCCTCAGAGTAAGTAATTCACTATTTGTGTATTTCAAAAGATCTAAAAGCCCCAGTGTGTTTCTCACTTTAAATTACCTGACAATCACACTCCCGGAAAAACACCAAAACCAGCAGAAAGAGTTCAACTCACAGATTAGGAGAAACATAAGTTTTACATGGAGTTCTCTTTCTGTTTGTAAACATTCTGTGGTCCCTCCACTTGCTTCATAATCCAGTTAGACTTGAATTTCCTCATATCAAAGCTTCTATTCTGATTTTACTTTGGAGAAGGAAAAGGAGCAACAGGAAAAATAGGCTTTTTTAGTGCCAGTTTATAGGAAATTCCTTCAAACAAGCCCTTCTAGCAGAAGTGAGAACAAACATCAAATCACTGCAAAAATATAAGGACTTTTGAAAGCCTTGTTTCACAGTTTTAGGCAGGTTTTTGGTTTTGTTCTTAATTAAAAGAACTTTTAGGTCAGTTTGTTTAAAAAGACCCACAGAACAGGACAAAAATAATTACTAATAACAATAATACAAGATTCCAACAAACAGCAAAAGTGATCAACACAGTACTGGGAACCCTGCAATAGGCTCTGAACATGCTCATCTTCCTTGTCCACCATTTACTTCTGTCACTTCAGAATGCCATCAAGCCTTCTCAGATCCCTAAAGTACAATCCTAACATGCAAACATTTCCCAATAAAAGCCAAAAGAAGCCTTTAACAGGGTACTAACTCCACCTTTAAGTCTGCAGAAATTATACACTTACAAAATGAAAAAACCACAGGTTTGAAGTTTGGCAATTTTCAGAAAACAAGTATTGCTATGGTCTTCACTTTGTAAGACCAAAAGGAAAAGCACTCCACAGGAATTGTTTGACAGGCCTACGTGTAACTAACTAGGTACTTTTGGAAGACCTATGCCTTTACTGTGGCTTTTGGTCACTACACAAAATTAAAACAATAACAGACAAATAATATTCACACAGTGGTACTGCAGCAACTTAATAAATTCATAATGTTTATTCTTCACTGGTGTCAAATACACAATTTGAGAGCCCAGAAACAAATTTGCTACTTTTCACTAAGCTATGCAAAACACAACTACCAATCTGGTTGAGCTTGGAGTATGTTCACTAGCGACACATTTTTCCAGTTTGTGCCCTCACAGGTTGCTATGTCTTTACTCATTTCTATTTATTTTCCTTCATGTTATCACTGCTCACCTAACCCTGTATCCGTTCTTCTTCACAACGTATTTATCTATTTCATAACTACACCTATCTATGCCTGTGCCTTTCTCCACACTGCCTCCTGGCAGTTTCTGTACTCCCGCAGATTAAAATAAGAGAAAGTTGGCAATTTGGCCTCTGTCAAACCATTAAATAAAACGCACTCAGAATACAGGCTTTGTGCACAGAACTGCCTGGCAGATAGCACTTCAGTATAGATGCACCTAGCTACTGTGAGTACTGGAGGCAGCCTATATTTGTTAGGATCGATATCACATGCAAAGTCTCCCTGCATCTCAGCTGGAAAGCAGAGAGACACACTTAGCATAACATCACTGCAATCAAGATAGGGAGAAGCAATGAAAGGATAATCTCCATCTTTGTTTTTTTTTTTTCCCTGTGTAAGGAGTGCTACATTTTACTAGCCTTTCGGTAGTAATGGGCACGCAGTCTCAACACAGCCTTCCATCTCTCCACTTCCTGCTGCCCCCCGCCCTCCCTGCCCCAAGGATGCTGTAACTGACCAATGTAGTAGGAAAGCCCATCTCTGTTCCCTGTTTTTATTTGATAGACAAAAAGGGCTCAAGGAAAAGATGTTTCACTGCTGTGTTTCCAGAAAGTGACTGTGCATAAGTGACTAGTGGCCCAATAAAGACTGAATCTGTCTTTGCACAGATAAAAGAGTCAATTTCTTCCTCTTCCAGAGCCCCAAAAATTTTAAACAAATTAGATGAGAAAGCAATCATCAGAATTTTTGTGTACCAAGCTCTAAACTCTCAGGTAAGTAAACTTGATTTATGCAAGAACTCCTATCTTTGGCAATATCACAATATACCGCATAAGAACTAGGAATAGTATTTAATACCTCATCTTCATTAACAGCCAAAAAGACCAAATATTTACAAGAATATCTACCTCTATATTTTTTAGGATAGTTTCATGGACAAATTATGATCCCATGCACATGGGACAGATCTGCACAGAACTTCATGGAATTACACGTCATTTATACCAGCATTAGGGGGACCATAACATTCATTGTAGTATATGCTAACTAAGAAAAATCACCAACTGAACATATTGCCTTGTTGCTGAAGTTGTAATTGTATAGGCAAAAGCAAATTGTTTCCTTGGACACATTATTTGGAAAACTGGATCAAAAATACGACCACCATTTTAAATAAATGAAAGCATAAACCCACATGTCACGGGTATGGGGAAGGAATAGAATCTGCACTTTTTTTAACAACAAACAATTGTAAAATACTGGTGTTTTAGACTACTTTTACATTATTGCCAAATAGTTACATGTTCTAAAATAGATAACTGGTCTTTGGCTCATGGCTTCATTCTATTTCCAGAGCTACACATGAACACACACACACAGTTTTCCTGAGCCAAACCATTTTATGCCAGCTTTAAGCTGGGAACAAGTCTTAACAGCCAGTTATAAACCACTGAAATACAAGTTTATATCGGAAATGCTTAGGCATTCTTAACTATAATTTCTGTACAAAAGCCAATTTTAAGATAAATAATATTAATTTTAATAAATAAAGATACGTATTTTTTGAGTACTTTTCTAATTGCAGTGCAGGTCCTACCTCTTCAATAAACTCAGATGCAACGTTCACCTGTCAAGAGCCCTTTTAACAATTCATGTGCCATACAGCAAAAGAAGCAAGTGACTTTTAACTTCCTAAAACAATATTCCTTATTAATCTTATAAAATTACAAATGACAACTATTTAAAATTGCATATTTGAAGCACACATAAATTCACATGTTCTAAACCATTCCTTTATGTTTTAGTTTTGGTCACTAATCTGTGACTGATATGTTACCTTCTTGTGGTACTATCCAAGAACTGAAGACTCTTAAGACATGTAAATATTGTACCTAGTCTTCTAAAAGCACTAAGAAAGCTCTATTGAAAAATACCAAAAATGTAAAAGAACCCCCCCGTGATACTGTAGAACACACATCTGGCTTGTTTATTACAACATTCCATAGCAAAGGCTCACTTCAGGTGTTTACTATAAGGAAGCACACATTTCATAACTCCAGACGAGAATGCGGTTAGTGGAGGCGGTTGGAGAGTGAGTCATTTCTGTTTTGAAACACAGATGCAGTTTGCACATGCGAAACTGGGTTATTAGGTTTCTCACCTCTAAGGTGGCCCAAAGACAGGATGAAGGGTTTCAGAGACTTCTCATCATCTTTACCATCACGAATGATACTCAAGCAAGATGATTTTACCATTTCTTTACAAGTTTTGCCATTCTTTATCAGATTTATCATTTTACCATATTTTTCAAAAAGAGAAGCAAATAGCCAGATGGAGTTCTAGTTGGGCTTTGGCCCTTCTAATTTTCTCCCTGCAAACCCTCACAACATCTTGTAGTCCTCCTGAGTTGCCCGTCTTCTTCCAAAGGTCATAAACTCTGTTTTTACTGAGTTTCAGCCAAAGCTCTCTGGCTCTCTGTTCAGCCAGGCTGCTTTTCTTCCCCACTGGCTTGTCTGTCCATGTATGGGCATGGCCTGCTCCTGCACCTTTAAGATTTCCTTCCTGAAGCATGTCCAGCCTTCCTGGACTCCTTTGCTCTTCAGGACTGCCTCCCAAAGGACTCTGTCAACCAATCTTCTAAATAGGTCAGTCTGCCCTCCAGAACTCTAAGGCAGCAGTTCTGCCGACCCCCCTCCTTACTTCTCTGAGAATCAAAAACTGTCACCTCATGACTGCTATGCCTAAGATGGCGTCCAACCTTCCCTTCACCCACAAGTACTTCTCCATTCACAAATAACAGGTCCAGCAGGGCTCCATCACCAGCTGCATCAGCAAGTTCTCTTCCATGCACTCCAGGAATCCTAGAATCATAGAACCCTAGAATCATAGAACAGAATCACAGAATGGTTTGGGTTGAAAGGGACCTCAAAGATCACCTAGTTCCAACTGCCCTGCCATGGCAGGGACACTTCCTACTAGGCCAGGTTGCTCAAGGCTCCATCCAACCCGGTCTTGAATCTTCTGGACTGTTTCCTCTCTGCTGTGTTGTATTTCCAGCAGACATCTGGAAGTTCAAGTCCCCCACGAGAACAAGGGGTAGTGATTGTGAGACTTCTCCCAGCTGTTTATGCAACACTTTGTCTACCTCTTCATGCTAGCTGGGTGCTCTATAATAGACTCCCATCATGATGTCTGCCTTGTTGTCCTTCCCCCTGATTCTTACCCATAAACACTCAACCCTATCGTCACCATCATTAAACTCTAGACAATCAAAACACCCCCTAACATAGAGGGCTACCCCACCGCCTCTCCTTCCTTGCCTATCCCTTCTTAAAAGTTTGTAGCCATCCACTGCAGCATTCCAGTTGTATGAGTCATCCCACCATGTTTCCATGATGGTGACTATGTCATAGTCTTCCTGCTGCACAATGCCTTCCAGGTCCTACTGTTGCCATGCTGCATGCATTGGTGTAGATGCACTTCAGTTGGTCTATTGATCCCACCACCTTTTTGGAGGGAGAAGCCCTAATTCCTATGTGACCATTCTTTGGATCTTCCTGTTTCTTCCCTCATCATTCCCTGCAACTGGAGGGATAGAGAACACTACTTGTGCTCTTCATCCTTTAACCAGTCATCCCAAGGCCCCGAAGTCTCTCGATTGCCCTTGGACTTCTTGTTGCAACTTCATTGCTGTCTACCTAAAAAATCAATAATGGATAGCAATCTGAAGGCTGTAGGAGGGCAGGAAGCCTGCTCTTTATGCCTTCAACCCTGGCCCCATGGAGGCAGCAGACTTCCCTAAGGAGTGGGTCTGGTCTGTGTATTGGTCCTTCTGTTCCCTTCAGCAGGGAGCCTCCTACGACAATGACCGGTCTTTTTTTCTTTACAGAAGCAGTTTTGAAGCAGGGTGTTGACCAACCTAGCCCCAGTGACACCTCAAAGCTAGATGAATCATTGTCCTTGTCATTGTGCAGTTCCACTTGCAGAGCCTCATATCTATCATGCAAGGGCACCTGGGAAGGTGAGGTAGTCACAGAGATGCACCTGCTGCACCAGGAAGGAACCTGTCGCCATTGACTTCCATCTCTTGAGTCGCTCTGTTCAGCCAGGTGGAGAGAGGATAGGGAATTCTCCGTGTCATGGATCCCGTGTGCCTGTTGGGCGTGCCTCAGGAAAGGCAGGGTGTGATTCCAGTAGCCTATCTCTCACTTGGACTCTCTGATAATCCTCAACCTACTCACCTCCTCCCGGAGCTCTGTCATTGAGTGGAGGATTTCACCTCCCAGGGCGCACCTCCCACAGCGTGCTTGCTGCTGACACCCCGTAGTGGCATAAGAGCAGGGCACACCCTGCAGCTTGACACCTGGACAGCAGCATGTTACCATAGCTCTGTCTGGGCAGCTGCGCCAGTCACGGTGGGCGCAGAGTTCAGCAAGACCATGGCTTTCTGCCAAGTGGATACCATTCATAAAGAAGTCTCATCAGAGACAGCTGTGATGCAGTACTGTGAACTCTGCTTCTACACTTTTGTGTCAAGCAAGGAAATCATGACTGACAGACTGATATAATACATAGGCAACAAGATCATATATAGATCTGGCTGGGTCCTGGTGAGTGTCTGTTGAGGACCTAGGAGTTGTCCAGCAGAGACTGCTGACAGGCAGTATGGCTGAAATTCGGTTTCAATTCAAAATTTAGTTCGAGCATGGAATTTACATTACTGTAGAGCCTTTTCAATGCACCTTAAGATGCAGCAGTTGCTTCCACAGTTTTAGTAGATTACTAAATTGCTTTCTGCTTTATGCTGTTGCTACTGGAAGGAAAACAATATACACGCTTGCACAGATGTTACATTGAGATACCACACTAAAGCTAAAGAACACGTATCTGAACTGTGGTGGTTATACAAGCCATTTTAATAACCTCCCTTTAGGGATTAATTATAAAAGCAGCTATCACTGTGGCACTGCAAGAAGGATGGTGAAAAAAGCCAGAGCCAATTTTTATTCTTCATAGCCTCAAAAAGGGTATTTCATCAACCTGTCACATTGTGAAACAATCCTAAGAAGGGAAAAAAAAAATTCAAAAGCAACTTGTGTACATTTGGTTTAAGTGTGTATTACTGCATATCATTTTTTGCACATTCAAGTGTAAAAAAAGAAGGTCATGGTTTTCAGATGGCTGGGTGCTCAGCCATTGGAAAAAAAAACCCACCATATTTAAAATATTTAGATGTCCCACCAATTAAAGAAACAAGGCTTCCTCTATCACAGTCTCATGCCTTATACTTAAAATGTGTAGTTGCCAGAACATCAACTGCCTTTTACTTTTATAGTATCATAAGATTTAGTGCAAAACAATTGGGCTGTTAGGAGGTGGGAGGAGGTGAATAATCAATAACAACAAAAAAATTATTTGCAGCAGGCAAATTCTACATCTCACTTTGTCACAGTCAAAGTGCTTAACCTTTTATTCTCTCTTTCCTCAGCTGCAGCAGTCAAACATTGATATCAGTGAAGATGCTGATATAAAACCAGATAGTATCTGGCTTAAGAAGCTACGTTATACAAAACTTGAAATGTTTTCTTAAAAAGAAGCAGCCGTTTTATTTTCCAGCACCATTCAAAGTACAAGAAAGCCTATTTGCCAAGCTAAAATTAAAAAACTCTCTATTTTATAAGTAGTTACTTTGAAGAAATTAAAGAGAAAAAAAAAGTGGTACTGAAGGTAAGAAATCTCTTTGCTTTATTAACCTTTTAAATACCATTCTGAAGAGGGAAAAGGACATACTCTTAGGAACAATCAATCTTAGTTCTGATACATGTTTAAAGTAATATTTCTCTGACTGTAGTGATTTTATAGAATGATGAAAAACAAGTTTGCTTTCCATCAAGAAATGAACTTGTTTTATTCTCTTTGCAAGTTTATACTCAAAAGAACACCTGTTGAGAGTTAACAGACCAACAAGGTAGCTCAGCAAATTAGTAAGAAAATATATTGTGCCTGAAGTACTCCAAATCCGGCTTGAATCCCCAAATGACAACTGGATGAAGGACTGTGATTGCACTGGTAGCAAATTACACTTCAGGCTCCAGCTGAGTCAGAAAATGTTCTCAACACTTAGAACCAAGTTCATATCCCTGTGTTGTACAGCCATGTACTCTAAACTACTGCTATCACAGCCAAGATTCCAACGGGGATGAATTTTGAATAGCTTTATTTTCTTGAAATAGTAAAGCAGTGCTTCATCAAAAGTAAAAATTACTAAATTGCTACCCCATCAGTAGATTAATATTAGTTTCATTAAAATGCTAATTGAATTCTATAGCACTAAAAAACTGAATCCAAATTCCCAGGACAGTGACAAATTTGAGGAAGGAAAGACTAAAGCGAAATACAACGAGCTAAGATGGCTGAAAAACAGATCCAAGATCTCTCTGAATTCAAAAATGACTGTAGGTTACAGCCTGTACAGCCTATACTATGTCAAACAGGACTGATCACCTTTCTGATATTAAAAACAAACACAACATTTTAAATAGATACACAACTTTTTCTCTCTTTCAAAAAATCTCCCCAACTAGTATTACGTTTTCCCTTCTCCATTCCTCAAGGTAAACCTCTGGAGTTCCTTCGCTAAACATAGCTATACTGAATTATTATTTACAGCAGTATTGCTACAGAGTGTATGTGGCTAGCAAACACACCAAATATCTACCAGATCAGCTACTATTCAAAAGGATCGCAATATAAATCAAAGTGAATCTCTGTATTTACAACACTCTATGGTAGTCTTTGTACCACAGACAACATGGATTTCACAGGTAATTTCCACAACACTACAATAAACAATGTTTACTTATTTGTGTGTGATTTACAAAATATGTAATTTTCCAAATTAAAAAATGCCAACTGGAAAAAATGCCTCTGGAAAAGCCAAATATTTCTTAAAGAACTCAACATCTAATACAGGATAGAAAAATAGAACCTAGGGTTAAAAAAATGGTTTATGTTCAATTATGTTTTAGCACTTCTGTTTGCATTGATGAATGGATTTCATGATATTTTCAGCCAAATATCCTGCTTGATTCTTCATTTTAGAAGCATAAGGACAGATATGATTTCCTCCTAAGTGGATTCTGCTATGGATCTCAAGCTCCACATTCTATTCAGAAAAAAACACTGGATGTATACCAAAGCACCACTACTTGCAAATATTTCTAGGAAGTCTAAGCTCAACAGCTTTTTCTTTTTCTTTAAATTCAAATCACATTAAAGTCACTTGCAACACTAAATCAGGTTTCACTTATGTTTAACCAAGTCATGATCGCGCCAACAAATATACTAAATAAAGATGCAAGCATGGCTTCGAATGAAAAGAAAACAATTTTTGTATGTAAATTTGAGGGCATGCAAAACCATTTGCAGGATCAGGAATTAAAATCTCAGGGAATTTGCAGTCTCTTATATAAAAAAAAAATCAAAAGAAAAAACCACCACACACACAAGCAAGTATGCAAGATTCAAGTTAAGATTCTCCACTACATGATGAATCAAAAATAAGTTTAAAAAAAGAATTGGTTTTTCTTTCTTCATACATCATACTCTTACTTTTTGCTTTAATTTTTGTACGTGGTTATTTCTGCCTGAATAACCAACTAGTGATTTGTAAAAAATAGACTAAGGAGAGTTCATGTTTAAGTATTATTCTTGCAAGTATTTTGTCAAATTAACACAACTGAAAATGTTGTGCAAAAAAGTTTACACAAATGTATACACTCACAAAGGGCTTCTACAGCCAAGGCAGTCAGTCACAGTTCTGCAAGACTGAACAACACTAAAGACTCCCATTTAGGTTTGACACTTGGATGTTTTCCAATAGTCCTGGCTGATTTTACTATAGACTTATCAGTTGTCATTGGAACACTGCAGACATACAGATTGGATAAATGGAGTCTACAGGCGCACAGATCAAACAGACTGCTTGGGCTTCCCCCAGCCAACCACACCACACCCCCCCCCCCTTTTTTTTTTTCATCTCCCTTTTCAATTTACAAAGTTAACAACCTTAGTGACATGGCCTGGAAAGACTCAAGAGTTCTGCTGATATACCATGTTTTGAAGAAAGGGATATTCTTTCCTCTTAAAATACCAAGCACCATTTATTTGAGAGGAGAAGAGTGACTAAGTTATTTATAAATAGGAACTGAAAGCTGGGTTGCTAAACCCATATTTAGCCAGCTATTTAAGTTGACCTGATTTACAAATACGCCAAGCATCCTCTACGTTTTTGTCATCAAACACCATTTGGGTTTCAAGGGTGTCCAGCACACTTGAAAATGAGGCCACTAACTTTAGAGCCTAAATAGGATTCAAATAACCTAACACTGGCATCCTGTTTTGAAAACGTCAGTATCTTGCTCGGAAGTTGTTTGGTTTCACTTACTTGCTACCTCTGCGGGGCAAAATTGCTGTAAGAACAGCCAAACCACGTAAGACCAGAAGTCCATCTATCCCATTACTCTCTTTTCAGCAGTTACTAGTACTGTTTAAGGAAAAACTAAGAGCATCATACATACCAACGGACACTTTTCTCATCATACTCTTCTAGCTCCCAGAAACATGTGATGTGACTAGTCAAGTTATTGATACATAGTGCTTGACTAAGAATTTTTCCTTGTGCTAACACTTGCTACAAAACCAGTACATCTACAGTAATTAATTCAAACAGAAAAAGCAGTAATCTTATGTTATTTAAACTATGTACGTTGGAAACAAAAAACTTTGAAGACTACTGTTGCAAAAAAATACTTCAACTCCATGCAAACAAGGGCTTGCAACCCCCCGAGAGGTAAAATAAATATCAGCACATTTGCTGTGAAGAAGCAGAAAGATAGTAAGCAGCTTCTAAAGCCACAGAAACACAAGATCGGTGTGACTGTGAAAGGCCCTTGATGTGGGGAAAAATTTACTTCCATGGGGAAAATAAATAGGAAAAAAAAAAAAAGAGGACTTGCATAGTTAAACACTGCAAGAGAAGTCAAGATCTCAAACACAGACTCAAGTGGCAAAAAAGTTGAGAGTGTCTTTTCAAAATAAAGTCTCTATTCAAAGTAGTGTTTTTCCTCAGGGAATGAGGAAAATACAAGGAATTCAGAGTCTCTTCAGGTTTTGCCAAAAGGAGACTGAGTTGTAGGTCAGTGGGAGATTTTGACACACTATGTTTTCAAATGTGATCAACAAAACTGGACTGGGAATTAAATTATTTGAAGACCATGAACAATCAGGGAACACGCTGACCCTATTTTTACCTGAAGTCTTTCAGCCAGCTTTGTTCACATGAGTAACTACTGGCTCACATAAGAGCACCTGCAACTGTGAAATAACTCTGTTATTGACATGCCAGTGGGGTTGACAGTTCCTCAGGGAGTAGCATGTCATCATCACCAGCATCAAAACATTGTGCTAATTTTAATCCCCTGCTTTTAAGGTCTGATCTCTCTGAACACATGAATGATGCGCACCTATCAGGTCAGGGATCTCTTCCCTGAGCAATCTAATTAGGAGCTCTAGAGTCTTTGCAGTCTGACACAATTCCCTAGTCCTTTCCCTCCACTTCACTCCCTTCTGGTAGTGAGAGAACTTAAAATCAGATAATTAAGTGCTCTTAGATATTCACAGAACTCTCAAAATTCCACAGAAAGCATTGAATCTCTGACTTTTAAGCTATTTAAATTTGGTCCACAATGCTTTATTCATTTAATTTATATACAGATTAACATAATATCACCAACAAAGACATGTAGGCTGCATTCTTTTTTTCCTAGCACAAATTTAGGAGAAGCTATACTGAATCACTTGAACTAAAATGGTGTAAAACCAAGAGAGAGTGCAAAATTAAACCCTCCAGCTTTGAAGATCTGCAGGAAGCAAGAAGGTATGATTGCAATTATTATATACAGTCAAGATCCTGTTTCTATACAGAATGCCACAGCAAATTAAAAAACACAGTAAAGAGATGTACAGAAAACACAAGTAAAATGAATATGCTTTCAACTAGAGGTTTTTCTCATAAAGCATCTGTCAGACTTCAAGAGAAATGCAGTTGACCCACAGTAGCAGCTACTAGAATAGACAGTTTAAAACATCTAATTAGGTCACTCTGTGCAAGAACTATCATAATTTCATACCAGTCTAAAACGTTGGGGAAACACACCTCTTAAGTAAAGGGAAGCATGTTAGGATATAAAAAACATAGTAAGTATCAGCTAATGAGGAACAGACAAAGAGAAGTGCCAAACACTGTAAAGCCCTGATACTTCAGATAATGACTAAAATTTATGACTGCTTCCTTCCCTGGCAGACAGGAATACAATTAGAATTCTCAAAACAACAGTGCCTTTGTGCTGGCATGCTATGTTATGTTTATACTGCTACAGATATAGACTAGAAGATAAAAAAATAAATACTCCAGCACCCTTTTTAACCCAAGATAATAGCTAATTTTTTTTTAATGTGGATTTGGACATGACTTTGCACATAGCTTATTGTTAACTGAAGTCATTTAGGTAATTATCAGTGCATGCACAGGAATTAACCATTTAAGTAACTTGCTATATATATATATAAGACTTGATTTGAAAAATCACGCCAAACAGTAACATAAGAGGTATTATGAGTCACTTAATAATTTCCTTTGCTGTCCAAATACAGCTTCACATTTAAACAGCCTAAATTATTCCTTTATTTCAATTTTGAAAAATCCAAATGTGCTTGGCCTGATGAACTGTTGAAGGAAAAGCATCAGGAAGCATGCATGCCCTTTCTTTCATCTTTTACTTATATTCAACGATATGGGTCACTTGGAACTGACAGTGGTTAGAAGAAGCATAGAGAAATAAAAGCAAAGGTTTTTCTCATCTCCTTCACAAAGAAAGCACAATTGCACTATTCTGAACATGCAATCTGGACTCAGATAACCACAGATGGTTTTGCAACAGAATACCCTGCAGGCATCTTTTCCCTATAGGTTCTGGGGAAGGTACACGCAGGGGAAGCTCTGACAACTTCCCAAAGAACAGTAGTGTATTAACAACTGAATCCTGAAGATCTCTCCTACTGCATGCTGTCATTTTGGCACCCTCGCTTTCTCCTTCATTTTGTACTCTCTGCGTGTTTCACTCCTCACAGTTCCACTGATCATTGGTTTTACCATACAGCTAAGTAAAATGGACAGTTTCTTCCTCAATTACGGTAATGATCCATAAGGACCTGTGTCAATCTTTTAGTACCATGCCTTTGAAGTCAGAGGAAATTGCTAAGCAGCTCTACAATTTCATATGGCTTCAAGAACATAGTACACAACGTCACGCTTACCTCCAAATCAAACCACTATGCAAAGCATCGAAGAATATAGTCAGTGGTAGATCCCCAAAGCAACCAAGCGTCTATGTAAGTTTCTTGATGCTTTCGTTTAAGAATTCACTGTGTGAAGAGCTACCATTGAAAACCCCGTAACCAGTACCAGGTATCTATAAAACAATGAGGCTTATATGACAGAGGAGGGTCACTGAATGTTTAAGTTTTTAATTTTATAGATTTTCATAAAAAATTAAGAATGTAAATTTATACTAAAAACTACTCAATATTATTACGTGCCAGCATAATGTTCTAGTTTTATCCCTAAGGAGGATTGCAAGAGGAAAGCTGTAGAAAAAAATAATCGTAAATAAGAAACAAAACATGTAGCATGAAACAAAACATTTCCTTATTTGATTAATTACACAGTTAGTAAAAAGAAATAAACTTCTGGTTCATCTAAACACTTGGACTGGCTATTTGTGCAATTTTTTGAGGTTGCACAGCTATCAAACCTACTCAACAACTGCCCCAAGTGCTCCAAAATACAAAACCAACAGTCTGGGAATACACTGTTCCTTTCAGTTCTCACCTTTCTAACAGAGCTTTGTCTTTAATTCTTTCCTTGGTTGTTTTGTTCATCTGCCTAAATGGATCCACTCTACTGTTGGCACTAGGCAAACAGTGAATGAAAATAATGTTTCATTCTCTGCTATTAACAAACACTATCTCATTACCAACTTAAAAATACATATTTTAAGAAAAATAAAACGCAAATGGGGAACGTCAGTTGCTAGGCATTGCCTTAGAACTAATAGAGCTAAATTTCTATTGTAATTACATGACTGGAAATTATGCTGTAAAAGTGAAAATACTTAACTAAGCTTCTTATTCTCCACAATTCCATGAAAACTTGATAATACAATCCTTACAGTTTGCCTTAGTTTCCAAAGGCCAGTGTTTGAGTAGAAACTCATAAATCACAAAAGGCTTATGAATAAACTCTAGATCTGGATTTTAACATCCTCTTGTTCTGTCAAGACATAATGGTAAAATCAACACCAAAAGAAAACATGATGAAATGATAGCAGCATTAAGTATTTACATCAATAGAATCAATAAAAGAACTTCAGTTTGGCAAATCAGACCCACATGTCTAATGAGCTTATAATTTCCTTCCCAGGGCCCTGTTAAAACTAAAATTAAAGATCATAGCACAAAGGATGCAAACAAACTGTCCCCCATGAAGCCAGAACTAGAGTTTTAAGTTTGATTTAAGAAAAATAGCACAGCAACTTTATATTGATAGAAATTTGGCAGTTAACTAGCTGATAAAAAAGGAGACTAACAAAATAAAGGAGATGAGATACTAAGAACTTCCTTTACCTAGCCATGCCCAGGCTGGAAAAGTTGGAAGGAACTATCAAAACATCAAGCCTGGAAAAGGGGTGGGTACCCAGTGTGATGTAAGCAGCTGAGAGGCACTGAGGAATTAACTGAAGCAAACGTTCTTCACAGTGTTCCATAAGGCACCAGGGAGCAAAGACTCTATAAGGAATGACTGCCTGCAACCTGGCAGCAGGATTTTGGAAACGGCAGGGATATTCCACATGACCACAGATTTCGTCATGCCATCTGGCAATAAAAAAAAAGAAAAAGAAAAAGAAAAACCAGTTTAATGTGATACCAGAAACATGCACAACTGAGTATGCTAAGACAAGGATGTTTTCTAGATATCAGAATGACAGTTCACATAAAACCAACTCATTTGTATCTCACAATGTTCACACATGTGCAGCACTGTGAAAACACTCATTCTACATGTCTGAGTAGAACTCATATAGTTACTTATAACTAAAAAAAGAGACTAGTCAAACCTTGCTTTTATAATAGATATGCATCAAAAGAAAGTAGTTAAAGAAAACTAAGTAACAATACAAAATACTTATTTATTCAGAGAATTCTTATTCAAGCTTGTCTATGAAAACAAAATTTTGTACATATTAACACAAATATATTAAGTGCAATTAGAATGAAATTCCGAGGGTTTTTTTTTCTGTTCTTGTTACTAAAATTCTCAAGGAACTTTTACTGATTTTTTCTTAAGAAAAAACAACAGTAGGTATCAATTCAGGCTCACCATCATAGAATTTGAAAATATCACATTAGGATCAAGCTTACTTTTCATTAGTTTTACAGGATATTAGAGCTGTAGCTGGAAGGAATGAGGAGTAAATCAAATCCTTCCTAAACACTGAGTCATATACCTTCACAATAATTTATCTGCCCAAATAGACTTATATCTAAGCAGAAATCAGCTTCATGTTTTCACCTGCTAGCCTGTCTTCTGTACAGCACAGAGCTTCTCCTTGTTTTGAGACTTCAGCTTAAGGAAGCTGGTTCTACTACATCTGGACAGGCAAAGCACTTCTTCTTATTGCACCTGGCATCACCCAGAGCATTTATATTTGGAAGATCATGCTCCAGATGAGTGCTGACACACAAATCAAAACGGTAACACATAGAAAAGGACTACATTTTGCTGAAGTACCGACACTTTAACACTTTACATAACTCCTGTGAAAGAAGTGAAGTCTAAGCTGTTCCATTGATTACATATGCAAAGAAACTACATCCATCGTTATACATTTTTTTTCCAAGGGTGGTCTAACCAAGTATATTTCAGCTCTAAAAAAATGTCACTTTGTGTTTAGTTATCAGGGTTGAGATTAGGCAAGAACATGAAAGCTAGCACCCTATCTCCTGTAAAAGTTGCCAAGTCCTAAATGACCACAAGGAGGTAGGAAACTTAACACACTAGCTCCATTTAACATTTTCTTTGATACAATCTACTCATGTCAAACTCACTGGCACCTGGACTTAAATTACATTACACATTTTGACAACTTCTTTCAGAAATCCTTCCTTTTCCTGCTGCCCAAGAGTTTATCTCCTTTATCTTATTTAAGACATTAAACTAACATTTGCTCATCTATCCATTTCACATCCCTCCTAGAAATGCCTGCTACTGCGCACAATGTTGGTTTGATTACCTAGCCTTAATGACTAAAACAAGTAACAAGCGTCTGTTGTGCTAACTCCCAATAAAGATAAACTGGATGTAACTGTAATAGCAGATTTTTAAGGACATATATTTTTATGTCTTAACTGCAAAACAACCTTGTACACTTTGGCTCTCCCTTTTTGTCTATGCATAATAGACACCACACTTGCACTTAATTTATTCTATAGATACTATCAGAATAATCTTTTGCACCAAATCAATAAAAAGTCCTGTTACTGAGTGTGCTGTACATTAAAGAGGAAAATATAGTGAACAGCTACAGCATTATTTCTGTAGAGGCAGTCATATTATAAACACATAAACAGTAAAGGAATAAACAAAACAATTTCTAGAAGCTTATAAACCCTATAAACTATTTTAAAGCTTCAACAGGCAAGTCTTACTGATCTTAGGTAAAATATAAAAATTCCTATGCTCAAGATCTATTCAAATTTTTTTATACCAAAATTAGGCAAGCTGCAAGCCATCAGAATCATTTCATTTTAAATTCCAGCAAGTCAAGTTACAAAGTCTCACTAGCTTTATCAAAACAGTAAAGACTTCCACTGTCTTAATGTTAACACAGTATTAGCTCAAAACAGTTATCTAAAAGGTGAGTATTGTTTTGGATAAGTTTCTAATTGCATAACAGAAAAAATACTTACAGCCTGCCTAACGTGATCACCTTCTACAATAAAATAACATTTTCTGTTGACATAGGGAAAGCAGTGGATACTGTTTGCCTGAACTTCAGCAAAACATTCATCACAGTTTCCCACAGCCTTCTAGTGGACAAAGTGACAAGACACAGACTGGATGAGTGGTCTGCGAGATGGGTAGGAAATTGGCTAACAGGTCACACTCAGAGAGTGGTGATCAATGGTTTTCACTCAGGCTGGCAGCCTGTCACAAGTCACCCAGGGGTCAATGCTGGGCCCCACACTGTTCAACATCTTCACAAAGGTACTGGATGATGGGATTGAAAGCACCCTCATCACGTTTGCTGACAACACCAAACCAGGTGGGTGAGGTGAAGTCAAAAGGGAGAGCCATCTTACAGAGAGACCTGGACAGGCTGGAATCGTGGGATAGCAAGAACAGTGTGAAGTTCACCAAAGACAAGTTCAAAGCCCTGCACCTACGATGACATAACTGAAGAGTCCAGCACAGGCTAGGATCTGTGTGTCTGGGGAGCAGCCTTGCCAAAAGAGACCTGGGGTTCCTGGTGGAAAGAGGGAAAGGGAGAGAAAAGAGGGGAAGGGAGGGAAAAGAGGGGAAGGGAGAGAAAAGAGGGGAAGGGAGAGAAAAGAGGGGAAGGGAGACAAAAGAGGGGAAGGGAGACAAAAGAGGGGAAGGGAGACAAAAGAGGGGAAGGGAGAGAAAAGAGGGGAAGGGAGAGAAAAGAGGGGAAGGGAGAGAAAAGAGGGGAAGGGAGAGAAAAGAGGGGAAGGGAGACAAAAGAGGGGAAGGGAGACAAAAGAGGGGAAGGGAGACAAAAGAGGGGAAGGGAGAGAAAAGAGGGGAAGGGAGAGAAAAGAGGGGAAGGGAGAAAGAAGAGGGGAAGGGAGAAAGAAGAGGGGAAGGGAGAAGGGAAGGGAGAAGGGAGAAAGGAGAAGGGAAGGGAAAAGAGAGGAGAGAGGAGAAGAGAAAAAAGAAAAGATCTTACAGCCAGGCATTGTAAGAAACAAGAGAGGATCTGGTGTTGCTGTGGCAGGGCATTAAGAGACACAGGATGTAGGATGCAAACCCAGAGGACATGGGGATTTATTAACCCTATTGCTCACTAAGCAGCTTGTTTTCACACAAAAAGAACCACACCCTTACCCATGAAATAATGTCTTTGGAATTATTTTCCTGTCAAGATTTTTCTGTTGAGATTAAACAAGCTCTATTTTGATTCCTGTACAAATATGACTCATTTTGACATGCCAGAGTAAATGAAAATGCTACCCATATATCTTTTTTTTCAGCAATATTCTAAACACCAACCTGAAATCAGCTTGTGAAGTTGGCAAGGAAAACTCACTGTTTGTCTGGACAGCAGCTGTGAAGGACTGCTGTTTAACTTCCTGCCAGCATCCCACAGCAATAGTGAAGGTGGATGCTGGCATTGGCATAGTCACGTAGTAGTACCAGCTCAAGATACCTGTAAATGAAAAAATTGTACAGACTCATCAGTCACAGCACACATTCAGTATCTGACATTTTTATGTACTTGAGATTTTGGACCCACCTTACATCATGGTATTTTTGTTGAGGAAAGAAAAATAATTTCACATAAGAGCAGTCATATGTAACCACCATGGATTCAGTACTGTTTACTTATACCTGCAACCTTCCTCTGTCTGCTGATATCTTTATCTATAAATAAATCATCCATAAATGGGATGTTATCAATGCAACTTTACATCATTGTGCTGTAACTGCCCAACAATTGCATCAGATGTGAAATCTAATAGCACCTTTAGATCCACACACACAAAACCATTACAATTTAACTCTTTCAACCCTAAACCAGCCACCTTACGTTTTTGTCTTAACTGTATTATCTCACACAGAACAAAATCTTTTCTTTGTGTTCTGGACAGCACCAAACTGATAGGCAAGTTCTAGCAAACACTAGTGCTTGTGTATTGGACATGGGAATCTGAGATACATGATATGCCAACTAGGCAGTGAGAAATCGAAGCTTAGAATGAGATGGGATATTGCCTAAGTCATTGATTCAGTTATCCAGGAGCTGTTAAAATAAGATTAGATAGTCTATTAGAAGGTAAAATGATGGTAAGTCTTACCACTATGAGAACACAGTGCCGCAAGACATCTATAAACATGTTTGGATAAACTAAAGGATGTTTTATGACAGCATACTTTTCATTAATCTGTATGTTACTTAGGTTTTCTGTTTGTCCCTTTAAAAAAGGTATAGCTTAAGGGTCACATTCAAGTACTCATGGTCACAAACAGTTACTACACCACACTAATAGGTTCATCACTCTTGGAAAGAGCCTAGCATGAGTTACAACCCGCAGAATCATGTGTAAGTAACTGTAGCTGTGGCAACTGTGGAAACATACAAACCACTGTTTATTTTAAGTGAACATTAGTACTTGCTCCTTTGCAATTGTCCTGGTTTGGGCTAAATCAGAACTGTGACAGCAATAGTATTCTGACCGGGGCTATGGAACACCATCAAAATGAAAAATTTTAAAAACCCAATCCAGTGGAGGCCACAATGCATAGAGGAAAGGAAATAAGCAAGTGCAGCAAAGTATCTCTGGGTTTCCTACCTTAATGACCATAGAAGGTCAAGCTGTCCAAAAGAAAGCCAAGCAAAAAACCCTTTTTGCTTAGCCTCAACAAATTTTCCACCTACTATTTCGTACGACAAACAATACTGTTTGTGAAGTCTTGTAAGATGCGATAAAGCCTCCCTCTGCCTCTTACATGCACTAGCAATCAGTTACACTCCCTCACTCCATTCCACTTTTGGCAGCATTCACCACTACTATCAAAAACCTTTTGTCTGTATTGTCAGGTGAACATATATTACTCCTGTAATTTTCCTAACCTCCTGTTAGCATGTAAGCAGAAGGAACTTATTTACTCCAAACACATTAGGAACAAAGAGGATGACTGTTTTGCCAAATTCTCCCTGCCCCCTGACCTTTTTTTGATTAAGTTACCAAAGCTACAAATGAGTCAAGGCAAGCAAATGCCACCTTGAGAGAAGGAGGTCATCCAGGACAGCAACAATTTATTATCGTGAAATATTAAACTCATGATGTAGATAGTTTCATCGTATAAACTGTGCTACAGGCCTAAGCCTGCACACACTGAGGTATAAGTTAATAGCAGCTTTAACATTGACTTAAATGCGTACAAGAGAAGGCCCAGAGACAGTCTACAATACTGCACTTTGTGTAGCAGCTGTTACATACAAAGCATTACAAAATGCTCCATGAAGTTATGTTAATTGTAAAACCTTAAGAGTTAAATAACAGCAGAGAAGAGTGAAAATTTGAAGAATCATAATGGAAAAACAGTAATGTGTTTTCAAACGAGCTCTGAAACAAGCGTGAAAGTCAAGAGGCAGTCATAGAAAACTGTTCCAGATGGCAGGAGGTGTAAAGAAGGCTCTCCCTACAGTGAGGAGATTGTCTAAAAGGAAATGGTGTCGGCCTATGCTATGCATACAAAGGGAGCAGAGGGGGTTACAGTGAGAAACAAGTTTAGCAAGACAGGCTAGAACAAGCAAGATCACAGAGTTTTTTCAGAAAAACAAGAGCAATTTGAACAGAATGTCAAAATGAATGGGGAATCAGTTTAGCAGTCCAGGGAGATGAACAGCATGTATTGTATTCACGAATTTACATTAATTAGCAAGAAACATACAGTATTCAGGGCTGGTGCAAACCTTGCAAAAGGGTAAAGGTACCAAAGACAAAGAAAGTTAATTTTTCTTGGTATGTGTTTTCAGATTTATCTAAATTAGGATTTCCCAAAGAAAAGAAAAGCAACTAATACACAGATCCTTGTCTTTTTTCCAAGTCCCTTATATTTTGCAATCAATATGGAGACCATGAGAAGTCTCGATACACTCCCAGAACAAGATCCAAGATTTATACTGTCTTTACACACCTAACTGGGGCTCAATCCATTTCCTGCAGGGCTTTTACATGCCTTCTGCATTCATACTCTAGAGCTGTGTAGGATAACTATGTGTTTTTCCTACAGTTTTTTTGTCTTGAATGACCGAAATCCCATGCACTGACATGACAAGTGAGTTGTCTCTATAGTGCATTCACTGATCGGTGTCTGAAATGTTTTTTATGTTGGCAACACCATGAACTACTGTTTCAAACAGAGTCTAACCCTCATTTACCTTCTTTCTTCTCCTCTCACTACTGGTAAGACTGTCTCCCAGCCTGCCCTTTTCTCCCGTAACTTCACTTCTTTTCTTTAACTGTCTTCAGGTCAGCAGGTTTTGTTTTGTTTTCCTTCATGCCTAACCTCAGATCTATTCCAGGGCATAGACTGATTTGGATCACAAGCTCCACTCTACTCCTTTTCCCTTCCGTCCCCTTCCCCTGGCTGCCCTCTGCTTTCCAATGCCTACCTTGGAGACACCATCACCTCTAGGGTTACAGAAAACTGCAACTGAAACAGGGAGATGGCTTTCTTTACCAAAAATAGCATTTTGTACCACAAAAATATTTTCAGACTAAACAAGGACACCTTGAGAAGAATAAGAGATTCGGCTGCAGTTAGACCATGGGATAAATACAGGAAAAGCACCCCAATCCTTTTATTTGTGATGCTTATACCCTATCCTTACAACCAGATAATTTAAAAACAACTTGATTCCTACGCATAATTATTTTAGGCAATTATAATACTTTTAAAATATTTTATCTACAGGTAATTTTGACTTTTTTTTTTCATTTTTTTTTCAGTTCTGCAAAGCAAATCTATCATGTCATAACTGCATAAACCATGCAATGACAATCATCTATTCTATGAGGTATAACTAGAAGTCATTGCATGCAAAATATAGGACTACCTTTAACAAGGGTAAGAAACTATAATCTATTTATAATTGTGCAGAAGAACAATTTAAAGGCTGTTTATTTCTTCTCCATGAAATAATAATGATGAATGATGTAATTGCTTCCTAGAATTTTTAATGTATTTAGCTATCTCTGAAACTACTAAAATTGTTTGAGTCCTGTGGAGTCCTTTATAACTGAAGAAGCACCTGAAAGTCAGTATCTGCTAATGCCAGACACAAAAACATTAAGAGTATTTTTACTTGTTGGTATATTTTCCCTCAAACAGTTTGCACTAACACAAATATAAACACCACAAAATACAGATGAAGTCCATGATTTACTGAAAAACCCCACAAAACTCAGCTACCTTTAGGGAAAAAGAGATAGCCCCACACAGCATTTGATATACAATTAAGAGCTAGTGTTAATACTTAAAACTACAGTCAAGTAAGTAGTTATGTCAAAACTACTATTTGACTGGAGCACCACGATTAAGAACCAACCTTTCAGCTTTCTGAAACTCTTTGTAACTAGTAGAGATCTTTGATCTCATTTGAAAGCCAGAATTTCCTACAGAGCATTCCCACATTCATGCCAGAGCATTGGTTCAACACTTGCTCAGAGGGATGAGCAGCATGTGATGAGTTGTCAAATCCCATGCTGTAGTTCCTGATATATGTTGGAGATGAATCAACACAAGTACTGGACTTGATTATTTTGCCTTGTGAAAAATGAGAGGTGCACAAACAAAAGAACCTGTTGTGGCTGCTAGCTACACAGCAGTCACAGTGGCTTCTCAAGCACCGTATTTCCTCTCAATAACAGAATACACCTTCTCACTGGAATTAGAGATGGCAAAGCAAGATCAAAGACTAGATAATGGTAGAGTAACAGCACAAAAAGCAAGCCAGTCGATTTCACACTTAATGGTTGAATATCTTCTTCTTGAACATGAATCAAAACAAATTTAAAGGTGTTTGTGACTATGTACATTTAAACTTTCTATGTGTTATAGTAATATGCTGAAGCAAAGTAAAACTGACAAGTGTTGAAAAATAAATCCAATGGTTAAATGGCTTACATTACACACACACACGTAGCGTTCCTTATAAAACTTTCTCCCAAACGGCAATGTCAATTGCATTTTTGTGATAAATTTTTCTTCTCTAAGAACTCCATAAAGAATGCAAGGTACTTTTAAGCACTTGTAGGTCATACTTGAACAGTTACCATTTGTACTTAAGTAAATGATGATTTAGCATTATCATTTGTATTTAAGTAAGTGATGTATCAGCATTTTTCAAACAAATGTGGCCTCACTTCATTTCAAATTACAGAATGAACCATGGTTTTGTAGGATGTAGAATGCAAAAATGGCACATACGGGAGGAAGCATATGATTAACAAAACCTGCAAATACATGTGGCAAATAAGGAATCTGTGCACGTGAATACACCTAGTCTAGTTATGCGCTGGATCAGGGCATCCACACACCTAGAGATGTAGCCTGTGAAGCAGAATGCAGATCTCTGTTTAAAAGCATGAAGGTGTATCATCCTTGCTTGCTGTTCTCATATTGTCTGCCTGCACGCTTGTTATAAATACAACTTTTAAAGGAAAAAATATTCATCTAACATATAATTCTATTCATAATAAATTAATTCACAATTGCTTGCCAAAATGTTTATTCTTTATGAGAAACTGCATTTTTTAAAAATATATTTTCATGTTCTGCCAGTTATGTATGATTTTATAAATATGCAGCACAGCAATAGCATACTGTACGTAAATAATTTGGCAAAGAAACATTATTTTAATGGAAACCACTCTGAAAGGCTTTTTGTGTGTTTTATAAATGTAAAGATAAAATTTTAAGTTTGATAGATTTCACATGCTCTGCATAATTGCCTAACAAAAATATCTGTGTGGGACAGGTTTTGAAAACATTCAGACCAAACATACAGACCATTTTGAACTTTTCAGCTCTTAAAAGGTCCTGCTAATTAAACTAATGAAATAGTATTCCTAATTTCATTAAGAATTTATTCAAGGCTTCAGATTAACTCTTGAGCCTTGGGTTTGTTTGCGTTTTAAAAACATTCCTCACAATATTGCCCCTTGCCCTTCTTTCCTCTGTATCTATTTTGTAAATTTTACAACCCAAACAGCTATCTAACAGTGATTTGTCATTTCCAACTGTATATATGCACCAAGACAATAAGGGTCTCCTCCATGACTCAGTCTTTGGTTGCTGCTGGAGCACAATGTCTACTACCTTTAAATAAACCCAGCAATCCTTGCACCACGACATCAAAATTAGCATAAATATTTGTGTGTGCCACATAGATCTATAAGCAGAACCTTCCACACTCTTGGAATTCAATCTTGAGGAAAGGCAGAAGGAAAACTGTAAGGACAGAAGTGCAGTAGCTGCTCCTGCTGCTTCTCTTCAGCAAAGTTCAGCACAGAACTTTGGCATGTCACATGGCTCCTAGAGGAGCCAACTTTAAGGCTACATTTGGTTCTTCCCAGTTCACACTTTTCACTCAGCACTTCATTAGCACAGTGAAGCTAAAATGAGTCACTTCCTCCCTATTGGCCTTTCCATTACGGACTTCTTACAGTAGTTCTTACTTTCACAGAGTTCTTCGGAAACAAAATACGTTGCGTTAGCCTTTGGAAAATAAAAAACAAAACTAAACAAAACAAACAAAGCTTTGAGCTGACATATGAATTACCAACAAAAACGAATCCACTGCAACAACTACAAGGATTTAAACAAAAGCACCTTCTGTTCTCCATAGAGTGACAAGGCTGACTTTGGGTGACTAAGTCCCAGTGCTATCATTAACAATATGGTACCCTGAAACCATTCTCAACAATCCATCAACAGCACTTTAAAAATGGATTTCCCCATGACTAGTTTTTTTCTTTACTCAAGTATAAATTTTAATTTTTTTTTAAACGAGAATGGCAAAACGATGTTACTGAGGAAATAATTCTTTCACAATACAGACCTTTCAACTAGCTAACTGGCCTAAGAGAGTATCAATTTTAACTGACTTACCTCAATTATACCTCAAATATACTGCCTGGAATTTTTTCTAAGGTTTCTATTTCTAGAAATTTCAGATAAACAGCCTTCTTCCCCTTAGTATTTCAGACCACATAGCCACCACTGAGGGATAGACAGGCGACAACTCATTAGCAAGGTCTAAGTGTGGATTAAACTAATTAAACAATGATGGCAGGGCTTTTATCCTAGTCTGAAGTCAAGAGCACTCTTGCCTTTTTGATGTCGAGACAGGAAAGCATTGTCCAAGTGAGCTGAGCAGCTCATCATGGCATAGTTTTCCATATTTCAACAGCAGAGACAAGGCTTGAAACAACCTTCACACCAGGCCAAAATAACCATACAAACAGATTAACTGATTGTTTTCAAATCAAGACTTTCATTCTTTCTTTTTCCTTCAAGAATAAACTTGCCTCTTTAAGGAACAGAAGATCAGGGTTTTTTTCCAGAAACACCTAATTCTAATGTTTTCCCTATATGCCTCTTTTCATCAGAACTATTTAACACTAGAAAATACTGACCCTCTTTGACAGATTATCCCAAAACTAATGGGAGTGGACATACTTTGTATTATTATGTGTATATCTGCCTTAAAAACTTCCTTCTCTGTACAGACAGAGGTTTAGAGAATAAAGTATAACCAACACAGAAGACAAATAGTTCGCTTGTTTACTGTTGCACAAGGTATGACCTACCAATGCCAAAAAAACCCCAAAGGCCAGATTTTCAGGGCACTGACCTGATATTCTTCATCTATGCCATATATTTCAGGAAACACATATGACACAATAACCGCTTCTAATCATTGGCATGCTGTGCTACACTTGACTGGAGAACTAAAACTGAAAGTTAATTATCTACCAAGGCCTGAAGTTGTCAAGAACCTGATAAGGTACTTCGTCTACAAAATGTTCAACCAGAGAGTGATTAAAACAAAGCCAATCCACGGCAAATGAAGCCTAGGTTTGGAAAAAGTAAAAGGAATAAAAACATAGAAAAAAGTAAGTAGAATTAACAGTGAAACGTAGATGCTTTGAATTCTTACTAAGTTATCCTGAGGCCTTGAGCAGGTAACTTTTCCAAAGAATGACATAGAGACTACAGATAAACATAAAGTGTTTTTAAGATTAGGAACTTCATTCGTTCAAAAATCATGTATTTACTAAGCTGTATTTCTAATTACAAAATTATTGCAAATAATTTGATATAGAAAATATATTTCACCTTCTTGAAGCTGGACTGGCTCTGCTGAATTTTCACCACTCATTAACACAACAAAGCCTTCAGCTGTTCGGACGGAGGCTTGCCATGTTGACAAGGCAACGGGTGGTTCTTGGCATGGGAAAAGGGCTCTGTTGTTTATTGGCGATCCCATCGTATAAACACATGGCCTAGATGGAAGGAAAACAGATTGGAGTTAAGATAAGAAAGACCGAATTAAGTTTTCTGTCAAAAATCAAACCTACTGCTGTATTGAAGTGCGGTTTTTTAACCTCAGCTATGTAGGTTTCAAACCTGTATGACAGGAACCAAAATATGATCCAATGCATTTAAAACAAGATGAAGAAAAGCAAGATTACCACAATGATTTTTACATAAACTAGAAAAGAGTAACCCAGCTTTCCCATCTCTTGCTTCTGCATGAGCCTTCCAGTCTCATACAATAGCTCTCAGCTGAACCCATAAGGCCAAAGAAGGCTTCTGAATATCTTCTGGAAATGTCATTGCAGGCTTCACCCACACCTGTGACCCCTCCCTGTTGCCATCACAGTAGTGCATTCATCACCATTAATCCCACCACTCTGTACAACCTGGAAGCTCATCCAAACTCAGAGCAGTAGATCTAGCTTTGAGCCTTCCTTAGTCCAAGCCTCAATAAATCTTCACATTTTTACATTTCTTCTTGCAGTAAGGTAATGCACGTTAGCTCAGCTGCCTTTCAGAATTTCAACCACAGGGCACACAATGAGAAGAAAGCCCTTCTTCTCTGTGAGCCTCAGCCTCCTTCTTGCTTTTCACATAGCAATCTTCCTTACAGTATCGCTCTTTCTTCAATTTCTCTAACCCTTTCCTAAGCAGCCTCTTCATCTACTGCCCCTTTCCAATTTCAGCTGCAATATTTCATGACAGCCAATTTTTACTAGTAGCTTTGCCACAGTTAGGAAGGTAGTAAGGCCTTCCATTAACTCCTAGCTTGCTACTGCTGGAGCACAGACATAATAATTCTTGTTTCACTTCTTTTGTTGCATTCTGCAGTTTTATCTTAACTCCTAGTATTTGCATAACACCACACCTTAACTAAAAAAAGCTAAGTTTTCAAATATAAATTATATAAAACAAACACCGTCAGTAGGTTTCTCCAGCTAAAGAAAAAAAATCTTGAAAGCATCACTTCACTGCACTGACTTTCTAAAAACCTATGATATTTAAAGCCAATATTCTGGGAGCACAACACATTATTTTGTGAATGCTTGAGGCTAAAAATATTCTGATCAGTATCTCTTATAACTTGAGTTTAGAAATCATCAAAACACTTTGGAAAATAGCAGGCAAATTGTTAGGGCAAAACCTATTTTGCAATGGCTAAGATCTGAGCATCTTGTTTACTCCCTGTCAAACAGCTCCTCCATTCAAATTATTCCTTCCCTAAAGCCAACTCAAAACTACAGAGAGGGAAAGAACTTGGATACTGATGGCCACAGGAAGCTATTTTTGCCCTCTTGTCAAAATTCCTATCTGTGCTATTGGGTCCAGAGCTGTCCATGGCACAACCAAGTTACTGTGGCTTAGCTAATGCAGGCCAGCTGATCTTTCAGTAAAACAGGGAGGGAAACTGCAGTTTAACTAGGCCTATTGTTAACGCACACGAACATCTGGCTCCCCCTGACGTGTATCAGAGTAAGACACAGATATTAAGTGAAGGTCAACAGAGAACTGCAGTAGTTAGAAAGTCAACTGGTTATCTTTTACCCAGCAAAACACAATGCATAGCTAAATGTAAAAGACGACGAATCTGTAGAAATCTTTAATTAGCTTTCATTTCTTTGGAATTAATATCCTAAAACTGAATCTGTAACCAACTCTGATATATATAAAATAATTGGATTTTATCCCAGAAAAATAAACAGTGCATCACAGTGAGTTCACAAAAAGAAGGAAGAGCTTGCTTTTCACCTCCTCAGAGGTTCTGCTTCCTCTTTATAATGCTAGCCAAGAGATACTGGACATATTATTTATCCTAAAACATAAGTCTGCTGGGAGGGGATGGGGAGGAAAGGATGATTCCCCATTCATAAAAACTTTATCAAAATATACGGGACTATAAAAAGAGATCCTAGTCGCTTTTTTAGAATGCGAGGAAAGATGCAGTCAATGACTGCTGATATACTTATTTTACCAATGATTTACCATGCATTTGTGAAGGCTGTTTTGCTGGGTGCCGTTGGTACAACCCAGTCTTAAGAGCAACACAAGATATTTTCATATCCTGAAGAAATTTTAGAGGGAAATGCCACAATGACTGAGAAAACAGGCTGGAAGAACATCACTAAGCAGAATGTTGCAACGCTGTGTCAAGTACAATGCAAACATAACATGGAACGGACACTACAGTGACCATTACCATCATCTCACTCTCAGAGAGCACTTTTTATCTGCAGACCATAAAGTGGTTTACAAATAATTTCAATACCATTTTGCAGGTAGGGAAAATGAAACACAGTGAACAGATTTGCTTAGTGCTAGTGTTGAAGCTGCACCTACAGGCTTAGTTTCAAGACTCCCAGGCCAATGGCTTTCACAGCGGACTAGGAAGCCTCTCATTATAAGAAATAATACATATTACATAACTAACTTTTTTTCCTAAAACATTTTAATGCTGAAATACACAGGCAGGTCACAAGTCTCTTCAATTAAGGCCCAAGCAGAAAGGGAGTTAGAAAAGTAGAGAAAGACTGGTCAAGTACACAATCTTTTCTTCAAAACTAAGCCTCCTTTCTACTCCTCACCCACTTTAATACAATTTTGTCCAGGTATACTTATTAACTTCCTTATTTCAAACCAAAATGTATTCAAATATGTCAGTCTGCTAAGAAAACAGTAATGAAACATACAAGTTCTAAATTTCGAGAGGAACTATCAGAACAACAATTACACATCAGCTTTTAATTAGATTTTCATACATTCATATCAAGATCACCTGGGCCAGGCAGCACAATTCCAGCACGTAAGAGGAGCAGAAATATAATTCTTACTGCAGTATGGATGAGATTTTTCACCTGATTCAGAAAAATAAAAACTACTAGCTTAGCAAGGTACATCAAAGAATAGCAATGACAAACAATTAGTTTTAGACTGCTTGTCAATTGATACAAAATTTGCCTTTTTTCTGATTTACCCCTACCACTGCTAGCAAGAAACTTCACAGTTCCTTTCCTTTTTCCTACTATGTATCCTCTCCATCTCTCTTCTTTCCCTTTTAATGGTCTTGTGACATTCAGATCATCTACTTATGTAATACATTGTTTATGCCAGCCATAACCTTTGCCACCATACATTGGAAGAGACAAGAAAATTGAATACAGCAAAAGTAAGATAAGCAACGAACTCAGGCTATTTGTTTAATTACTTGTTACACTGGAAAAACAAGCATCCACAAAACACAAAATATGTCTCTGGTTATTCATCTGGACAACTTTATGAGTAGTAATTCCCAGTGACCAACAATCCAGACTATTGGAAAAATCAAGCACTAGTTGTGGTATTGTTTGGTCTTGCTGCAAGCGGAGACTCAGAGCTGTCTGTTGTTCAGTAATTTCCCAGAGCCAAGGATTCTGAGGAAAATTCCATTCATGCCATCCTAACTCAACAGTATTCATATATTTTCATAACACAACAAAATCAGTTCAAACCAGCTCTTGGTAGATCTCCCTCTCCCATGTAATATCAATTATAATAGCAAATTAAGCTACTACTTTAAAGCTAATAATAAATGTTCAGTTGATAACTCTGTTCTCCGAACAGGAATCTGCAGGTCATCTTTAAGACACCTGACATCAAACACCTGAATCATGCCCTAAGGCTCGGCCATGTCAGCCACTTTGGTCAGATTCCCTAATTGCTCTATTTCCACAGCAAGGAACAAAAAAAATCCAACCTCTTGTAAGCCTCTGTCTCTAAAAGCAGAAGACAGTTTTTCTATGGATATGAACTGTATACAGCTGGACTTTCTCAGCTCTGTTCTGAAATCAAAGGTTGCTTTGGTTTCTTGGCCAGCCTATTCATAAATACACAAGTGCTGGTTTGACTCTTCATTCCCCATATCACTGGCTGTTTAATTTGTTTTCACCTCCCTTTTGGAGCTTGTTTGACTCTTCATTCCCCATGTAACTGGCTGTTTAATCTCTGTTTTCACCTCCCTTTTGCATTCGAAAATGGAAACACTTATACTTCATTGTTTGTATGGATAACGGTATTTTCATAATACTATTTCATTCTCAGCCTCCTCTGATCTAGTATAGTCCTCTCATTGGTACATTTTACTGAAGCAACTGTCCTGTACCGTAGGCATCCACTTACTCCACCAACTTCTAAGTATCATTCGTCCTGCCAGGCCATGAAACTTGTTGTAACTCTGGAAAAGGTTTAAATTCACTAAAAAACCCCTTGTTTCTCATGGTCTTGCTTTTTAGTTAGGACAACTAATTCGGAGGAGCTATTTAAAATTTTTTATAGATATTTGTTCATTGCCATCCACATTTCCAGAAATACCAAATCAGTTCATTTTCTACTCAAGGCCTACCTTTTTTATTTTTATTTTACTTCTCTATTCTAGTCCTGATACCATTTGTTCTTCCTTAGAAATCACTGTATCAGACATGAGTACTCCAACAAACTTCAGACTACTTCATTAACTACTCAATTATAAATACTCATCACTGGGAACAAAACTACACAAAAAAAGAGGAGAGAATTCCCTACAGCTCATGGTAGCTGCTTAGGATTTAGTCTGTGACTTGCCTGGATTCTGAAGCATCTTATTCTCCCAAGCCTTGCCGATGAGGTAAACCAAGCTCAAGGGAATAACTCTTCCTGCATTTCCAGCATCCAAGAGCATAGAAGGATGCTAATGCACACCACTGAAAAATAAGCATCTAATTTCATGACACATTTTCTAATTTGCAGTTTGAAACTGTGAAAATCTGGGTCATTTTTCCAATTTCTATTGTGGAAAAAATTTGCTTTGAAAATATCAAATATATTATGAAAATTCAATGGGTGCCTCAGACTCCATAAAGGCTATAGATACAGGATTACATTGGCACAAACCTGTATTACCAGTGAAACTGATAATTATCTTCCAAACTAACCTCAGTAGCATATTCCAAACAACTCCTATAAGACATTCCCTTCCTCCCCACTTATTTTCAGTTAGATTAGCTCCCTAACACGCCTTATCACCCAGCTGTTCACACATTTATGTCATCATACTAGTGGTGGAGGGAACCAGCATCCAGGTTTAGAGAGGTCAAGAGTGTCTCTTTCAGCAAGTGTATTTTGGTAGGCTTCTTCCTCATTCCTTTTTAGTTCTCCCTCCTTTCCTCTTTTCATTAGTACAAAACAGTTCTGTGGTTGACTCTACATTGTTAGCACACTTTGGAGACAGAAAACACAAACACAAAGCATTATGTTGAACTCAGAGTAATCAGAAAGATGTCAGGCTAAGTAGGGTGAAACGGTGTGATCCAGCCTGGGAATTGGTATGATCACCCTCTTTTTTTGCAGGCCTACTGCAAACATGTTCTACCTACGGCCTAGAATGCCCAGGTATGCCAGTATGGTTAGTAGCCAATATCCAGACAATAGCCACTGCAAATTGCTAGCTCACTGTAAGCAAACACAATTCTTCACTCTCAAGTACCAATGACTAAGGACACAAAGAACAGTTTTGCAACCTTTAGATGGTCATTTGACCTCTGTAGGACACAAAAGATGATAGACTTCAACAATTCTAAACCAAAATTTTGAAGACTTACGTTTGGCAACCAATCCTTCCACATGTGAAAAGGTGACATTTTGCTTCTCCAGCAGTCTCCAGATAAAACAAAACAATTTGGTAATTTTTGTGAACTGTTCTGAAACTTAAGGAAATTACATATACTAAGAATGTATTAAGCTCCAGTTCCTGATTTTTAGTAAATATCATTGTTGTGACTGACACAAGAAACATGGCGCTTACAGCACACAAAACAATTTTTCTATTTCCATATAGAGAAAGTTCGTAAATATGGACTTCTATGTGTAACCTCCTGGAAATTCAAGATCACTGCTCAAGAATTCACTACCAACTTCAAGCTTTAGCTAAATATTGAAGAAATACATTTAGCTTGTTTCCACTACCCTGAATATTTATTAAAATTCTCAAGTTTACAACATTTATGAAAATTTCAGTCTCTTTCAAAAGGGAGCATCAACTATGAACTAAATGTTAAAATAGTAAAAAAAAAATAAATTCAATGTTGCTATGCATACTTTTATACAGTTTTTGTTTAGTCCTTACTGCATGCAACGTACTACGTAACAGAACCTGATTGGCTACAGTGCCAAAGAAGCTATGACTTTTTAAGAGCTTATCTTCAGAAGTACTCAAATTTACAAACAGCTGTTGTCACCAATGCATCTGAACAATTGCAACTACTCTCTTTGCACATAATTTTCATTTCAAAACATATATGTCTAAAGGAGAGGCAAGCTTGAAACAACGGGTTTCAAAAAAGGTTAAATCTCTTTTTTTTTTTTTTAATCTGCAGTCAAAAAATAACGAGGAAATGTGCCAGTCTCCATGCTAGTGAGATCCAGCCTGACACAGACTCCTCACACAGGTCCACAAAACAATCACAACAGGTTCGTCAGAACTTTTCTACTGATTCTTTGCTGTTTGAGCAGAATCAGTAACATCTAATTATTTAAACAGGAAACCGAAGCCTGTTTTATTGATACATTAGGTACCACCTCTTTGAATATTGTCCTAATCACTATCTACCTCAAGTGCTTCAGCTGCACATTACAGAAATGCAATATTATTTATCACAAATAAGGAACTATGCAGTTCAGTGATGTCCGTGATACAGTTGAACTGCATCTGAAAACATGCATTTAAGTACAGAATATATGCTAGCATTAGCACTTCTACCAAATTGTACAGTTATCTTGCTGTATTCACAAATACTTTGCTTTCATAAAGGCAAAAATATTTCCTGAATTCTTTAGAAATCTGTTGATATTTTAATCTAATAATAAGATATCATAAAGATAATCATCTAGACAGGTACAAAATATTTTTTAAAGGTAAGGCATTTAAATTAGTCAAACAAGTACCAAGATACCATAATAATTTTTTTAAGGAGATTATTTCACGTTTTCCAGTATTTCCCACCTTGGAAAATTAGCACAAGGGTAAGTCTTTCTACAGCATTTCCCCTGAAGTGGTCAATCATCCTTTAATAGCTTCTAAAATATACTTTTTCCATAGCATTCTCATGAAAATCATACACTTGGAGTAATTCAACCCATCCCCTTTACTTCTCCTTTTCTGTATATCTGATATCTAGGGCTCAACCTGAAAAAATAAATCCATGTGCCTGACCCATTCATGTACCTATTCGTGCATGCCAAGGTAAATAATGCACAGGTATCTTACAGGATCAGGACCCAGTAGTGAAAGGTTTCACTGTCATGGAATGTCTTTCACAGATGTCGTTCATAGCAAAGATACTCTTTCATCCATAATCCCACAATGAGGAAATGAGTTCCATTCCAGTCTCACATTAATACCAACACAACCATTAACTAATTTATGACAGCACTAGAAGTGGCAATATGTAGGGCAGAAAAAAGGTGGAAGGAATCTCCTATAAGAGGTGAATTCGCAAGGCCGTCTGCTAGGAAAAATACCTCTTTAATTTTAACCCAAATGTGTTTAATCCTTTTCTTGAACAATAAGAGATGGGATTCTAGGATATTTTAATGAATAAGGATTCTTAACAATGATCATGAGAAAGTATTTAATTTGAAATACACTGGTAGCCATGCTGACTCAACAGTGCTACATACTCCCAGGAATGATGCAAAACTGCTTAAACACCTTGATGGGCTGGCAAAAAGTTTCTCCTTCCCAGTAATGAAAGATGTTTTATACACATTATCGCCTTCACAAAGTGGTTATTATAGTGTCTAAAATAAGATTATTTTAAATCATTTTATATAATTCAATGTAGTAAGAATACTTAAAACAAAAGTATAATTTTGTTAAAATTGCAACATTACTTTCTCAGTTTGAAACCCCAGTGCTGTATTGTGCTAGTAAACAGAAAACAGAACTGTTCTTTGCTCATGATAAATATATTACAAACATTATAATCAACACTTTTTTTTCTCTTTTAATAATAATGTTATTGATCACTGTTAGAAGTTACTTGCCAGTTTTAAGAACCGATATAGTTCTTATAAATACAACTTTTGGAGAGACAAAAAACTGTCTATTTACACATATACATGTATATATATACACATATATATACATGTATATATATATACATATATATGTGCATACCCACATATGCTCACACACATACTCTATTCCTCTATTTTGTCCCCTTTTTAGTCCTTCCACATAAAGGACCCAAAAAGTATGTTACTACAAAAAACTCACATTCTAAGGCTAAAGAAAACCTTCCTTCTTGATCATTAATGTATTTTTTAGTACCAAAAGCCCAAACAGGGCAATGCTGAAATTCCACATGTTCAGTTCCTCCACTGAAAACAGAAGCGTGCCCTGCTGTGCTAACATCAGGTTTGCATACACATACCTCAGCTTGCCTAATCTCATTCCACAAAGCTTTGTTTTAACTGATTTTTTTTTCTATTATAATACATCATTGTGTAAAACAAATAAAATTGAAGTCTTTACAAAACAATGCATATGTTAAATTTCAAAACATTGTGCTACTGTTAAATTAGAGGAAACATACTGGAAGCGGCCACACAATGCTTTGTTATTCGCTTCACTTTTCTTTGGGCTTAGAACCATAGATTATAGATTCCTCTGGGAAAGAATTTGACATCTGCCTAAAAAAGCCTAATTTGGAACAATTTGAAGAATTCCCCTATGAGAATATAATGTAATAGTACTTCCCCCATATATTATAAATGGCCTTTATTTTTAGAAAAGGAAGGAAAAATTTGACAGCATTTTATACAATGAGCTTTACCACTGAATTTAAGGGTTCATCACATACAGAATTTGGTTTTTTAAATGCAGCAAGAAACATTCTAATAACTGTAATATGAAAACTTATTTTTTGACAGGCATTAGTTTCTGGAATACCCTACAAAAAACTGAAAATAAACCACCTTCAGAATATCTGCTACCATTAGGCTGCCTGATCCACATCAAACCATCATTTCCTGCGTCATTATTGATTCATAAAATTCCATATGTTTGTGTACAACTGCTGTGAAATGTCTCTAAAGCAAGAATAATGCTTTGCAGTGAAAGGGGAAAAAGAGTCAAAACTAAAAGATGTCAGTGATTCAGATGCTTAAAAGAAACCTTCAAATGCTTAAAACACACAGACAACACACAGATGAGGAGTCCTATACCAGTTGAGAGTCACTAACATTAGTCTCAAAAACTTCAGTAAGGGGCAAGTGGACAGAGACACAACTGCCCTAAGGTAAAATTCAGAATTTTCATAACTAAAGATACTACACCGAGTTAGATTTCCTGAACTCATACCAAAAATACCTCCCTGGGGAGTGAGGAAAGGAGTGGGAAGGGGAAGAGATAATGAATGTGACTTGAGACATTGCTGGACTTGATGATGCTCATGGTTTAGCTGTAGAATTACCTAACTACCAGACGTACAATTAAAAGGCCTCATTTTCCTCCCTAACAGGGATGCCAGTGAGAAGACTCTTAATTTCTATTAGCATAATTGAAATTAAAGGAAACCATATATCTCTAGTTTAGGAATGAAAAGCAAGTATTCAATTAGACCAAATTTCTTTCGCATCTTCCAAATTTGTTCTTGTTTTTTTACATATCATAAAAAGCCATTAAAATCCAGCTTTGAACATTATAGTAAAACAATTACAGTTGTAGAAGTCAAGATTGTAGCTTCCCTCCCATAAAAAGTTTATCTTGAAGATTTCTGTACAGCACTGTGTACTTTCACAAATGCTAGATAAAATGCCAATTCTTCTTGCAGTTTCACTTTGCAGTTCATTTGCTATCGTCAATGCACTTTACATAATAGATGAAAGAGATTTTAAAAGTTGATTAGGAGAGACTAAACAGGAAAAAAACTGCATCTCTAAACTTATTACAATATTGATAACAGGCTAGCTGTGAGGCAATTCTATTAAATATTATGTGTACTGATCTTTACGCTGTATGATCAGTTGTGTATACCAGGAAGAAAAAAGAACACAAAGTATTAAAGTGAAAATAACCTGTCATCCATACCTTCTCTTCCCTTAAGTGGCAATTCCCTACTCTCCGCACACACTTATACCATACACAACAGTTATTTACTCCCATTTATTAAGCAACTGCAATCACTTAGACAGGCCTGATGTTCTTAAGTCCATTGGGGTTTCCTGAGTTTGTATGTTCTCCTACAGGACAGCAACAGATTCACAGCAAGGATGAAATGAAAACAATGGAAGAGAGCACTCGTCATCTTCACAGTTGCTCAGCATTACACAATTCTACACTCTTGCACCTATGTTTAAAATTAACCTGTGCAAAGCTTTCAGCTAATAATTACATACCTGCCGCTCTGGTCTGTAGTCCATGTAACAGATCTTCCCTCTGGTTTGGTCTTGTACCATATTCTTATTGCATGAGGAAAGTCTGCTGGAGTCTGGACTCCTGATTTCCTTATCTCCAAGCTCCAAGTGCCAGTAGTAAATAGAAGCTCTCCACAGCCAGGTGCCTGGCTGCAGCAAGTAAAATAGTATAGCTGTTCCTTCCAGCGATCTGCAGGTAAAGTCACAAGTTCGTGTACAATCTGATTCCTGAGATTTTCCAGCTCCTTTGAAACATCAGTTAGCTTGGCAGACCTTGTGAATTTTTCAATGCCCGACACAGCAGCAACATCTACCTCCTCAACCTTTAGCACGGATAAATCACAGCAGTCCAACACCAGCAGAAAATCCTTGTTCCCATGATTCTCTATGTCACAGCAGTCCTTTGAACTAGAAATCCCAGAAGCCTGTTCCTCGTTGCTATGGTTACCATTTTTATCAGAAGTATCTTCTTCACCTTTACCACAGACAGCAAAATCACTATATTCCGTTTTAGACGAACACGCACTCACATTTGTCATAGGGATGTGGCAGGGTTCAGATGCCCTCATTTTACAGGTTTCATCAAACTGTGACTGGCAGCCTTCTTTGCCAGTGATGCTGGTTTTCCTGTACTCACTCCCAGTCTCAAGGAATAAAACTATGATGCCTTCAATAACTTTACTTTTAAGATCCACATCCAAGTCCAATATATAGTGCTTTACAAGCATGTAGCTAGTGTTGGCCATTAAGGGCAAGTCATCCTTCATGGGGTCTAACTGTGTCTCCATGTTCCAGTCTATTTGGCAACAGTTTTACAAAGCCTTAGACATTTCTTACATATGATGTCTCCATAAAAAGCAAGGCCATTCAGCTTCCCGGTGCCAAAAATAATGTTGATTAATATTGCAGTATTGAAATTAATCACAGCTCCTCGACGTCTCGCATTCTGTAAAAAAAACACAAAACCAAAAAAGTAATCAGATAATTGTTTCACAACCATTTCTGAAATGTACTAAATCTAGAACTTACTTAAATTCCAGTTGCCTTTATTAAAAAGAGTACAGCCGAAGTGTGATTGTGTCTCCACAGAATGGCATCAAGCTAGTTGCTTCAGGATTTGCTGTCAAGAACCACTGGCTTTATTTTTCAGAGACGATCTCAAATGAAGATATTTCTATACAGCTTTTATAAACTGAAAGAAACAAACTTTATTATGGGGCTCCTGTTGACTCTCTTCACCCACAATAGATAAAGAATAGAAAAGACACCTCGTTATGCAACATCTAATTTACTTTATTACTGCACTCTGCTTTTAAGGTTGCTGTATTTATTTCAAACACATTACCTCAGAAGATAGTGATCATTTTGCTGCTGTGATTCTAAGTAGCAAGAGTAAGCCAAAATCACCTCATATGTCTTAAAGTTTTAAAGTAACGATTTCATATATATAACGCATCTCCACGGATTACTCTATTTTACCCATTACAACTGCTGTCATATCAGCACTTCTAGTAAATTACAAGAAAATGAGCCAATTTACTATGAGTGTATTCCAAGTATTCCTTTGAGATTGCTTATGAAGATTTTTTCAAATTTATAGTTAAATACTTATGCTACACAATTATATCTTAATAGCTGGAAACCCATCAACGCTCAGGATAACAACAACTTACAGGAAAAAAAAGGTCATCTCACTGGAAAATATGCAAATACCTATAAAAGCAAGAAAATATTTAAGTGCATCAACATTTGTTGCAGCAACAGGCAGGAGTTCATTGCAGAAGTTCATCATAAAACTTTAACTGTCATACATTTGCTGTTTTGCTATGACCATTGAGCTCAAGTTATGCACTTTTAGCTCACATAAATCTTTTTTTGTCTACTTTCAAGACTAGAAATAGAATAAAAGGAAGAAAAAACTGTTAAGACATGCAGTTCTCTCCCTGACAGTTCAGTGACACTTTTATGATAGGCAGCCAAGTCTATTTTTAAGTGCCTTAAGTGAACGGATATTCCATTATGACACTGTCTCACAGTTTCACAGCCCCATCATAGACTTCAGTGTCCAAAGTCAGGTTTTGTGGAGCTCTGTAAGTCAGCACAGACTCAGACTCCCCCAAGTCTTGCTATTTCTTTTGTAGAAATCCAGGGTATTATATCAAGCTAGTGTTAGGCCAAGAAATTATCTGTACTGTCCGTGAACTAGCTTCACACAAAGCACAAAAAACATAGCAAACAGCTTCATTCTTTGAGGGCTTTCTACCAGTCAGGAACAGCTCTTACAAGGATGTCTTTGAAGACAAGCTGAGAAAAATCTTTCTTTCATTTTTATATCAATCCTCCTGCACTTTTGCAAACATAACAGGGCACCCAGCTCACTTCAGAAGGCCCTCTTTCACTGAAATCATAGAATCATAGAACAGTTTTGGTTGGAAGAGACCTTCAAGATCATCAAGCCCAACCTTTGTCCAATCACTAAACGATGTCCCTAAGTACAACATCTAACCATCTCTTAAACACCTCCAGGGACAGTGACTCCACCATCTCCCTGGGCAGGCTGTTCCAATGCCTGACAACCCTTTCAGTAAAGAAAATCTTCCTAATACCCAGCCTGAACCTCCCCTGGTGCAGCTTAAGGCCATTTCCCCTTGTTACTAGGGAGAACCTACGAACCCCTGCCTTGCTACAACCTCTTTTCAGGTAGTTGTAGAGAGCGATAAGGTCTCCCCTCAGCCTTCTCTTCTCCAGGCTAAACAGCCCCAGATGCCTCAGCCGTTCCTCACATGAGACATGCTCCAAATCCTTTACTAGCTTGGCAGCCCGCCTCTGTACCCTCTCCAGCATCTCAATGTCCTTCTTCTAGAGAGGGGCCCAAACCTAAACACAGCACTTGAGGTGCAGCCTCACCAAAGCCAAGTAAAGGGCACGATCACTTCCCTACTCCTGCTGGCAACCCTATTCCTGATACAGACCAAGATGCCATTAGCCTTCTTGGCCACCTGGGCACACTGCTGGCTCATGTTCAGCCGGCTGTCAATCAACGCTCCCAGGTCCCTCTCTGCCTGGCAGCTCTTCAACCACTCCTCCCCAAGCCTGTAGTGCTGCTGCGGTTGTTGTGGCTGAAGTGCAGGACCCGGTACTAGGCCTTATTGAAACTCATGGAACTGGCCTTGGCCTAGCGATCCAGCCTATCCAGATTCCTCTGCAGAGCTTCCCTACCCTCAAGCAGATTGACACTTCCACCCAGCTTGGTGTCATCTGCAAACTTACTAAAGGTGCACTCCATCCCCTCATCCAAATCATTGATAAAGATGTTAAACAGGAGTGGCCCAAGTACTGAGCCCTGGGGGACACCGTTCGTGACTGGCCACCAACTGGATTTAACTCCATTGACCACAACTCTCCGGACTCGGCCATCCAACCAGTTTTTCACCCAGCAAAGCGTATTCCCATCACCCAAAAAAGCATATGCCCAGTAAATTCAGAATAATTTGAAGATTGCCTGCAAGAGACACTCATTGCATCTTTTGAACTGCATCCCTACTCTGAGAGTTTTCCTGAACTTTTTCTCCGAATTTAATCATTTTCGTGTTCATCATAACAGTTTACTATTTTGAGTGCATTCAAACTTCATGTATTTGCAAGAAAACACTTTGCATCTTGCACTGCCTTAACTGATGTGTACATCTGTGTAATTTCAGAATTTAATCTTCTATCGGGATCCAAGAACAGATTAATGAGCTCCTGCAGAGTGATTTCACTGTGACTTTCCAAAGATTAGTTATCTTTGCTGATAAATGTGCAAAGTTGATCTGTGTTTTGCCATTTTGACTTTAAAAAGGCAGCAACAGAGGAAGGTGAAGAATTAAGTACCCTGAAATGCATATTGGGCCCTAATAACATCATTTCATGATAGATTTCTACTTAATCTAAGGAAGTCCAGAAAATAGTACAGAAGTGGAACTAAAGCATTTAGTAGGACTTGTAAGAAAGGCTGAGGGAAGATTCAGCAAACCTCAGCTTGGTGAACGTGCAATGTCTTTAAACAGCACATGGCTGTTAAAATCATGTCCTTGGCTTGACACCTAACTGGGAATATCAGCAGAGCAGTCAAGGGTTCTATATGCTGTGACATGAGCAATGCATCTACAACATCTGTGTGTTACACTGTGGACTGAACTTGATGTTATCCAAATTCTTTTCTGACTACCAAAACCTTATGACTTCTAACAGGTTAGCTAGAGAAAAAGTAGTAGAGAAAGTAGAGAAAAAGAAGTGAAGTGACTTGGTGGGGAAAACACCCAACAGTGAACTGGGATGCAAACATCCCCATTTTGCACATATTTAGATTTTTCTCATTTGAGAACCAGGCATAATATAATACTGATACATTTTATAAAATGTGAGTACTAAACAATAAATATTTGTGCTATACTACTTATGTTTATATCCCTGATTTTCTGTTTTCCATTTGGAAGATGTGACCTATGTCTTACCTCAAAAGTATTAAGATAATTACACTAACATATTAAATACTCAGCTATCATGGTAAGAATCATAGAATCATAGAATGGCTTAGGTTGGAAGGGACCTTGAAGATCATCTAGTCCAACTCCCCTGCCATGGCAGGGATACCTTCCACCGTACCAGGTTGCTCAAAGCCCCATCCAACCTGGCTTTCAGCACTGCCAGGGAGGGGGCAGCCACAGCTTCTCTGGGCAACCTGTTCCAGTGTCTCACCACCCTCAGGGTGAAGAACTTCTTCCTAATATCTAATCTAAATCTTCCCTCTTTCAGTTTGAAACCATTACCCCTCATCCTATCAGTACACTCCCTGATAAAGAGTCCCTGCCCATCTTTCCTGTAGGCCCCCCTCCAGCTACTGGAAGGCTGCCATAAGGTCTCCCAGAGCCTTCTCTTCTCCATGATGAACAACCCCAACTCTCTCAGCCTGTCCTCACAGGGGAGGCGCTCCAGCCCCCTGAGCATCTTTGTGGCCCTCCTCTGGACCTGCTCGAGTAGCTCCACATCTTTCTTGTGCTGAGGGCCCAGAGCTGGATGCAGTACTCCAGGTGGGGTCTCACCAGAGCAGAGTAGAGGGACAGAATCACCTCCCTCGATCTGCTGGCCACACTTCTTTTGGTGCAGCCAAGGATGCAGTTGGCTTTCTGGGATGCGAGCGCACATTGCCAGCTCATATTCAGCTTTTCATCTAGTAGCACCCCTGAGTCCTTTTCCACCCGGCTGCTCTCAATCCACTCATCGCCCAGCCTGTATCTGAATTTGGGATTGCCCCGACCCAGGTGCAGGACCTTGCACTTGGCCTTGTTGAACTTCATGAGGTTTGCACAGGCCCACCTCTCCAGCCTATCAAGGTCCCTCTGGATGGCCTCCCTTTCCTCCAGAGTGTCCACCACACCACACAACTTGGTGTTGGTGGCAAACCTGCTGAGGGTGCACTCAATCCCAATGCCCATGTCACCAACAAAGACGTTAAACAGCACTGGTCCCAGTACAGACCCTTGAGGAACACCACTTGCCACAGGTCTCCACTCGAACATCGATCCGTTTACCATTACCATCTAGCCAATTCCTGACCCACCAAGTGGTTCATCCATCAAATCCATGTCTCTCCAGTTTAGAGACAAGGATGTCATGTGGGACAGTGTCAAAAGCATTGCACAAGTCCAGGTAAATGTTGGTTGCTTTTCCCTTATCCACCACCGCTGTAACCCCATCATAGAAGGCCACCAAATTTGTGGCGGAAAGAAGCACCTCTGAACACCTTAAAATAAATAGTAAAGCTGCAGTTCAATGCCTAGAAATCCACATTTATTTTGTATTTAGAGGACTCTCAGATTTGTTTAACATTAATTAATAGGGCATATTAAAAGGTGACAAATAGTGCCAGACAAGTAAACTCAATCCAAACTTAAAAAAACAACAACAATTAATGGAAGCATTATCAAAAAATTAAATTCTTTAGATATAAATCCTCTTCAAAACTATTAATACCAAAACATGAAATCTACGAGATTCAAGAGACAATTGAAAGCAAAGGCCAATGAGGCTAAAAAACACGCAGTGGAAATTCATTTCCTACAGTTTAAAGTTTCAGATCAACACTTCTGTTTAGTGGAAATGACACATCTGATCATGTTTACAAATAGAGCAACAGACAAGAGGAACACCCTTGTAGACAAGCAACAACTATTACTGCATACACTCTTACACTGAATTTTAATTCAGATGTAACACTGCGTTTGTTTAATCCTATCTCAAATCACCTTAACTTTAGATATCTCAGTTTTCAAAAATTGTAGGTAGCCTCTCTATCTCCAAGCACTAGTAAGTGAATATAAATGGCTGTTTTCAGGTGTCTCAGCTTCTGAACCTCTGAAGACTTTTTTAATGAAATATTTTTAAGGAGTCTACAGAACATTAGAAATGTGCAACAAAGAAGATGATATACTATTCTATTCTGACGACGTTGGGGACTCATTCAAAAATCTTTGTATTTTTGTGCTGTATTTTGATAATTTCATGTTGATACTGAATTAGCAAAAAGCTCTGTCTTCTGTGCAAACATGCTTCTGTTACAAATGATAATTTTACTTTTCCACTAAAGCCTCACACTGGAAGTTACATCCAATGAAGTGAGGTGGTGTCTCAAGCAATTTCAGACAGTCCTATTTAGAGTCTCCTAAACGGGAAAGAAGCTGAATTTACATACTACAGTTTTAAGACAGGCTAATTGTGCATGCTTTTAATTTAAATGTTACGTTTGTAATAATAGCACCAATTTCAGCTTTTTGAAAGTAGGAGTTACATTATGAAGGTACAGCAAACTCCACTAATCAACTGTGGAATTTCTAAACAGAAAGACTTCAGACGGTATAATCTACAACAGATACAAAACTATATTAAAAAGAACACTGAAGCAAAGTTCAAGGAAATATATGACCATGAACTTATTTGTCAGTCCTGGGATATGCATCCTCAATGTGAATTCGTCTACATGATGTTAACTGAAGTTCTGATACTTATAGTGTATATGCTTCTAGCTAAAGCAAACATATTTGTTAACAGCTTCACCATTGGTTTTTCAATATCCAACTGCAAACAGACATACACTGACTTCAGAGAAGGAAAAAATGCACACAAACAAAAAGGCTGATTTTTTTTAAAAAACATCCTTTCTATACTATGCGGTCTATGCCTGGAGCCTCCAAAGAGTTACTGCTCATTAAATAACATGCTAAAAATCCACTGTTACCAGAATAGAAATTATAAACTAATTTACCTCCTTTCCCTGTTCTCCAGTGTTTCACGGTCACACACAGCACCAATGTTTGGTTTAGGCACTTTTGTACTACCGTATAGTTGTACAGATTAAGAAATAGCAGAAACACACTATAAAACAAACAAAAGCTATTTAAAAAAATGCAATTTTAGAGCTTAGCTTAAAACTATTTTTGGTCGTACCTGTATAATTTCAATTCTTTCCCGTTTAGGAGACTCTAAATAGGACTGTCTGAAATTGCTTGAGACACCACCTCACTTCATTGGATGTAACTTCCAGTGTGAGGCTTTAGTGGAAAAGTAAAATTATCATTTGTAACAGAAGCATGTTTGCACAGAAGACAGAGCTTTTTGCTAATTCAGTATATTATATATCTGTTTCTGTAATACAAATAAGTGGCCAAACGTAAATGCTAAAACACAGTTAAAGAACCCTGAAGTCCAACCTTGGAACTCTAAAAAAGCATCAGAGATGCTGCATATGCTGTTAATTTTCCTGTAAAGAAATTGTCCATTTTTGGACAATTCTTGCACTGAACAGTTTTTAACTGAGTCAGGGACTCATCCACAAAAGTTTTGCCAAAGCACAATTCAGCACCCTTCTGCCAGCAGCAATAGTCCATACACAGCATATAGAAAACACTACATTTAAGACAAATTAGAAAGGAGCTGCTATTAGTGTAACTGCTTTGATCATTTATCACCTAAGCCCTCTCCTTGATTTTGTATCTCCACTATATGCTACCATTCTCTGGAGGTAGGAACTCTACATTCATTATTGCCATGATTTTCTTATCCCTATGATTATGAAAAACTCTTCTAAAAATTCAAAAAGCCACAGGGAATATGTGTGTGAAACTGCAGAGATAAAGTCCCTTGTTGAGAAGTATACAATAATTCATTAGCACAGCTTGTTAACAGAACTAGATAGATTTTTCTACCTGCTAAAAAACAGAAGCCTAACTCCCTGCAACAACACAAAACTGCAAAAATCAGCAAAATAAGACAAAATTGATAAAAATATTTCTTAAGACTGTATACTAGTTGAGATTTTAGAAGAAAAAAGTCCTAAAAAAAATGTTTACTTGCAACTCCATCTAGCACTATAGTCCTGTAAAGAAACAGCCACACTATAATATTAGCTTTGTAACGGTAGTGAGGTGTTTCCTGCATCCCTGTTAGCTTTTCAACTGCTGACACTTCTTAACACTAAAACTTCAATAAAATCTATCAGATTAGAAATTTCAGAGAATATAAATATGCATCTCAGGTTCTGAAAGTCGAATATCAGGTATTTTTGAGGAGTGGTTTGATCATTTAATTAGAAGCTATCATGATACATTTGCAAAGGACTATGTGGTCAGCACTCTTACCACCTCAGCATTCTCAGATTTATGAGCAAGCAATGAGACATTAAAAAATATTCTCTTATATCTATTTTTAAAGAAAAAATAGAGACTAAAGACAAAGCTCTGTATATGGAAACATTTAGCTCTACAAAATAATGCTAGATATTAGTAGAACACTCCTGCTACATCAGCCTCTAGGATTCCACAGTATTGATAAGGCAGGGGACTCTCAGCTCTTGCCCACTCCTACTCCTACTTGCCTAAATTAACTGTGCATACTTGTCTAGTTTTCTTCTTTTAAAATACTTAGAAAGTTCATAACCTGACTCTAAATATTTGCACTACTCAAAATACACACTCAATACTCATTAGAAGCAATTATTTTCAAATACATGCAGGGAGCTATTTAAAATGTGCCCTGTATTTGTGAACTAGAATTTTGACAGGTTACCCTTCATTCACGTCAGAATGTATTTTCATCAGCCAACTCTGTCATTTCTACCATGTTTGGCCTTTCTTACCTGTGTCATCCAAACTCTAGATTTATTAAAAATATTATCAAAGTATATCCTTTTTTTTAGTTGGTTTTTGCTATATTTTTTTGAGCTTCTACTATTGCATACATACCTCATACATCTGATAGATTAATTATATTGTCTGGAAGAGCCCTCAGTAGATGAATCTCATTTTTTCCCTTGAGATGAGACAGAAGTATGTGAAACACTCCTCTATTGCTTTTAAATACCTCTGCAGGAAGGAATTGTTCAGTTTTACTAATCAGCATGATACAGTTTTTCATCATATTTAATTAAATATTCTTTCCTGTAAACATTTTTTTTTTGCCTCTAAGCTTCACTAAGTTCATGTTTCCTAAAGTTTTGGATAAAGAGGACATAGTTATACTGTGGAATCAGTCATTTGCTTCCCACTCCTTCTAAACCTCACCCTCACTCGGAGGTCACTTTTCCATCTCTCCAAACACTCAACACACCAGTTCAGAATAGGCAGATTATTAAAGTTTAAATTGTGTTCTGAGTCAAAATAGTTCACTCTGCCCATAATAAATTAAGAACATTTACACAGCCCATTCATTCAACAGATCTACAGGAGCAGCAGAATCCCAGCAAGAAAGACAATAAATACTTGCACTGCTAAAGCTTGAAGTGGTGTTTCTTTGTAAACTCAGCGTTTAAATCTCAGTGTTTGCTCTATTAAAACTGAGCCAATATCACCATAACCACAAAACAATTCTCTGAGCTTTTCCCAATTTTTTATTTGCACACTAAATTTCACTTTCTGTAATACTCTGTACTCACTGCCATTGATTTTCAACTTAATTATTTCAACTAATTTTTAAAAATCACTTACATCTGGAACTCCAAAGCGCTTGTAACCCCTTGAGACAGACCCCATCCAATCACTTGACTAAAGCAAGCCTAAAACACGTGAGGGTGTGTATTGACAACAAAACTAAGCCAATCTTAACCTGAGATGCTGCAATAGGGAATGTATCTTCCTTCCTCAGATTTCTGCACAGCCTTCCTTCCTATGAAGCTACCCAACTGCAGAGGCCTCAAGGCAAGAGGCATGAGCATGCATCTGGGGACAGAATATGATCATCTTTCGGGAGGCAGTTCAGATTGGGAGAGACTTAAACCCAACATGAAGCCATATCCAAATTCAACAAAAGTTGAGCAAAACCCAGGACAGACTCAGCTACATTTAAGTATGTTGAAATAAGTTTAAAATGCTCTCAAGAGTTAAAAATTAAATCACTGGTGAATGCTGAAGATAGTCTTAAGAGTTTTGTTAGGTGGGGTTTTAAATTTCAACCAAATGAAAGAAAATTAAAAATTAAATCCAAATGCAAACTGAAGAAAGTTAATAGAGGACACAACAGTCCTTCGAAAAGCAAAGCAGAACTTCTATTATTTCTTTCTTATCTAATAGCTCAGTTGTTAATAAGAGAAAGCAATCAGATTATTTTAACAACTTGAACTTTTGACAAGCCTCTACTGCATGTTTTTTTCCACTAAATATTTATAATATTACCTAACAATTCACTTAGTTTAATTTAATCATGTGGAACGAAACTAAGTTTATAATAAGTCTATCAAAAAATTGCAATTTTATTGACAAAATAGACCCAGCAGAAAGCCACTAACATGGCTAGAGGACTGAAGCCCACAAACGTAGGAGAAGCTGATGGCACTGGGTCTGGTCAGCCTTGGGGTGAGGCAGTTAGAGAAGATTGCCTGCTATATCCCAGTATCTAAAGGGGTGTGTACAGAAGATGCAGCCAGACTCTTTTTAGAGGAGCACAGAGAAAAGACAAGCAAAAAGATATTAAGCTGTCTTGCAAATACTACATCATTCCATATTATACTGCATTCCATAGAGCTAACTTTTTTACAAATACAAAAAATGGTCATTTTTATATACTGCAGTGCTGCTTCTTTTCTGTTGTTGAACTGAAACACTAAATGAAAAGGTAAGGAGCATATAAAAAATAAGAACAGAAATACATCATTTTAAGAATGAGTATACCAAAATATACTCCCAGGAAATAGTGTTCTTTACATTTTCAATAGAAGTCTAGAATGCAACTGAAATAAGAAGAGAACAAACAAAATATTACTTTTCTGCTCCAGGCTCAATTTAAGTCCGCTCTGGTGAGACACCACCTGGAGTACTGTGTTCAGCCTTGGAATCCACAGCACAGGAAAGACACGGACCTGATGGAGTGGGTCCAGAGGAGGGGCACAAAAATCATCAAGAGAACTGGAACACCTCTCCTGTAAAGACAGGCTGAGAGAGCTCGGGTTGTCCAGCCGGGAGAGGAGAAGGCTCTGGGGAGACCTTACCACAGCCTTTCAGTACCTAAAGGGGCCTTATAAGAAAGATGGGGGCAATGTTTTTAGCAGGGCCTGCTGCCATAGGACAAGGAGTAATGGTTATAAACTAAAAGAGGGCAGATTTAGGCTAATTATAAGGAAGAAATTTTTAACAATGAGGGAGGTGAAACACTGGAATAGGTTGGCCAGAGAGGTGGTAGATGCCCCATCCCTGGAAATATTCAAGGTAAAAGTTGGACGGGGCTCTGAGCAGCCTGGTCTAGTCAGAGATGCCCCTGCTTATTGCAAGGCGGGTGGACTAGGTGACCTCTGAAGGTCAATTCCAACTCAAACTATTCTAAGATTATATGATTCTAACAAGAAATTTGCAAGTTAGATTATATTTTTAGTAGTAGTCAGACTATGTTACTGTTTCCAAAGCTGCTAGTTTATTCTCTACCTAGAATTTAGCTTTAATATGTATTTCATTGCTACAGTATTAGGGTGATCTTCCACACAGTATTCAGAGTGGCTACTTAAAAATGTTAATTGTTTGTAACAATGAAGATACCTGAACAATATTGTCTGCATTGATTGTTTTCTGAAAGAAAATTCCTTAATAATCTTCTTAAAGGCATCTTCATACATCTGCAAACAGCATGACAGACTTGCAGAATGTATACATATCTACAGAGACAGCATCCAGTGCTTTTAATGGTGATTGGGCCACTAAATATCTTCCTAGGAAGGGAGAGATGGGAAAAGGGAAGAAATTAACGGAAGCCCAAATGCATAATGAAATCTAATTATTTACTCCCTCCAGTGACTCTAAAAAGCTCTGAAACAGAATTACAAAGGTAGCACTAGTACAGAAAAGATCAAGGGGAAAATGGTCCTTAAAACTTAAATCAATCAATACTTCAGCAATAAATTAAGATGACTCCAAGGACAAAAAAATCTTCAAGTGACACTAATATTTCTTTAAAAAAAACTCATTCCATACATAAATTTTAGGGATGGAAGCAGAGAAGCATTGTGCTTGTTTCAGAGAGAGAATACAAATAAAACCTGCAATGTGAACAGAAAGAACTTTACCAAAAGGTAACAATTATTAAAAGCTTTTCCGATCATTAAATGTTTGTATTTAAATCCTGGAACTTCACTTCACTATGGGAACACTTGTATTTACCACCTTTTGACTATAACAGTAAGGTAAGCAAGAAATGATATGTTAGATTACTTTCTACTTTTCTTTAAGCCAGTTTAAACAACAATGCTAATCTTCAGTCAGAGAACTACACATTATTCATTGAACTAAACCAAAAGGACTTTAAGGCAAAATTACCTAAGTCTTCTGGCACATACATAAAATATTCATACAAAACATTTGTTAAAAGTTATACACAGCAACACATTCAAGGTGTGCTTTTATTATTGTCTTTGCAGATATTAATTTAGCCTAACTGAAAAGGTTTTGTGTAATTATATTCCAGAGGACTTCGTGTGTCCGCTTGTGTGTGGGTAATGTTAAACCACTACACATTAACTCACTTGGGTACATATGCAGTAAAATTCTCTCGATAATATTATAAGTGATTATATAATACAAACAACACACACTGCCTTTAAAATATTTTTCTTACAACTTCAGATTCATACCAGACCAAAATTTATGGAAGGTAAGTATAATCAGTGCTAACACAATGTATTTTCCAGATTTTTTTTTTCAAAAGCAAATATTAATAGACCTGCAAAATAGTGGTGCTTTTTAATCCTATTTATTTACAGCTGATTTATTAAGAAGAGATTTGATTGTAAAATGATGCCTTTTTGGAAAGCACACAGCATTTGCCATACAGAAAAACAGTATAAGGCTACCCAGAATGTAGAACAATCCAGCAGAAATATTTTAAGGTGTATATATAATAGTCACCTGCTTAAGAGCTAAAAAGATTATTTAAACATTTCATTTGGGCCCAAAGCCATGTTAAGTAAGAATTAACTTGACATGAGGTGAACGGATGCACTGTCTTCAATAGCCTGCTGATTTTATGATATTAAAATACATGGATAAATGGTTACATTCCAGACAAGATGGATATCTGCTCCTCCCTTGGGCTGTGGCTTGGCTTATCAAATATTGGATTTCCACCACCCTAGGAGAGTGTCTCATTTTTACCCAAGAAGAAAAGACAGGAATGAACTGTTTATTAGGCCACTTAAATAGAGAGCCTTTTTAGTATCAGGAAAAAAGTAAAATATCAAGGCAACTAATGACTACAGACCCCATCTCTGTAGCAACGAAACAGATGACATAGGAATCACACTAAAACAAACCAAAAATCAAAGTGAAAAAAAGAAAGACAAGCAAAAACTGATAAAAGAAGGATGCACTTCAATAAAAGAGGAGGATAAAAACTACTGCAGAATGTAGTATCAGAGCTAAAAGGTTTGGGTTTTTTTTTTAATTTCTTAAAAGTACCATTGTGAAAACCTGTAACTGAACAGGACAAAGAAACATACATGTATATATATTGCTGAATTTATTTAAACACTAGGCATCTACATCTTTGCTTTCAATCAGTACTGCTATTTCAAAAATACTGTAAAAAAAGATGTTGATATTTTGTTTGAAGTTTAGCATCTACATATAGATTGTGCCTCATTGGTCCAACATGACTAAATCAGCAAGATGAGAAAGAGAGAAAATGAGTGTGAGCTCATAGAAGCAAACAGTTGCAATGGTAGGTACAAGAGACATGTGAGAAGAAAAAAGAAAAAAGAAAAAAGAAAAATGAAAAAAAGAAAAAAGAATAAAGAAAAAAAAAGAAAAGAAAAAAAAAAGAAAAAAGAAAAAAAAAAGAAAAAAGAAAAAAGTGTAGCTGTGCAACAACCAAACATGCTTGCAAACCCCATGCTGTCCTTTATTTGAACTGTGATGTCTTTTCATAAACTTTTTTCACTTTTTCAAAACCTGATAATTTGGGAAGTTTAACATAACAGGCTGTAAATAATTATTTAATTTACCATTTGATTCCAACTGCATTTGATTAAATGCAACTTCTATCTTTTCTTCAATCAAGTCTTCCCAAATATCTACAAAAATCATCATTATCCCACCAACATCCTTTCTAGTGCAAATACTAAAACTCAGCTTATCAAAATCCTAAGCAAAATCAATAAGAGCTGCAATGTTATGCAAATTTGCAAGTCAAGCCTAGGTAAACAAAGGCAGGATTCTTTCTTATTTTTTTTCTGACTAATTGAATACAAATTGAGATGAAGTGCAACAAACTTGACTCACAAACAGTGTATGATCATGGAACTAATTCAGACTAGCATTTGTCGTTCAACATTTTCCCCACTTTCACAGGGGAAGGAGTTGGAGTACAAAAGTTACAAAGAGAAATGGGGCTTTTGATTTAAACAAAAAGAACTGCCTATGCTAACTACACAGAAATGGAAAGCCTTGCCTATATATTCATACCTCACGTATTTTTTGAACGCTGATGTAATGTATGTTGTGTTGTTACTAAAGTGGTTTAAATAACTCTAAAGCATTTTCCAGACAATCAGAAGTCACTGGTATGTCAAAGCACACAGGTATCATTTGGTTTATTTTGAGGTCCAGCCATCTAATACATTCTTACAACTGAACTTCTATACATTCTGCATTTCCTTTCATTCTCCCTTAACAGGTTTAGAGAACAAGTTGTAACCATGGTGTTCACATAATACAAGAAACACACTACCTCAGCTGCTGAAGCAATACCCTTGCTGTACACCTTGCAAGTTCTCTGAACATATCTGAGCTTTATATATGCAAATAGTACATCTTTTACTACTGCTTCCTAAATATGCCAATCTAGGTCACTATTCCTTGGATTTGATATGATAAGTTCCTCACTACCTTATGCACATATCAAGGTACTGTCATCATAGAGAAGATATTAGAGCCATTATTTCTGACATCTTTTTTGAGATACTTCTATTACACAACATTGTCTTCTGTAATATTTTTTGGTATATTCTGTCCTTAATATAAGCATCTGGTTTTCTGTTTGTTTGTTTGTTTGTTTGTTTTTTAAACTAATGCATTTCACTTTTAGAAAGGGAAGATCATTAGCTGGATTCTAAGCATGAAGACAAATTAGGAACTGTAATGCTACCACAAACTCTTGGTCATCAGTTTACAAACACTGCTTTGTGTCCTACATCTTCTACACACTAAGATGTAACAAATTACTAGTATATTTCAAAACCAGATTGTTCAATGCACCTTCCTTATCAAATGCACTTCATAAGTCATCAAAATATAAGGCAAGCTAACTGTTTTGTTATATGTTTTAATATTTTAGAAGATAGATGTTTGCAAAAGAATAACAACAATAATAGCAGATGGTGGCCAACATGAATGGAATGACTCTTGATCATCTGTACATAATAGAGTTGCATAAAAAGCACAAAGAATGGGAAATACGGGAGAAGTGATCCTTCATGGAACAATATTTGTGAAACATTGCTTTTCCACTTGATATAGAAAGCATCAGCCTGAATTTGAATCATATGTCTCTGAAAGCAAGCCTGAGAAAAGAGCTTCCAGGCAAAACAAAACACAGTTGCAAAGTAGACAAGCTTAGAGAATAAACTTCCTAAAAATATCTATAGCAAAAAATGTTTCTTTTGTTGTAAGAAATACAAAGTAATGCACAGTTTTCGTTGTTACAGTTAAAAGGAAAATTAAATAAAGAGACAGGAGAAGGCAAGAACTTGGAAACATAATCCTGTCCTACAGGGTAAAGTGGAAAAAAAAAAAAAAACCAAAACGGGCATCTGAACGACCCTTGGGACATACTCATTACAAATAGTAAACTAAGAAAGTGAGAATAAGCATTATACAAAGGAGTCCAGTTAAACCTGTAAATAGCCTATTAAAAACTAGAATGATCAATTATGATACTTGGTACTGATGTTCCATCATTCCAGAAAGCTGTTATTTTCAAATTCTAAAAACTAACCATTCCAGTCTAATTCCACCCAAATACTAATAATCCACATAAGGAAAATCGGAAAATCATCTGAACTTGTGGACACTGCTATGTGGAAGTAACTGAAAGGCTTACAAGCTTCAGAAAAACCCTTGAAAAATAGAGAAGATACACAGTCGTTAAGAGACGACTCCATAATATAATGGCACAAGCTAGAAATGTACTATCCAGAACACACTGAATCACCTACTCCCTTTCCAAGCACACACTTTATTTCATTGCACTCCTGCTATTTCAGCCAGTAATGGACAGTCTTACGTTGGTAATACATGACAGTGAAAGGTAAGTGCAAAATGCAGTTGTCTACGATATGTCTTCACAGCAAAATGTAGGACTATGCCAAACATGTTCTTCAGTAAGCGTACACAAAATACCTCCTATTTCAGAGCACAACTGTGGCTGTTTCTTTTCATACACTTCCAAAATCTCAGAAAACAAAAATGAATGAAAGAGAGGGCTGTATGACAGAAGATCAAGACAACTGATCTATGACTAAACCAAGCAGCTACAACTCTGTATGTGACATCTGCCAAGCCCTGGAAAATTCCCAACTTAAAGCTATTCCAAAGATTTGAATACATTAACTGGTTAATGCCTTAAAAATCATACCAATATTTTTTATTGTACAAAATCAGAGTTGCACAACCCTATTCACACACAAGTGCTAACACAAGTAGCAGGCATTGATCGCCAAGGTGGAGGCCACTTCTCTCTCAGCTTTTCTGTTTTTCAGAGAGTACATGAGCTCATTCCCTGAAATAATAGCCAATTAAAGCAATTAAATAGAAATTTACACAAAGCAAGTTTCCTAGAAAACTAAGGACAGTCAAACTCCAGCAGTTTATGCTAGGTCTGTTTGAAGATACTTCTCCCAGCTGCCGGTTCTGCCAGAATCATCCACTTTGAATAACAGAGACAGATATCTCCATGCACAGTCACTCCAGCCCACAGCATGGCTCGTACGGCCAAACTGGTAGTTTAAGCTGCTATTCTGGGCTGCAAAGAGGGATCTCTGAAGCACAGACACCAACTTGTTTGTACTATGTACTCGCTGTATTCTTCAACAGGTGTAGAAGTATTTCAGCACCACAGACTTTGCCTACATGACAGTGGCCAATATCCAGAAAACACACATTTAAACAATGCCAGCTTTTATGTTATTCCCACATAAAAGACTGCAAAATAAAGCCATATTTGGTTTCTCTTCACCTTCAGTTAAGCATGATTTGCTTCCTCCATACATAAAAGACACCTCAATTCCTTCCAACATGCAGCTGTTAGAATTACAGTCTACAACGCTCTCCACATAGCATTTAAAGAAGTTAAAAAAAAAAAAAAAAAAAAAAGTCCTTTGGATAAACACTGTCTTATAATTATTAAAGAGGTTTATAACTAATTCCCTTTAAGCAGCTTTCAAGGAAGCTTCTTCCAAATTCAGTTTTACAGATTTTTCACACAACGTAAGACACTAAGATCTAACCTAAAAGTCAGTTCTGAACATCAGCATCAACAGTAATTTTACTCTATAGGTATCAAGTAATATGTATACCTAATTTTCAGTAATTACAAATTTATTTTTATTCCACACACTTAACAGAAATAGCTAAGCCATCTTAAGCCTTCTTAAGGCAGGAATGGGTTCTTCTGTAGATGAAAGTAAGGCTTAAACAAATGAACAGAAACATTTACTACTGTTAAACTACTGTAAACTAATCCATACAAAAGAGCTTGCAGACTTCACTCTGCGTCACAAGAAAACCAGCACACATCGTAATGAGGCTTTGATGTGAAAGTTAATTCAGTTAGCAGTACCCCTTGACAAAGCAATAGGTGCTTTTCCAGAAGCCTCCTTTTAAGTCTGGAAACAGTAGAAATAATGAGCATAATGGAAGACCTTATTTACCAACTACAAGTCAGCAGCAGTGGAAGTTGCTTCTCATGTGTTGAAATTACAAGTCAAGATACAAAAATCCTTCTTTCTTTCAGCTGAAATAAGAAGGGGAACACCAAAAAATCAAAGTCCCCTTGCACCCCCAAAATACCCATTTCCAAAGAAAAACACATAATTAAACAAAGATTGAGACGGAAGAATAACTTACTATCAGTGAAGGAGCTAGGAAGAGCATCCTGATAGTCCCCATATGGGGACTCTTCAGTCCATTGGCAGTTCTTTGCATTACCGTACTGACCAAATACCTAAAATCATTAACTAGAGCCCAAATATATGCAGCTAAACATTTTCCAAGTCCCTGCCCACAAATCTACAACTGCTGTTTATAGAAAATCCATTTGTGTAAGGATGGAATTTTCAAATTTTTATTTCGCAAAATGACTTCAAGGTGCACATGGTCCTATGCAACCTGCTATATCTAACCCTGCTTGAGCTGTGGCATTGGACTAGATGATCTTCAGGATCACTTCAACCTCAGTGATTCTGTGGAAATGCTGAACGGCATTAAAAGGTGAAAAGTTACCTTGGATTTTATTTCCAGTCAAAATACACAAGGAAGGGGTGTGTGTGTCTGATTTTCAGCACATGGAACATGCAAGTGAGAAGATATTCAATACACAGGAAGTGTCAAAATCAAATCCATGCTGAAATAGAAGGACTGTTTTTAACTCAATGTAGCTGTCATTTATAAATACTGCCTACAATGCGAGAGAACTATTTCCTTAAGGCTGGAATCAGAACTACAGTCTCCTCTTCCCAATGCTGACATTGGCAAGCCACCTTGGTCACTCAACTTGACCTTCGGTAACTAAGCACTATCCTGCGTGAAAGACCTAATACACAACTAAGCTGAGATCCTCAGATGAACTTCAAAATGCCATTTATTAAGACACGAGTTTCACCCACACGTTTTGAAGTGTAGAGGCGAAGGGGTGGAAAAGCTTGTTAATCAGCTTTGAGAAGCTTGAACAGAATTACATTTAAAGTTCTTTCAGGAAGTTGTACTTAATCCTAGATTCCCACAAGAAGGACACCGATGCAAGCTGCACAAGCGGTGTGAAAAAAGACGGCAGGTATTGCTGGCAGCACGTTCCCTACTACTTCGCATTCTGCCCAGCTGCAGCAGCTCAGTTTCCGAGAACCGGCAGGGACGGCAGCCCCGTGACCTCCACTAGCGCCCCGCAGGAGGCTCGGCGGATCGGCCCGGCAGCGGGGAGCGCTGCGGGGCAAGAGGAGCCAGCGCGCCCGGCCGAGCGCGGCCCAGCCCTCATGGGCCACCCGGCTCCCCCTCACGCCTCCTTCCCGGAGGGGGAGGGCTGGCGGGTGACGGAGGAGAAACGCTTACAACGGCCGCCACCGCCAACGTGCCGCCTCCGGGGGCCGCACAGCGCGTGTGGAGCCGCAGGGGCGTGCGCGGGACAAGCGGTCGCTACCGACCCCTCCCTTTCCAGCGGCCGCGAAGCGCCCAACCGCCGCGGCTTTACCTGCCGGGCTCACGCCGCGCTCCCGCAGCCCTCCACCTTGGCCACGGCGCCTTTTGATGACCTCATCCGCCGGGCACCGCCCCTGCTCGCCCCGCCCCGCCCCCGGGTCTCGCAGGCTCCGCCCACACCCGTGGGGCGCCAGCGCCTGCGAGCAGGCGATTAACGCCGCGCCGGGCGCAACCGGTGCGCTCATGCCGGTCTGTCGCTTGGCGGCGGCCGCCGCTGCAGCCCCGAGGGCAGCCTCTTGCGACGCGCAGCCCCGCTAGCTAAGGGTAACGCGGCTGTCACCGGCGGAGCTGGCCCCGCCGCGTAAAGTAACGGCCCGATTTCCCGCTCCCCCGGAGTGAGGGGTGAGGGAAAGGGGCAGAAACCAGCCTTCTGAGGTAACTGGCGGTGGCTTCCGGCACCAGAATGGCTTGGCTGCGGGTACCTGCCGTGGCGGGCACGGTAAGGTCGCAGGGTGGAGAAACAGGCGGGGTTTTGCGCACTTAGGTGGCGCCCTGTCGTGGGTATGCAAGGCAGCCAGAACCGCGCTGACCTCGGCTCAGGGTGTAAATAAAAGCATTCATTTTCACATCGCAGACCTAATTAGATGCCTCGTCCAGCCGTTTCGGTTGGCAGGGGATGGTGGCGCTCTCGGAGCAGCCCGTGACAGGTCAGCTGCGGGCACGGCCCTCTGCTCCTGTGCCTCGGGGCTGTCGGGCGGCCCCCGGGCCAGCCCAGGGTGCTTCTCACCGGCGAGGTGTTCTGCTACTCCTGTCGCAAAAGGCATGGCCGCTAAAAACGTCCAGCGGCTGCTGCCACTGAATCAACTCGGCAGCTGTCTGTGAACGGCGGGCAGGCCACCGGCTATTGAAAGGTCTGTGAAATGCCTAGTTTAGCTTTGCCGTGTTCAGTTTCGCGAGCCTTGCCGCATACGAAATTGTCGCCCAACAGGTGCCCGGGCTCCTTGACGAGGCTAGCATAAGGAGTGGGGGAGGAAGGAATGGGAATGGCTGCACAGCTTGTCTGGTATCAGAAAGATAATGAAATATTCATTAGAATAGGGATTCAGACCTCGTTTTCCAATATGAATGCCTTAATCACAGCTTGGCAAAGTCACTTTCTCCTTCTCCTTAGCCCCATGAACATTTAATTATTTATGCAAAGTGGAAAAACAGAGAGAGGAAATTTGGAGAGTCTCTCCCAGAACTCCCAATTGCATTTTCTAGGGCATTTTCAAGGGAAGTGGGAAATTTGGATTCAGATCCTTGATAACCAGGGAAATTTGGAAATAAAGCTCCCTCCGCCCAGGTGAGTGCCATTATCCTTGGATTACAGGGAAACAAACACAGAGATCATCTATTGTGCAGACCTCCTGTCCCTGCTGGACAGGCTGTGCTAGGCAGGGCATTTGGGAGTGTAGTTTGAGAATCCTGAGAAGAAGGATTTGGTTTAGTTTTGTGAATGCCTCCTGGCAGAAAATGTAGGCATGTCTGCACAAAGCAGTGCAGCAAAGAATTTTGGACCCTGAAAGCAATGTATCTGCATTATATTGCTTCAGTGCCAGGGTGAAGTAGCTTAGTCTCTACCTCTCAGTCAAGTGTAAAATGCTGGTTCCAGACCTAGCCTGTGTGTTTCATGGTTAACGACCTCTGCACCTGCTGCAATGGAAACCTACTCAAATATGTCTTAAAGGCTGCTTTGCAGAAATCTAGGGAGCTGGGAGCTCAAGTCACAATTGAACAGAAATGTTAAGGTCTTGGAGGCTCACAAATGTTGGACTCAGGAGCCTACATGACGTTTGGGTGCCTGCTTGCCATTACTGTACTAACGCAGAGGCAGAGGCACCCTGTATTCCAGAGAGTTATAACCTAAAGAAACAAGAGACACACAGGACAGGGGCAAAGGGTTTGACAGGGAGGCAGGATGAATGGTGTGATGGCAGCAAGGATCTCCCATGCACCTCCACTCTAGCAGCAGTCGTATGTAAGTAATAAATGTTATAAAAAGAAACAAAGGGGTTAGTGAGTAAGGAAGCACAATGCACAGGTGATGTAAACCCAGGTATGCATGTAACTCAATTTAAAAGCCTGGTAATCTGGCATACCTCCGTCTTTTTTTATTTTGATGGCATTCATAGGTGCTCTTACCAGCAAGTTCTCGGCTTGCTGTGTTTTTCCCCAGTGCCACACATCATTTAGGAAAAAGCGTTAACAGAAGTACCACCTGGTATGCTGCTTGGCACTAAAACTGGAGCTTTTTCCCAGACTGTTCAGAGTGATGGAGTGGCCTTGCTGCAGCTAAGCTTTATCTTCTTCCAAGGAAGTCCATTCTGCTTTGGTTTCTTCTGCAGCTACTGGCTGGAGCCACTGACCTACTTTGTCAGTATTTTGATTAAAATAAAGAGAGACTCATCTGCAACTGGTTTCTGAAATCTTAAAAATCAGTGTGTTAAGTATACCATGTGTGGCAGCCTGTAAAGGAAATCGGCTGTGGAGACGACCCTGAAGCTCCAGGAGAAGTAGGAGAAAAATTATACCTTGCCTGGTAATCTTTCCTTGGTTGCACATTTTAAAATAGTACAAAGGAATATTAAAATACACCAACTAAGATAAAAATTATCCTCAGATGCTGTGTTTTATCTTATCTAGACACATACAGCATTTCCACTTCTGAGTTTCTGAAGATCTTTCTCAGATAAAGTTACCTTTTGGAAGCAAATATAAAGATAAAAATGGACACTCGATCTTATAGTCAAATTTTATGTGGATTCAGAGGCTATTACTACTACCTTATCACTTTAAGAATTAGTTATGGATGTAATTGCTAAATATGAATGTTCTTCTATGGCTTTACTTTCACGTCAAAAATGTTGTGATCTAATTTAACCTGTATTTTCCTAAAAGGTTTATTTATTTTTTTGCAGTCTGTTGTTCCAGCTGCAGTGAACCTTACCATCCAGTACAGAAAAATACCCCAATCCACATGAACACCAATGGCTGTCTTAATTTGGCATCATGCTTTGATATCAATTTGGCCTGGTAAAATCCTAATACAGTCATTCAAATATGGGATAAAGAGATTTGAAAGTCATGCTTTCAGGAAACCTTTCTCAACCAACACAAGGAAATTATTTGTTCCTTCTGAAAGGGGTTTCATTATGCTCAGTGGAGAGACCAGCTCATTGTGAACTCTTCCAGCTAGTACACTAAAGGGAGGTTGAATGGAGTGAATCATCGTAAAAAACTCCTATTCATTCTCTGATCTCCAAATGTAATGTAAACAAAGCAGGTAAGTAAACATATGCATAATTTAATATTTTCCTGCAGGCCTGTGCCTGTTAATAATATGAAGTGTCTTGCCTCTAGCAAACTGAAAGAAAAGGTTCAGGAACACAAGAAATGCTGCAGGATAGGGCTAAATATAAGCAAATAAGGATCTAGAGAATATTTTATAATCTGACAGGCTGAAAAGCTTCTGACGCATAACTGGAGGAGAATGGCTGCAGGGAATGGCCTGTGATGCTGTGACTTCCCCAGCTCCGTGTCTGTCAGGAAGAAATACAATTGCAATCCTGAAGTATATGGGTTGCTCAGTGCCAAAATGAGTTTCATTCATTACCTGGAGATCTCTCAAGCACCCAGTATGTATCCTCCATTTTCTAAGCAAGAAGGTGGAGAAAGCTGGCAAAGTCCAGTTTTCGGAGCCAGCTGCCAGCTGTCAGCCTCTGGGGCCACCAGGGCACAGAGGGTGTCTGAGATGCTGCTGCTGGCCCTTCGTCTCTGCTGACAGCCTTCACCCTACTGCCAGCTGTGCCCCTGTGTGTCACCAGCTGCGTCTGTCACATCCACAAGAAGCCACAGAAGTACACTGAAATCTTTTTCTGCAGTGTGTGCGATTTTTCCAGACAACGCCAAAAATAATGATGAAAAGCTCACATCTGCAGAGATTCAGCTCCCTACATCGTTTGATTCAAAGTCCACAACAAACCTTATGTAGGGATGGGGAGGACACAAGTGGGAGACCCGGACAGAAAGATTTATATAAAACTGTCACTTTTATGCCAGTAAGCTCTATCTCCGTATTTAGGTGACAAATATGCCTGTCTAATAAGGCAGTAATTGAAACTGAATGTAAAGTAACTTAGCATGAAGGTGTGACAAAGTCATCTCCTCCATCCTCCAGTTACTGAATCTGGAAACCAAGAACTCAGAAATGGACTGAGAATATAATAAAAGGTCATTAATCTCAAAATCAAGGTGATTGCATTCAGAATTAATTAAAAAAAAAACCCACGCAATTCTTTGTCTTGGCTTTCTTCAGCACATTCACCAAATTTCGCACGGTTAGGAACTGACCTATGAACTAGTCAAGCTCTTTACTTTCACTAGTCAAGCTACTTACTCCGTGTTAATTAACATTTAATCTGAATTTTCTGCATGATACAAGCCAAAGAATTTCGAAACAAAAAATTATGCTGTGTGGAAGTATATAATGTGAAAAACAATTTCTTGAACAGGTGTTCAGATTATGTACTAATTGCGGTATTCACAAGAGCAATAAAATTATACTTTTGCCAAAAAATGTACATTGCAGCTTCCAGAAGAGGATGTACTGCTCAACACATAATTCCATAATATACGCATTACATGCCTTCAGTGACCTCACTGATTCTAAGTCTTACTACTAACAGCTATAAGTGTTGAAAGAAAAATTTCCTCGACTTATCAATGAATTATACGTTTTATTCTGATGAGGTACTCTTATGTATTCATCGTTTACAAAGAAGTAATACACACAAAACAAATATAGATGTTTATAATGTTATAGCACACATATATATAAATGTACAGCATTTAATTTTTGTATGTTGCAAGTTTGGAGACATTGTCTGGAATTACACTAAAATTATAAGCAGAACATCAATTAAGAGGAACTATTTGAGTTCTAAACCTCATTCACCATCTGCATTGACAATATGAAGTGTCTGAATATTTGAAAGAAAGAAAATTACAATATCCTTAGTGAACATGCTTTGGGAACAGTATTGACTAAAGTAATTCAGCCCTCACTAATAAAATTTAATTCATTCTGGTATAGTTTATCAGATTCTTTACGAATATTTATTTTATCTTTGAGGACAGTAAGTGTAATTGGAATTATCACTCCCTGGCTCATGTTTTGCTTAGTTTACAAGCCTTGTGCTTCTTTGATACTAAGTTTTTGTGGCTAAGTTTGATGAGGCAAACAAAAGGCCTGGATCTCCGTCACAAAACTAATTTACAATTCACAGCCTCTCTGGTGTTAATAGTTGAGAAGAGACTGTCAATCATATGTGTCTATAGGATGGTGATAACTTGGAAACAGAAAATTTTGGCAAGGAAAATGTGGCCATAATGACTCTCTGAAACAATACATTAACAATAAAAGAATTATGTGTGTCGTCTCATTTACTTTGCAGGTGAAATATATGTTTGCCACCAATACCATATGATAATGCTTGCGAAGATATCTAGAAGTATCACTGAAGAGGCCTGTTTACTTCTGACAATCAGAAGAAAACAGTTCTTTAGTCACGGGACTCCTGGTAGCATTCCTGAGGCTGTTTTGGTGTATGCATGGCTGAAAAGCATGACTGGAGGATATGTATGATTATGGTGATATTGCAAGAGTTTGAGCTTTCAACAGCCTTACCAAAAGGAACGAAACTGGAAAGTGGGTGTCATTTGGTAAGTCTGCTTGACACACAGGCTTTTATTAGTTTATTAGTCTATTTTATTCTTTCAACAATATTTGTCAATTTGCCTTTTTGAGAGGGGACCTGGTTAACTCACTTCTCAAGGACAGCAGATATTTCCTGTTGGACTTCACTGCTTGTGTAGGGTGGTGACCAGCTTTATAGATGGTAGGTAAGACCCAGTGCCCCCAGGCTTTTGAATAGGTGAGCAGTCCCAGTGATATAATTTTACCTTGGGGAAAGTTTTCTGTTATTCCACAAGCTCCATTTTAAGGATTCAGTCAATGAAGTAGGCTACACAAGCAAATTTTATAGGGAACCTAGGATGCTTTGAGAAATCCCTGGAATGCCTCCGCTTAAGCAAATTGATGCTGTCATATTTGAATGGAATGCAGTAGATGCAGCTGTATTTAAGAGGGGTTTTTTAGCTTTTTCGTGATCTGAATGCATGTGAAAATGACCCTTGAGAATTTCATATTTGTCATAGACACCTTACTTAACAGACATGTCATTTGTCAGAGCTCATAGGAGAGCTTGCTGCTTGTGGGGATGATGTGATTGAGGAGGTGTTGGGAAGACAGACTCATCTTCACTGTGCGGTGGTTTGTTGCTGCCAGTTTGTGCTGTTGGATCCTGCTGGAATCAGGGTTTTCAAGGGAAGAGGTGACTTAGCTCACTATGTGGCAGTGATGGGTTGATTTTGAAGTTTGGCACTAGGAAATGTCATCACAGACTATATTTCTAGATAGCAGCCACATATGCAGTTGAATGTGTTCAGATTTGCAGCCATATCAGTAGCAACTGGTGAAAAACCTTCAGTGGGAAAGAAGGCGACTATTTTTGCATATGTATTATTTGTGGGGATGTTAAGTCTCTTGAGACAATGAATCTTGGTTAAGTCCTTGAGTTTTTGCTGTTCAGGAAATGCAAGCAAAATTCAATAAAGATTTCGGGCTATGTGTTTACAACACTAATACACTGCACAGGGTTAGAGATGCTGAGGTTGCCATATACTCGAGATTGTATAGAAAGATAGAGGCATTAGGTCATGTGTCACTAGCTTGAGGACCTTTGCACAGTATTGTGCGGAGTCAACATACTGAAAGGGAAGTCAGGTAGAGTTCCAGTACGCGAATTCACACAGTGAACCTGAAGACTCTTGCTCAGGTGCTGCTTAAATCCCAAAGGCCCCTTGCAGTCATTTGAAAGCTCCCAAGCTGCATGCCTGCTTACAGACAGGATATTTGCTTTGTAAGAGGGAGTCCTTGCTTCGCTCTCCCTCACCATTCAAGGCTGTTTCTGTGTTTTGCATTAAAAGAGTCACTGGATAAAATACTGGGCTAAAGACAAATGTGCACAACCTTTTAAGTAAAAGTTTACATTGGTATAATGGTTTATGCAGCTGCATGACCTCAAAGTTTATAGCACTTGTTCTTTCTGTAGTTAACCATGACAAACATTAACATGATGCAAATCTACCCTGATGTAAAAGGGTAGCATTTTGACTTGAAGCTGGCAGAGTAATCAAGTCGTTTTGATTTTATTAAACTGAGCTGCCCCAGGATCTAGACAAAAAATCTAATAAAAAGGCCAAAGGCACAGAAGGTAAGATTTTATTTGATGTAAATAAAATACACAATGAAGCAAAGCAATGCTGATAATTTAATTTACTGAGGACCACTGTGTAGGTCAGTCATGGTTTAATTGTCACGTACTAGTCATAAATTCACTGACATTGCTTCTGTGTCTCTCATTGTTATATTATAACATCTGCTAATTTCCCATCTTCCTCTATTTTGAAGCTAATCCCCTATCTGTAGAAACCATGTTTATATTACACACACACACACACAGTTCATAGCTCTTCTAAATATATAGCATGTATAGTTATAGTATGTACAATCAAGTAAAACTTAAGACTCGCAAATATTAAAATAACTCAAGCTGGTTTACAACTCAAGCTTTGCCTTAAGCTATCAGAACCGTACAGCAGAGGTTGTGCTAACTAATCGTGAGCTAACTAACATGCTCTAAAAGACTACCATTGAGAGAGCAAATTACCTTAATCTGTAATGCTTTAGTTCAGTGGTAATTTGAATAACAATCTGCACAAAGCTACAGGCAGTACTGTGTCCTGGGTACATGTTAATAGCGACAGATCCCATGTTTGCTGCTGGAAATGGGCAGCAGCTGTCATGGCAACTCTGTGACTTCTAATTTATTATTAAATGTTTATGCTGCAGTGGCATATGGAGACTCAGACAGAGGAAAGCCACTGCCTTTCCAGATGTCACTAGAAGTTTACCTTCCAAGGGGACAAAAGGCGCAAAAATGCTGTGTGAATATAATGCCAGTATTACACAAATTTTTAATTGCTATAAGAATAAAGATATAAGCAAATAGATTAAAATAAAATATATTTTGCATTAAAGCAGTATTATTGTACCAAAGGTATTGTAAGAAGGTAAGAGAGCAAAGCTTCAAAATCAGGTTTACCTTATGCAAAGTTTCTACATATTTATTCCAGCAAGAGTTATAATCACTTGATTGTGTCAAAATTAAGTCCCGATACAGTAAAGCACAGCTCTGGGAAATAGATTTATAGCTCAGAATGTCTGCTTACATCTGTGATGAATTTCTTCTGTTGCTCTTATGTTATCTTAGCAAATAACGACTGTTGCATCCTGAGATCTTGTCATTGTACCGTTAGTTCAGAATGGGAACACCCACATCCGCCATAACACAGAAATAGCGGCAAAATAAATGCTTGTCAGAATAATTCAAAACTGACATGTTTGCTGGGCTTTATTCCCACAATATATATTCACTTTTTCGTCTCTTCTCTTTCCATAAACAATAACACTATGATAATCTCTTCGTTTCCTCCTTTCGCTTATCTTTCCTGTACATTGGATTTTTTTATAAAATAAGCATAACAGATGTGTGTGGGACAATTCCTTCACTAACGGATGTGAATTGAATAAAGGGCTTTACAAAAAAAGGGTTTCAAAATTTTCGCCTGCAGACAAAATTACAAACTGGGTTTTATGAAGTCCTTCGTAACATTTCATGAATTTCCTTCTGTGTTTGAATTCACATCTCTCTGATGAGCAATCCCCTGTTTCTCTAGCACAAAAAGGATCTATCTCATCTAGAACTGGGCAATACTTTGAATTCAGAAGCAGGCTTTTGGAGGCTTGGTCTTTTCTCCCCTATGGAAAGAAGAAAAAGTCACTGGAAAAGGTATAAAGAGCTTTCCTGATGTGTTTCCTCTCATAGCTTTCTCTTGGTTTTGATGGGATGGGAACTTGAAGGACAGTAAAGAATGGCACTGATGTTTTCCAAGCAGCACAGGAACAGAGTGGGAGTTACTGACTTGGAAACTGCTTTGAGGGATGGAAGAAGATACTAGCAAGGTTAGCCAAATTTTCTGCTCTGATTGGACAAAAGAGCAGTAGAGGCTATGGATTTCACTCTTGGACTAAGAAGAAGGATACTCTGTACTGCTTGTCTCCTGAGGTCTAAGTGGCCATCCAACAGAAGGAGCTGGGGCTGAACAGGATAATTACGTGGAGTTTCTGAGTTCTCATGTTCTTCAGTCAGTAAAATTCCTATTATGATTCACGAGCTGAAGTCTATTTTTTCACTAAGCCTAGGGAATTGAATGCCTGCTTCAAAATTGGGTGTCACTATGATGTTTCCTCACATAGTAAACAGTTTCCTTCCTAACTACTTTTGTTATACCTCTGTCATGTCCCCACACCAGGTCTGCACATCACTGTCTCCAGAGCGAAGCAATGCTGTGGAAGGCAGATGGGTATGGGTCTGCCCTCTGCCACACTTTCCCTGCTTTTGGATGGTAGATGCAAACACAGGGCGTGGTGTATATGAAGCCCATATAGTACCTCTTCTCTGAACTCTGACAGGCCATTCCATTTCCTGCAACATTTTGAGTGGCCACTGTTGTCAGCAGCAAGTCGTTAAGGATGCTGAAGTTCATGGGTTGGATTCACACACAACGTTGACCTCTCATGCCCCTTTCTCCCCCTCTGTTTTTCCACTGTTTAGTGTCCTTCAAGAGACACTTTCTTCTGATATTTGAGGGAGTTAGTGAGGCTGACATCTCTGTTATATTTATGCTCATGAATTTTCCTTCTTCAGTCATGTGATGTTATGTTTAGATTTTTTACCTTTCTCTCATCCACTCCTTTCTCTGCTGTCCCTGTCTCTCAGTGGGAGTCAGACAGGCTGCCTTGTCTCCCTCTGCAGCACAGGGTATGGTGTGCACTGTGAGGAAAGGAGAGTGGTTTTGCCCTACCCAGACCTCTGCTGTTGCGTGCAGCACATCATCTGTGCCAATTGACAACATTAGTCACTCAAGGTAGAAATGAGTACATGGTGTAGGTTGGTGTCAGAGCAGGTATTTGTAAATGGTTCTGCATTTGATAACTATTATCTGTGGTGTGTAGCTATGAAGAAACTGAATTTGATCACTCAGGAAGAGTCCTTTCCAGTATTAAATTCTAGCTGGGGAACTACTTTATCCTGAGTTTTCATTTACACCTGAGGCCCATAATCTGAGACAAAGTAGTTGGTTTTTTAGATCCATGCACAGCCATGCTGACAGAATTTGAATGACACTTCTGTACAAAAATCAGTTCCTATGGATCTGACTGCAGGACAAGCGGCACAGACTGTAAACACTAAGGAAAAAGGAGCTGCCTTGTCACAGTTCTGTCATGTACCTATATAAAGATATATCACTAATGCAGGTGAGGGAGCTGTAACTCTTAAATAACCTGAGAAGTCAATGGAAGGCCAAGAAGAAACCTTCTTGTTATGCAATTGTATTTTTCTAATAGGAAAGAAAAAGTAAAAGCAGACAGCAATTGTGTGGCATTTCATTCATAAAAATTTATACTTGAAAGTTTAACCAGAAAGAGAGTGGAGCTTAAAAGGACTTTTTCAGTGGACAAACATCACTCAATCCTTTGCCTATTCTTGTAAATGTAATTGTTGGTTTGCATGCGAGATCTCTGTTGGTTATAATTCAGGGAGAAAATGGTTAAATTATTTCTCTTAGATTTCATTGCTGTGTTTCATGCCATATAGGAACTAGCTTTCTTGCTTAACACATAAGTATTGGTTTTGATCAACTGCAGAAGAGAGAGAGCTGAGTTTTAGAAAGAGGCTTCTGAACAATGTCAAACTGTCATGTTAAGCAGCTGTGCCAGAAAATTGCAGATAAGCATTTCGACAAGAAAACAATTAAATTACTCCTGCAATGGACAAAGCTGATGTGAACAAGACTTAGTTAATGGTTGACAATATCAATTCTTAACCCTCATGTATTTTTCTTTCAGAAATACCACTGGGAAGGCAAAAGGCATTGAGAGAGAGAAGTTAAAATAAGATGTACTATTATGGCCTGAATAGGTTCCTCAGTGGAGGTGAGTGACCTGTTTCTGTTTCTCTTAACTGCTTTACTGTAAAAATGAAGGCAGTATTTGCAGAGAGATTTACCGTAGCTCTTTAAAATTTTATGACTGCCCATGCAGTCCTTGTTATGCATTTCCAGAATTAACAGATCAGCCACGGGGATGTTCTTGGCATTTCGTAGCCTGACCTTTTGACTGTTATAATTGTGTAAGAATAAAGAAAAAATGTAACAGCATAGCAGATTGACATGTTTTGCCTAAGTGTTAATTCCATTATTCTTCATTTTTAATTCCACTTCAAGATTAAATATGAAACTGACGACTCAGGGGATATTCCTAGCAGTTAATCATGCAGTGGCCTTTGGCTTTTCAGTTACTGTAGAGTGTGGAGCTTTCTGCTGATAATTTATTGTTTTGACTTTCACTGAATACAGAGAAACAGTATAGCATTTGCAGATACCTGGCCACTAATTCATTCCAATATCCTAGTTCTTACACCACTACTAGTCACGGTAACTGTGAGTTCCTGATTTATGAAGCATTATAATACCTCATTTCAAAGCTTGTGGCTTTACATAAAACCTTATTTTTTTTTTTCATGTTCATACATAAAAATCCTGAAATTCCTCTAGGGTGGTACAACTTTAAATGTGCCACTATTTACCTTAGTTCATGTTTTGATTGTAGCCTCGAGATAGACATTACTCAGCTTGTTCAGTAAAGTATGTTTATCTTGACCGTAACTCTGCTCTGTTTCTTGAAAGCACCCAGTGTTTCCAACAGTCTTCTACTTTTACTTTGTTGCACAGACTGAAATTAGCAGCCTGAAAACAGAATTACAAGTTCCAAAAAAAGGAAAATGTGAAAGCAGTAACCACTCATTTGTCCAATGTTTTGCTTTCCTTTTTTCTGTAAGAGCCCACCTGCTTACTTTTGTAGGTAAAATGACCTTTCCCAGCTTTTTACTCTTAGACCTACAGAGCAGGTTGAGACCTAAGGGGAAGATCAAGCATCCTGTCTTGTTTCCCCAGTTTACACAGGTCTTAACAAAGTCTGAGCTGTGGAGTCTTCCTTATTAGTAGTGATGCAGACCCAGTAAGAACCCAGCTTAGGCAGCAGGCTGAGCTTGCAGGGCTGGCAGTGTCAGCAAAAACCCAAAAACCATCTGAAACATAACCCAAAGTAAAAACTGATTGGCAGCATACAGACTATGACAGTAGACACCTGAGGCAAATTTAACAGCAAGCTCTTCGCTGACCATACAAACTTAGAGCATGTCAAAGACAGTAGCCTACCAGATTGTCTTGGCAGAGAAGGGGGAGGGATTATGTATCACACAAGTGCGACTCCACTGGCAACACACTGAACCTTGTTCAAAAAATTAGTAAGAATCATCCCAAGGGTTGCAGTGCATGTTTTCCTGTCAAAACTCAGATCTAGAAAACAGAAAGTTACATTTCCAAAACAAGTGTCCAAAATCAGATTTCTAAATTCATTCTAGTATAGAGGTGTCTTGACATTCAGTGAGAGCGAGATTCCCAACGTTCCACCGAATTATGTTCTGGATTCAAATGCTGTCCTTATTTTAGAGAAACATGTTATTTTTGTTCTGCTCATGGATCCTACTTTTTTACTTCACGTCTCTTCAGATCTCTTTTTCTTCAGACCATCAGGCCGCCAAAAGCTTTGCCTTTTCCCTGTTGTGGTACTGTGCCAGCATGTCATAGAATCATAGAACCATAGAATAGTTTGGGTTGGAAGGGACCTTAAAGATCATCTAGTTCCAACTCCCCTGCCATGGGCAGGGACACCTTTGACTAGATCAGGTTGCTCAAAGCCCCATCCAGCCTGGCCTTGGTTGTAGTACTTTGTCAGTGCGTCGTTATTCGAATTCTATCTGCCTCTATGAACTATTCCAAGCATGGTTTCAAAAAGGAAAGGGCAGCTTGACTGGAGTCTGAAGATCAGTATCTCAGGGAACATGGGCTAAAGAAGTGTGCATGGTGTTGTGCAGAAACCCTGCATTCTTCTGCCACACTTTTGTCCATTGAGCATCAGTCAACTTTGTAAGACTGTTTTTGTTTTGTCTCCTTGAGACCGTCAAAGGTGGCATTAGAACTTGAAACACTGGAGTTTCAGTTCTTGCTTTACATTCCCCAATATATCTTTTCATTAAAAAGAACTCTGTAATGCCATACATTCCCCAAGCCATTTTAGATAGCAAAGCTTTTGTAAAAAGCGTTCAAACGAAAGGAGTTCAGTGGGAAGCAAGAATATACTTGCTAAATATTTGTGTAGTTACCATAAAATCAAGACACGCAAATTTGCTGACGAGCTGATTTAACTTCCAGTAGAGGATATAATCTCTACCAACAGGGTATACCTGCAGCAAAATTCATTTATGTGAAGCAAAATAACCCTAGCTCATACCCACTCAGAAATTTTATACTTATTCAAACAAGCCTTTTTGTACTGGACTTGCATTCTCTGGCACTGATGTTAATATTTAAAAGTGAATTAAATGCATGTTATTAGTTCAAAAAGAACAGATTATTGGTGAAATACAATGTGGAATAGCACAGACCTTCTCCACATCCAGAACGACTTGCTTTGGATTGTAGACAAGAAAAGGCTAAATTAGTGAAAGAAAAATTGTGCTAGAAGTGAAACACGTTTTGGGTTGATTTTGGGTTTGGTTTTTTTTTTAATTTTAAATATATTATTAAGCATTCATAGAATGTCAAGTTGCCAAAAAGACACTCAGTGGAGCTTTCCATTGCTACTGTAGTACATAACACTCTTGCAGCTTTTTTCCTTAAGAGGAATGCAGGAGGTCAAGAATTTTATCTGTCACTTAATGCTGTTTTCCTTTTTAGCTTCAAGTGTGATTCATCCAATCACATACCAAAAAAATTGCTCTGGATTAGTCCATATGGTCTTGAATAAGTTGGCTAAACTCATACTAACCTACTATACAAATGCATGTAACACTTGGCTATGAAGTTTCTGTAGCAAACAGTTCCTTGTTCAGGTTTATGCCTTTGCTTTCGTCCATAAAACCTAGAGTTTAATGTGACCTGTTGATATCTGAGGGAGTCGAATTCAGGCCTTTGAAAGATGACAAAGTGAGCTGGAGCTGCACAGAGGTGCAGCCACATGACAGCTCACACTGTAAGCTCAGGCAGACAGGGAAGGGAAACACTGACCCTATAAACTGCCACAGCAAGATTTGCCAAGTCCATCTATCGCATCCCCTGATGACGTTTACATTTCTTCAGCTAGCCCATGTTAATTAGTGCAATATTGACAAATACTTTTTAAGCCTATTCCAAGCCTCAAAGTATCATTGTTTTAAGCTTTGTGGAGACTTCAGGGAGGTGACTCCTTATATTCAGATCATGTTTTCAAACTTTTTTTGCAACTCTTATAATGATTTTTTTCCTTCCTTTGAAAGTCTGAATTTCTGCAGCATCACAGACCTGCTGCAAATTCAGAAAGTATCTGGAATAGGATGATCACATGTTTTAAAAACATATACGGGCCATGCAAAAGGGTAAGAGCCCTTCTGTTTCCAGGAGTGAGACAAGCTGCTGAGACCATACTGTGCTCCCACGCAGTGTGTGTGCAGCACTTGGGAGAAGCATCACGTTAGGTCAGCAGACCTAAGTATCTGTGCCACAAACAGTGTAATGACGGCCCAAATCCACACCTCGGTTTATGAATGTTGAAGCTGCCTTCCACTGGGAAGGAGAGGCTGTAAAACTGATATACTCAGCCTCTGAAGTTAGAACTACAGCTGGGGTTAAGGTACACATGGTCAATCATTGGCCAAAGGGCTGTAATTACTTCTGACAGCCGTAGGGACTGCTGGGCTAGATTGCAGTCTGGCATGGAAGCAGCAACGATCCAAGTTTCAGGAGAGTGCTGGAAAGTGGGTTGCACCTAGGATTGGACAGGAACAATCTGGTTAGCTAAGATTAGGTCTGAGCCTTGCAGGGTAAGCAGTGCTTAGAATAGTTCGGGGGATGGCAGAGATCACTAGGCAAAGTCTGGGATTTGGAATAGGGCTAATAGGTGACCTGCAAACCTCAATTACAGCTTAGTAAACAAAGGATCACTTGATCCTGGTTTAGGGGTAACGGTATTTGGATTTCTACCTGGAAGTAGCCGTTGGATGCCTGAGACTATGATTAATACTTGGTTTAGGATTTGGCCTTGAGAGAAGCTGGGTTTAAGGCTGACTAGATGGGGACGTTACTCTATGGTAAGACCTTCCACATGGTTAGAGGGTCTAGGGGCTCAAGTCATTACTGGCCTATGACTAAAATTGAGATTAGGTTTTAGATTAAGGTTTGTCATAAAGAACGCAAGTCTCTGGGTAGAGACAGAAGTGGCTGCTGGGGTAAATAAGGAGCTGGCTAAATTTAACTTTTAGTCTAAATTTGAGGCCCAAGGGGAATGATTAACTTTGAATAGTACTGGATCTGGAAGAGGGTCCTGAGGCTAATGTAAGGTTGGTGATAATAGGGCCAAGATGGCAATCCTTTATGCTTCTGTGTAAAGGGATCACTTAACACTGCATAAATGTCAGATTTGTGTTCTGAGACAAACTACTATGATATGACCTAGGCCATGCAGAGGCTATTGGCTGGGCTAAGATTTGGGTTAAGATCAGGTGCTCACTGCAGCCTTGAAGCTATGTTCGGAACTGGGATCAAAAAATCTTCAGACAAATGCTGATAAACTGGAGTTATTGCTAGAAAGTGGTGGGCTGCTTGGGTGGCCTTAGATTTGTAGTTGAAAAGCCTTAAGGCTTTAAAACCTGAAATGGGAGTAGTGTTACATCTCATACCAGTTCTAATTGTTCAGCTAGGCTTATGTGGTTGGACCAAAATAGTTCCTGTGTGATGCCGTGGCAGATGTCTCACAGCCAGTTTTAGATGTGGGGCTTGCAGGAGTCAGTGCGTAAATGTTAACAGGAGAATTAGGCTGAGTTGAAGTAGGTCTGGGATCTTGTAGTCCTTCACCTTCAATGCTCAAACGCCTGACTAAAAAGTCTGCCTATGATTTTTGTGAGTCAATTAGAATTTGACCCCAGGGAGATATTCTCTATGGAAAGTTCTTTCTGCATGACAGAAAAAATTGGGAAGAGTGGCGAGGACTTCTTAAATGGACTTAATCATTTCTGATTATCAGGAAGTCAAACAGTAAGAATGTCTCAGCAGTTTATCAGAAAGTGTATTTTTTGATTCTAATTGTATTTTATTTTACTAAGGTAATAATATAGTATAATTAGATAAATTACGGTTAAATATGAATGCTTTCAAGTTTAGGAGCTGAAGATTGTATTATATAAAAATGCTATTTAAAAGTTAGGAAAAATGTGGTTTCCATACAGGGTTGCAAAAAATATTTTAAAAGACTGTGTTAGCAGTGTAGAAAGTATCTGTATATCTCTGCCATGAGATTTTCACAGTTACTGTGAGCACTGACTGCCCAGGGATGTTGTGGAGTCTCCTTCTCTGGAGATGTCCAAAACCCATCTGGATGTGTTCCTGTGTGACCTGCTCTAAGGCTAACCTGCTTTGGCGGGGGAGTCGGACTAGATGATCTCCAGAGGTCACTTCCAACTCCTACCATTCTGTGATTCTGTGATCTGCTTTTGTAAAGCAGCACTGGTTCCTGTTCTAAAGTGCTGGCATAATGTTTTTCTTCCTTTCTTGTTCTTCTGTTTGCCTGTCCTCCTCCCTTCCATTTTCTCTTTTTCCCTTCTCAATATCTATTTTTATTTCATTTCATCTCATTCTTTGTTTCTAAAAGCACTTCCCCACTAAATTCCAGTTTGAAGCATTCCCCAAAATGCCATTAAAAACCACTTGCATGAAACTGTTATAATGCATAAGCACATCATAAACAAGTGGCCACACACTCTACATCTTTTTGTCCCTCAAAACCTTTACTGTTGGCTGTGTGAGATCCCAGGATCTTATTTCTTTAGGTGCCAGTATTGCAAGAGCACTTGAAGTCCTGTTGAGCTATGAACACCTTTTCTTGCAGCCATCCACATACGTAAAATAGGTTAAATGGATGACACAGGTTCCTGTCCTTTGGAACAGGGAGATACTTCACATCCTGTGTAAATCAGAACAGAAGCATCCTTTTGGCTGAATACAGGACAATGAATATCAGACCTTTTGTCTGTAGAGCAGTGATCCCTAAATTTGCGTTCCTGCACCCCAGGGGGTACACAGGACAATCCACTGGGGTGCAGGAAGAAAATTGGTTTTTATCATTAAAAATGAAATAAAATTTAAAAATAGTGGGGTTTTTTATCTTTATGTCATACTTTTCAACTTCTGTTTTCTATTCAATATTTTATTATGTACATAATGTTAGTACAGTAGTACATGTATATAATTTATAAATAAAAATACATATATTGGAGTGCATACTCAAACATTTTTTACTCATAGAGGTATGCAATGAGAAAAAGTTCAGAGACCGCTGCTCTAAAGCATCTAGTTCACCTTGAGTGCTATGTAGCTATCACATCTGTAATCAATAAAATTCATGTATAATCCTCTACTCAGGCCTATATCTGTGGCATGAAAGAGAAATCCTATCAACTTGAAAACAAGTATCTTCTTTCCCCTACAAAAATAGACTAGATCACCAGCTGTGGCTGGCCGTGCAGAGCTTGCTCATCCTTGGCAATTAAGACGCAGTGGAAGCTGAGGGCAGTATGTTTTGAATCCTGCTGTCTCATAAGGATTTCATGTCACAAAACACACACGGGGCCTATTTAATTGTTTTTGGTGATCTGGGCTTACAAACAGAAGGAGGCACTGTATGTGTGAGGACAATTTGCCATATTTTCATTATATAAGCTGGTAGAGTTAGGGATGTGTTACCTGGCAACCTCACCAAATTTGAGCATTGAAAATTATCTTTTCCAACTCAATATATGTTATTCGTACAGGTTACTTTGTTCTGTTTTGTTTTGTTTTTCAGTTCTCATTCATTATTTTTTTTTTCTTCTGGAGGTGATATGTTCAGCACACACTAGCAAAATGCTGTTCTCAGAATGACATGTAGACTGCAGAATGTAAAGAGAAAAAGGTGAATAACTGACAGTGAAGTTTTGAATGATAGTGGAAGTTTTGTCCCTACAAGCCTTGCAGCATCTCATCTGTAGAACTAGGCACGTACTTATATGCCTGGTTTTGTCTGTTTTCTCATATTGTCAGACTGTGGACTGCGTAGGGCAAGGACTGGTCTTGTTCTCTGTACTATTGCTATAACGTTATGCCCTTTGTAATAAACAACAACTGTACTAAAAATAGTAACCACAGCCATCATAACAGCAGTACCTAGGGATGTCAAATGCAGAAGTCTAACCCTGTACTGCTAAAACAGTTTCACTGACCACTGGAAACTGCCTGGAGGGATCCAGACTGAGACGATTGACACAGCTGTGGGACTGTGAGAAGTATTCAGTGAGCAGGAGCGGGGACCTCAGGGTAGTGAATACACCATTTCCAGTGGGATTTAAATTATAATTTTATATTAGCGGTAGGATGGAAACACAGTGTTAATCTCTTCTCTACAGGTATAGAGAGAGCCAGCCTTTCTGTTCCCCTCCGTTACTTAGTCACCATCAGTGCCAGAAGCTTCACAACCTCTTTTGAAGGGAGAGACACTGGAGACTGCCCAGCTCAGCCTCTGCACCTCCGGAGAGATGCCAGGCTCTAGTTTTGCAGTAGTTTGGCATGAATAAGCATTGCCATCTGATGGCGGAGCCTTGGTACTGCACAGCAGCTCCCTGCCAGTGGAAAGTTGACATTAAAGCAAGTGGCTTTTCCTCAAAGGAAGTGTCTATGACTAAACACCAGATTTCATTTTTTCCAACACCATTTTATGGTTATTTTCTCATGATGAAAATCTTGGTTTCCTGAACTAGGCAGGGTTTAAGCAGCAGTAAAGAGATCATTTTAATGTTTACAACATTAAAAACTCTTTTCATCCCTGATCACTGTGTTCCCAGCTTTTCCTTAGAGACAGGATGGTGGAAAAATTTGCTCTGCTCTTGCTTTTTCCTTCTCTGGGCTGTCTGTGTCCCTCACAGCCATTCAGACAAGCACAGGGAGGTAGGCAGTGAAACCTCTCTGAGTCCACCTACTGTGGTTGGCATTTATGGAGTGTCATGCTATTGTTTCAGGTGGCAGCGTGTCTTATGCTTGGACAGACACTCCTTATAAAGACCTTAGTAGTATATTTCAGCTGTCAAGGTGGGTGGTTTCATTCTCTGCTATGCACTTCTGACAGTGGTTTGTATAACTGTGTCTCAGCCTCACCAGTGTAAAGTTGCCGGGCTTCCTGCTTGGCAGGGGAAGCCTGCCCTTCTATTCAGAACCCTGCTGCCACTTACAGGTTCATTATCATCAAATGAAACATACTGATGGTCTTGGTGCGACTGCTAAACAAATCCAGGTTGAAGTAGCATTGGATTTGGGAACTGAAAAAGGGAAAAGATTGGTTACTACTGATTTGTTTTAGGAAGAGAAAAATAAGTAGCTTGCAATGCTACATCATAACCTGTGCTAGATTATCAAAGTGCTCTACTAACTGATTATCTTTACAGCCTGTCCTATGAGTGAGGCAACTCTGGTATAATGCGTTTCTCTCAAAGCAACAGCAAAGATCAGGCAAATAATTCAACTTTTGTGGCACACAGCTTTTCACTTCCTTGACTTGGAAGATGGCACTCATAACTTTGTAATTTACCAATTTCTTCCTGGGGACAAATGAGATATTGAGATTATTTCTCCAGTAGCCGGGAAAACACTGTTAATTAGCTGATGCAGAACTCCATGCTGCTAGCAAGATTTAACCAGGCAACTCTAAACCCAATGTATATGTATTTCTGTATGGTAGTGCAGACACACATATGCAAAACCCAGAGTTGTTCGAAAATTAGAACATCCTTCAATCACTTGACCCTTTTAAAACATGATCCTTGGGTTTCTATCCTTTGTCGTGCACAGACTTACTGTTATAAGAGCTCTCACTGTTTTATTTTGTCTCCTGGAAAGTACTGTCTCACCTTTGCAAAAAGATATTACATTTAGGTGGGAACAATGCTGTCTGTAAGTGCTGGATATCTGCTGATGTTTTACTCAGCATGCTGTAGCGTATTTTGTACTAATGGCTTTCCAGAAAGTGAGAAGAGGTGTAGGACTTCTGTTCTTATTCATACACAAAAACATGTGACTTAAGTGGAGATATTATCCAGATCTGTTCAACAAACCTTTTGCCTCAGCCTGCTCCAGCCTGCCCCAGCCTGCCCCTACGTATTGTACCTTGAGTTTATTCTCTGAAGCACGACAGCTCTACTAGATCACGGCTGTTCTCTTGCTTGGTTTTGTAAGTCGTTGCCCACTACTTATCTCATTTCATTAGTGCAATGTGTGACTTCCCCCCCAGGTTTTCTGAGGTGCTTCTGTTTCATGGAGACCAGACTGCAATCATTTTCATAGGCAATGAGCAGTGCAACTGAAATAATGCAAGACAGGGAAAACAGACTGAGCACCTACTGCCAAGACAGAGCTTTGAATACTGTGTTTCAGTGCATCCACCTCAGGCTTGCGCACAAAAAAAAAAATGCATCTTCATTATGGCCTGTACTTAAAATGCCAAAGTTTTCCTCCACCATTACTCTGTAACATACCTATGTGCAGTGTGTTGCGAATTTAACCTTCCTTTTACCAGAGGTTGTGCACAGCATGTCACATGAAGATGAGTACAAAAAAGGGAAGATGAGTATAAGATAGAAACAGTCAGCTGAATTTATAAGCAATCTCACTAATAAATTTTTAGCCTCAATTAATAACAAAGAACTCTGCCATTAAAATTAATGAAATTTCAGAGCCATTTATTTATTTGAAATTCCACATGCTTCTTTGTCTCCATAAGCACTAGGAACTTGAGCTTTAAATTTTTAGCCCTACTGATATGTAGTTATGCTCCTCTAATAACACTGCAGAAAAAGACTCCCTGTTGAGAATACAGTTAATTTTAATTTATTATTTTGTACCCTCCCAACAGAGGTTTCAGGCAAGGAAACTACACCTTGTAATTTATAAACTTCAAGCAGTATTACAGAAGAAAGAGAAAAAAATAGAGAATGTATCTTTTCTACCATACTGAATGATTTCATTGCTGTTACTCTTTCTGTCACTAGTAAAATGCCTGTGAGTGAAGCACAGTCTCGAATGATACAGATATGTATGAGTTACCTGCCTGAGCTGGTATCATCATCCATACCAGCATCATTATCCCATTTGTTGTAAGCTGTGAGTGTGAAATTTTCTCCCCCCCCCTGATTTTTTATCTTAGTCCCAACCTGTGTGAAAATAGAAAGCAGCATAATCTCTAACATGGCCAGGAAATGGTCACCTCACTGCAGTTTGCAGTGAGTTTTCTCAGCTAGTGTTATTCTAAAAAGAAATAAACAGTCTTTATGAATTGGGTCATCTTGATGTGCCCTAGACCTTAGGCCAGACCTAGCTGCAGGCACTTCATATGTGTGAGATGATCGGTTGCTAAACAGGATGAAATAAAGACATGAAACAACACTTTCTGTATGAAAACTGTTAACTTCTGGTCTACAAGGATGGCTTAAGCAGCTATGTGTTCTGCATGGTAAAGAAAAGCAGATGGGATTAACATGAAAGGTTGTTCCTAAAGTCAGCTTGCCATGTTGAAAGCAGTTCCAAATCTCTATGCTGGTTTGTATCCACAGGCATATACAGCAGGTGCTGTACTGTATCCCTATCCTGATCATCTTGGGCATGAACAGACCAAAGAATGTTCTGCACTGGAGTCTCAATTCTTCCCACATATTAAAAGGATTTTCCTCCTGGCAGGTGCATGAAGGCAGCAATCATCTGCCTCAATACTGAAAACACAGATATTGCTATCTGTATGTTACTCTGTCAAGGTGCCTTCACCCTGAAGGGACTTCTTTTCTCTCTTCCAGTGTTCATGAGGGTAGTTCATCATGCTAGCTGTTTTCACCTACGCTCCTTTGCAGACTTCCCACTGACCCAGGTGACACCTGCCATCATCTGGCAGCATCTTCTCAGACTTTGACCTTCTGAGCCACTTTCTGAGCTCCATCACCTTCGATCTCTCATCTGAGATCAGAGGTCAGGATTCCTTCACATGTCTTGTGATATAATACACTTTTCATGAGCTTCCAGATGCTCTGTGGCCAGGCAGACATCACATGTCGCTGCCTCAACAGGTCTTGTTCTCATCAACCCAGAAAAATGAATAGGCTACTAGTCGTACCAGCCCCGCTAGAAGTGTGTGTATATGTGTGCACATGTGTGCACATGTGCTTCTCCCATGCTTCAGTGTCAGCTCTGCAGTTGCACTGCCCTGGCCTCACTCACACAGTAGCAGCACCTGGCCCTAGTGGGAGACTTCCTTCAGTGCCACAGCACTTCTGATCTTTCCTAGTCTCTCTTTCTGATCATTCATACTTGCTCTTTTTAGAAAGAGCTTGGAGAAACCATTGCAACGATGTCATCAAAAGGGATATATTTTGCTGAGGTGGATGATAAAACAGCGAAATATCCGCTGTGGAGTTAACATGTGCTGGAAAAATGATGGCATGTCTGTGTTCTGAGGTAATGGGCTGTCATCCATTTTCACTCTTTCCAGCCAATGCTGAATCTCCCACGGGCAGCCCTGAGCAGTCTTGAATACCTCTTCCACCATGTATCCAGTGCTATGGACGCTACAAGCCTCACCCCATCATTACTTCAGATATTGACTTGAACAGTTGGCTAATTTTTGTAAGTTGTTTCTAGGGTCAGAACTGGAGGGAACTAAGTGTTTCTGTGATACCTACAAGGCCATGGTGTTTTGTTTGTACCAACACTTTTTCATCTAGAAAATAAGCATATCACAGCGAAAATGGCCTCCACATGTGGTGCCAAGGTCCTGCTGTACAATGAGGCAGTGTGTCTTGGGAACCACTGCCTCTCCCCTGATCATCAGCGTCTTGTCTCAGGGGAAAAGGGCACCTAACTCACTCCTCTCACTAACTCTGGAGCTTAAAAGGAGCAGGGAAACACTTGTACTCACAGAGGGAAGATACCACCTCCATAAAAAGGAAGAGATCGTGGCTAAGCACAAGTGCTGTTTTCCCAGCTCAGCTGGAGACATCTCCTGTGGAGGCTAGATCTTGGCTCTCTTGATGGCTCTCGCTGGGTGCCACAGGATCTGGGAGCCAGTCAAGACACCTGTGATACCCTCAGAGAAGTGAGGGCTTACAGCTCCTGCTGAGCTTGAGCTGCATCCATGAATTCTTATCTCTTCTTCAAGCACTCATTACTATCCTGTTTTCTTATAAAAAGCTTACAGTAACATTTTGTGTCCTGCAAGAACAGGAAAGAGACTGTGGGACAGTTTCTTTGCTTGTTGTTCAGATCTCTCTCAGCCAGCACACATATAATAACCTCTCTTACTGTTTCCTCAGAGCCACACTAAAGAAGTGCTTCTCCAGCTCTATCCTTGGTATCCTTGTTGCCATCTCTGTGTGTTTATGCTACTTTCCTGATACTCACAGAAATGAGACCAACCAGCAATGCCTGCCTTTGTTATCAGGCTCCTAGGATGGCAAGACCATACCTTGCAATGCGCTAGGGTTTGGATTATGGCTTCCTATTAGATTATCTATCAGAAAAATACCTGGACAGTGAAACTAACAGTGCAACTTCCAGCATCCCTAGTCCAGTTATGTATGGAGGGAGCAGCGGGAGAAAGGAGTGCAGGAACAGTCAGGCTTACAAGGTCTCCTAAACACCACCTCTACTTGCTACTGAAGGAGGTAGACCCTGGGCTAGATACACACCTCAGCTCTTACAATCACCTGGGAACCAGTATGTCTGCATACTAGAGGTTGTGCAGACTGAAATATATTTCCCAGTGATCAAAAGCCTGATTCTGCCATTGCCATTTACACTGGTTTCTCCCTGTCTTGACACATACTGTGGTTTGGATATGAGCCTTGTGTTGTGTGATGAACAGGCACTGGGAGCTGTAATAGCACATTTGCAAAGAAAGGGCTGGGGTTTAGCCCACACAACCCGTTCATACCTGCATAAACCATGAAACTAAATCCTCAAGCAGTCTTAAAAATTATGCTTTTCATTTTAACCCTACATGTGTACTTATGCGCAGGTGAATTTACTTTTACAACAGACTGTTTGGTCAGAACAAAAGCATGTAAGGTCAAGACAAAGCTGCTCAGCAAGCACCTCAAGCAAGACTGACAATAGTGCCTTTTCTGTATTGCACTACCACCTGCGAGATCCAGTTGCAGACTAGATCCCTTGCATGCTAGAGTCTGTTCAAAGAATGTACTAAATGGCCATACATTTGTGATACTGTTATTATCAAAGGAAGTGTTTTTGCTACTACTGCCATCAGTAAAGTGAGCCTGCTTGCAGAAATAATGGGAAGTTGTAAAACAAAGTCTGACTTTAGAACAGGATTTTATAGCTATTAATAACTGGTTAATGGAAAAGGATTTTGAGCTACTGCTTATTAATCCTATCACAATCAAATGGACTCTATAGCAATCTAAAGTACAGATGTCTTTCTACCCACCTCTCACTCCCATTTTTAAAGTCATATCATCTTGCAGTGGTGTCTTAGCTGTATGGGTTGTACTTTCTTGCTCGTTCTCCAGAGCTGACCCAGTATGTGCTTGGCATGTCCCTCCTCTACTGTCTTCTGCACTGTCTGCAATTGTATTGCCAAAGAAATATCAAGTTAGTAAAGCAAAAGGAAATACACAGAAATGCAATTCTTGTATTGTTGAGTTAAATGCTTCCTTTTCCCATTTTCTTTCACTCTCTCAAACTGTATGAATTCCCAAAGTAATCAGTCAGCTTTTCATCCTGACACAAATTTCCTTTGTGTCCCAGGTTAAAGTTTTTTCTTCAATTTTCTTTACTTGCCTACTACATCACAAGGCAATTATATTGATTAGCTAATGCTTATTCAGAACTTAGAAACTGTGGCAAACAATGCAAACTATGGATAAAAATTAATTTTAAAAATGTATTAGCTATCAGTCATTTTAAACAGTTTTATTGCCTGAACATTTGGCGTGGAATGGAATACATATGGTAAAGAACAGGGAATAACCGTATAAACAGTCACTCAGGCTCATTTTTTGGCCATGTTTTTCAGAAACTTACACTAAAGGAGTCTTTTGTGGATATTATGCTGCTTTTCTGCATCATACTCTATTGTACATAGCTCACTAACAGAAGAGTTTCAGGTCAGACCTTCCTCACACTGCCAGTAAAACTGGAAAAGCTAACCACTCTTTCTTCTGTACCTCTGTGGAAGAAAATACTTTTAATTAATGCTGATAAATATTTGAGATTATCTAGAAATTCTGAACTGAATCATGTAAAGTTAAAATTACCAGAGCTGAAACAATTCCTGTTAGACCTTCACAGCTGAAACTCTGTGACATGGTCCATTTAACTCATCCCAAACAACAGGATCTGAATAACCTGAACAGATTGTACTTTGAAATACAGCAATATAATTTGAGCCAGCAACTAAATCAGCAAAGACATTAATGGGAGATCTATCCCAGCAGTCTAATCTAGGATCATCGTCTGAGAACAGAATTTGGCCTTTTATACCAAATGTTCCTGTGGCAGTCTTGAATTTTGCAGGCTCCCAGTTTAAATGTGAAAAGCAATCTTTTTTTTTCCATTTGGTTGTTATATTGACAAATTGTATCATGTAATCACAACATGATGTCACTCAGTGTTGACATAGACTTGGAATGATTACTTAAAAGACTTTTAGTTTATATATTTTACAAGATAGGTAGTGATAGCAAATGCAAAATTCAGGTAGCATATTCTTTGTTCTGCTTACCTGGTAGAATCTCGTGGATATGTAAAAAATAAGAGATTTAAAAATTACAGTTCAATATTTGTATTTCAGAGGCATGTAGGCTTCCTTTCCAGGATCTACTGTCTGCACATTAAGTGCTTTGCCACTCTGCGGAAGACTGCAAAGGTACTTCCACAAGAGCCAGTCTCAAACTAAAATGCTGACAATGTTCATTCTCCCGCAAGAGGGCAGTAGGGAAGCACAGTACAGGAAGATCTCTTCGCACTGCATCTTGATTAATATCAACCTGCTTATTACTCATAGAGAAATCCGTACAAATTGTCCAAGTAAGTTAATGTATAATATCAAATTAATCCCATTTGACAGCTACTATACTGAGAAGTCAAGATTATATCTTCTGGTATCTTTCATATGTGTCCCGAGATGTGAAGTGCTTTGCTATTGAAGTCGTAAATAAATATTCAGGGATGCTGTCCCAGCATAGGAAATTCGTGTAGGTGAAATTCATTTCGCACTTTCTGAAGCAAAGAAGACAAAAGATTGATTGTCTAGCTAGAAATCAGCCTGGTAGTTTCCCATGTGGTACGCTCCTCTGTCGGAAGCTCTGCACATGCTACTGCAGTTCCTCCTGATCTATCTCCTGTGGCAGCCGGGAACATACACAGTCATCCCCTTCATGATGCTCCAGCCCTAAACAACATGGCATAACAAGATAGAGAGCATCTGCATTGGTGAAGTGACTTGCCTTGCAAGTGATCTCAGTGTGACTTGCTGGACCTTACCTGCCTCCACCCAGCCACCACAAACTTCCGCAGCTGTGAGACTTTTGCACAAAGAAAATTTTGCCTCAGCAAAAGTAGGATCTAAAGCTGCCACATAGTCACTCTTATTTCAGGAAAAAAAAAGCCTTTGTGGAGGAGTTTCATTCCCATTGTCTTTTTGGCTGTCATTTGAACGTACAAGAAGCAACTTGGGATTTCTCATCATCATGTGTCTTATTTTCAAAATAATTACACATTTGGGATTTTACAAGAATTAAACATTGGGAGAAAAGTTTGTTTCGAAGAAGTTATGTGGCTTTGATTGCTTATGGTTCTAAAATGTCTGTGAACCATGTCTATTTGAACATCATCCATTCTCAAACAAGACACTGTTTTCTTCTATACAGAAGTGAGTTGTTTCAGCAATGTTTAATCAACCAGCACTGACCTTTCTTCTCAAATGCCACAAACTGGTTTTCAATAAATGTTTAACTACTGATTTCTAAAGGGAAGAGGGTTCACAACTTGTAGAACATACTTCTAATCTTACACTGATTTTATAGTTACCACACAGCATGGTGGCTGTAGGGCTGCATATGTGTTTTAGGAGGTTAAATTTTTTTGTCTGTATTCCAAACATCTTTTGATGCTTCTGTTATCTCCTTTTTCATTTTGCTTCTGACACCTTTCTGTATTGTCCTAAAATATGTGAAAATACTGACAAAGAGGAAAAAATTAAGCCCATAGTATAACACTGGCTAAGCTGGTAACCTTTTCTCTTAACAAGTGCGTGTTGACAACGGACCACAATAATCTCAGGATATACCTATACTGCAGTCTCTGGGTAGTACATGCAAGCTTAGCTAAATAGCTGGCTAGCTAGTCAGTGGTCATAACAGGGAACTCACTGCAGGTTTCAGTTTCTGCCCAAAAATTTGCATAAGTATTAGGCAATTTATGGCACTAAGTTTTACATTCTTACAGCTTGTCTGCCATCAACAATTAGATCTTAATTATTTAACGTCAAGTCAACTTTCTACACTATAGTGGGATCCCAGAAATTACCGATGTATGCACATATTCTAAGGCTGGGGATGTGGAAATGGGTTCATCTATAGTGTATTGAGTTGCCTTGACTGCAGAAGATTACGAGCATGTTACATCCGCTAAAAATAATTACACTACTTCCCCACAGTGGAAAATGCACATCTGAATGGACGAGGGCAAACCCAGCAACCTTTCAAATGATTGCTATTTCAGTTCATGGCTTGGTTGTTTCTACCTGGCTTCCACGGTAGGAATGGAGGAGTAAAACTCTGGTCCCACTCACCTCACCAACTCCAAAAGGGCATGAGTTTCAGCTCAGAAATTGAAGAGAGTATGCATAGCCCTGTGAGTAAGGTGAAAGAGGTTAGTTATCCTCAGGAGTGGGTAACAAAACCTTAGGTTATGGCGATTTTGATCTCGTCTTGGCTATTTTACATTGAAGTGCAGCTCTTCCTGCAGGTTACTGATGTATTTATCAGGGTCTTCACAATTAAGGTAAATTGTCCCAAATCAGCAGCTCTGGGATTTGTTACCATAGCGCATATTCCCAGGCTGTTCTAGCGTATTCTTCCACCCAGTTTATATGCACTCATCCAAAGTTTTATGGGATCTCTGCTATTAATTTTTCTCAACTATTCAGACTGAGGTAGCTGCTATAGGTCATTGTAAAGCATTGTTTACCTTTAAAGAAAGAAGTTATTTCAATGTTTTGTAAATTTTCCAAAATCCACCTGCCGATCTAAGAATATTTTTGTCACGCTGGGCTGATAATCACTTGCCAAAGACTGAAATATCCCATTTGGAAAAGCATTACAGATACTTATATCTAATATCTTCAGGACTGTCTGAATATATGCAGAGAGATGCACATTTTAAAAGATTTTTGCCCTGCATTGGACACCACCAGGAATTATTTCAGTCTGTGGTTTTAATTTTAGGATTTGAGACTGTGCTTATCCAACTCACCGATGTAGTCTACTGAAAAGTAATCAAAATTTGTTGGATTTATTTCCTTAGATAGTGCAAACATAAAATGATGAGTAGTACAACAAATCTGCACTGTATGGGGTGGATCATTCATACCCAGATTTGTATTTGTCAAATTATTGTGTAGAAGGATCAAGTGTTGGGTGAACTTGGTTTTGCTTACTAGTGCCTGCAGTTTTCTGATCAAATATTTGCAGCAAAACATATAGCTTGACTCCTGCACAATCAGCAAGGCTGGAGCTAAAAGTAGCAAGATTCAGGAGGATCTACATTCCTAGGTGTGTCTTGCAGCAGTATTTGTGTGAGTTGCATTAATTTCTAGCTTTTGGAGTGGGACTTGACCTATATCTTTCTAGTGAACAGGTTTGGAAAGTTTGTTATAAAAATCTCGTTGGGTCCAGCTGCCAGTGGCTGTTTTCTTGCCGCTTTTTTATGGTATCAGACATGTTGGTGCACGTGGGGTTAGCATGATCTCTTCAAACAGGAGTTAACACTTGATGGAATAGGTTATTAAATGTGTGTTTTTCCTGTACCGCTAGGCCAGGATAAGAGAGTTCCCGTGAGGCAGAAGATACTAACCTTGCTCTGTAGGTTGTGTGCTGTTCACAATAACCCACATACCATAGTCAGAGTTTTGCAATCAAGCGGTGAAACGAAGCGGACTTCCGAATTTTGGGATGCTCTTTCAGGAGCACAAGTATTGCAATGCGGGCACTGCAAACACTCAGAGCTACCAGGACCCGTGGCTCGACTCACTTTCTGTGCCATCCACATACCAGATGCCTCAAATATCCGCTCCCCCCCAATGCACGTGAACGAGACACGCTTTGGTAAAAAAAATTAAAAAAATAAATTAAAAAAAAAAATTAAAAAAGGATGCTTGCAGAGTTTCCCCGGCGCGGTTATTTTAGAGGGGCCGGGGGGAAGGTGTGGTAGCGCCCCTCTCCCCGTCCCCGTCCCCGTCCCCGTCCCAGTCTCCGTCCATCCCCAGCCCGGAAGGATGCGGGGGTAGTGGGGCGGGGGGAGGCGGAGACAGCCCCGCCCCGGGCTCTCACCGCCCAGGCCACGCCCCACCCGAGGCTAGTGTTGGTGGCGGCTGCGGCGGCTCCATTCTGCCAGCGCCGCCACCATGACGGACCGCTCCGCCTTCGACACCAATGTCATCACCATGACCCGCTTCGTGATGGAGGAAGGCAGGCGGGCGAAAGGCACCGGGGAGTTCACGCAGCTCCTCAACTCCCTCTGCACGGCCATCAAAGCCATCTCCACCGCCGTCCGTAAAGCGGGCATCGCCAACCTGTGAGTCCCGGGATGCCGGGGGCGAGAGGAGCGCCGGTAGCAGCCCGCACCTCCCCGCGAGTCCAGGGGATCCTGCCGCCTTCGGGGTGGCGGGAATGGGGATGGGGACGGGGAGGTGTCACCCGGAAGGCGTGGGAGTGGGGTTGCATCCGCCCGCCCCCTTGCACAGAGCTGTAACTCACTCCTTTAGCATCCTGGATTTTCTCAAGTGAAATTGATCCCATGACTTTTAAATGATATAAGGCATGCAGCCTTTGAGAGATGTCTGCTGCTGATAGACGTTCATGCAAACCTTCAGCAGGTTTGGGTTCTTTGAACCAAAAGACCAAATGAACAGACTCAAAGACAAAGCCTGCCAAAATATGTCTGAATTATTGCTCATTGAGTCAGTAGCACCGTCTTATGCTATGAGGCATTGAATCAAATTCAGTAGGTTTTTTCCATATTGCATCATAGCAACTTGAGGTTCTCTACGAGGCTGTGGATGTCTAAGGCTTTTAGAAAGAGCACGGGTTAGGAACAGTAGTGTCTGTAGTCAGCCAGTCAGAAGGGAGTTGCTCTGGAAATGCATCAGAAGGAAATTAGAGCTCTTGAAATGTTAGATAACTGAAACTGGTTGTAGGTAACTAATCCCCCTAAGTGCTTTACGTACTGAAGATATATGCTGATCAGGACTTTAAACATTTAGGCCCCTTTGTTACTTAATGCAAAATGTAGTAGAGAAAAAATGAATTTGCCTGTACAAATCATGTAGTGGAAAATATAATAAGCAAAAGGCCTCTGGCAGCACAGAGTAACATTTATTACAAAATTATCACAAAGCTGAAAAATTTGGTGACTGAAGTTAATAAAACAGAAGCAGCTTCAAAGAGAATAAAGATCCTCGACTTTATGTACAATTTTTCTCTGTTTCAACTTCAGACTTTATATAACTGTGAGAGTTTTTTAATCACTATGCGTTAGCCTTTTCATGTGCCTCTTATGTCTATCAGTAAAGACCAGGGTTTCCCATCTGTGACCTGATTTGTAGCAGTCTAAGGTCCCATTCCTCATGTGTCCTACATGTGTGTCTGTTGACAGCTGCCCACAGGATCAATACCTGTGTTGACAGCCTTGCCTTACGATCCGGTATGGTGGATTTGACTCTCCACCAATGCTGGGGTAGCCAGCTTTGGACTTGTGAGCCTTCTTGGGCAATGCATCTCTCACTGTGGGGCTGTGTTCTATAACCAGTGGTGGGATTTTGCTTGGCTATCAGAGAATGTGAACAAATACGGATTGCTGGGTCCCATTTCTTTGGATTGTCCTCAGGCTCAGCTGTACACACAGTGCTGCCCAGCAGTGGAGGTGCAGTCCCTTCCCAGCTGCAGGCTCTGAGCAAGGCGTGCTGCCATCCCCTCCCAGGAGTCCCCAACAGGGGAGGTGTGAGAGCTGTGGCTTCTGGCTCTGTGGAGTTTTTACTCTGAGAATGCGGACTTGTCCCTCTGCTTGGTGTTCAAAGTACATTGTTTAATAAAAACACTTTCACACTTGCAGAAAAATGTTCAAGCTGCTGTAGCAGAGAGACAGAGAAAGACAGGATTATGCCAGGTCTTTTTGTTTGTCTCATGCATTAAACTGAAGAAATACAGTACATTCCTAAAGTAGTGTGTCCAGCATTATTACAAAATCCTGAAATACCAGTATTCAGCCTAATCAATTAATTGTAGCTCAAGTACGTAAGAGTCATCTGACTGTGCAGAGCTGGCTATTGTTTCTTCTCTTCTAAGAGCTAAACTTCCTGTCTCTCTGTTTGGCATGCTTTTGAAATCACCTGTCGCAAGGTCTCCTGGTACTTCCTGATGCCAGATGGTTTGATTCTGATTAGCTTACACAGTTTGTGTTTCGTATTTCTCAGTTGTATCCCCAAGGAAATCTTTACTTCTTCAAATCAAAACCAAAAACGTTGAACCGTAAAAATGTTTATTTATCTGTGAGCAAAGTGTTTCTACTGCCACTTGGACATCATGTTGTTAAACAGAAGCAAATTACATACAGAAGTTAGTGTAACTAGTGTTGCCAGATCTGTTGTTATTTTTTAAATACAGTTTTTCTAATGAAGTCTTAGATTTTAGGGCATGCAGCTATAATATCGGAGCCTAGGATTCAGGGGCAGTGTTTAGGTCTTAAAGTTAAAAGCCCATTAAATAACATTACAATTATTGTAATTCAGCCTTCACTGCCTGCTCTGGCTATGTTTGCCTATAGTTTATGGACTATTGAAAAGGTGATTCCTTTTTTTGTGTTCCTCACATTTATTGTCTTCTACATTTGCCACCACAGCTAATGTTAGCAGGTCTCAGCAAGAATCCACTGGAGAGAAAATAAAAAACAGGCTTAGAGAACTGAGATATCATCCAAAAGTGATGTTTGTTTTACGAGATTTTTACAAGCATAATGCTGCCAGAAGCAGGATGCTTTGGAAGATGTAGTGCCCCGTTGTCACAAAATGCTCTCTTTTTCCATTGTTCTAGTTATGGAATTGCTGGATCTACCAATGTGACAGGAGATCAAGTAAAGAAGCTGGACATCCTTTCCAATGACTTGGTGATTAATATGCTCAAGTCATCCTTCAGTACATGTGTTATTGTGTCAGAAGAAAATAAAGACGCTGTGATAGTGGAAACGGAAAAACGGGTTAGTAGCTTTGAAGGTTCTCCCTGCTTGGTTTCAAATCAGCCTTTACAGGTGTACTGCTTCAGATCGGAGAATCTGAAACAGAGCTAAAAATTTCAGAAAACATGTACTTTTCTATAGTGATGAATCAAGAGGGGAGCCAGGGGAGAGCATGTTAGTGAACATTTGTCTGTTCTGTAATTTCTGCTCTCAAGAGTGATGTTTGGTGGATTTTCTCCTGTGTTGTTCCTCCCCACTTTCTTTTTTCCCCATCTTCTAATTGTGGAGGAAACTTATTTCTTGTTTTCTCATCTGATTGCTGGGACTATGCTCTGAGACAGACAAGTCCTTTTGTAAAGTAGCTTTGTCAGTGGGACACTGAGGAGCTGTTCTGTGCAGGTCAAGTCTTGAGTTCTTTAATTCATGCAAATTCTCTTGAAAGACTTAGCAACAATGAAACAAAAATAATTTTTACTTCTTTGTTATTATTTGTAGTCACAAGTCTGCGTGCATTTGTTGAGTGATAGTTCCTTTTTCCTAGCTAATATTTTGGTGTGATCATGTAAAAATCTGCATAAAAATTTAGTGAAAACGAACAACTAAAACATGATTTAGAAAGTATAATAATGTTTGCTTTGTCGAAGCAGTTCTCTCTTTCTCTCCCTGTTGACTGATCTTCAAAATTGATTTTATAGGCATTGGATGAACAAAGATTGCTTTAGATCTGAACAAATATGATTTTAGATCCTCAAAGATCACGGAGGGAGGCACAGCGTTAATGCTTTTCTAAACTAAATGTGAGCTAATGTAGTGTTTTTATCAGAATTCTTACATATAATTCCCAGAGCAGAGCATTGCTGAACTTAAATAAATTTCTGGCATGCAAGGTGAAATAAAATGAAAAGCAAATAAACACTTAGTGTTGTTACATGTGATTATTAAAAAGACTGTGGATAAAATAAGGGGAAAACAAGCTATTTAAAAGGTACAGTTGATTCGGCTGCTTTCCCTGGCAATCTCCTGTAACTATAGGAATCCATAATACAGCAATAGGCAGGCAACATTCTTTTTGGGGGGGGCACCTTTCCCTCCCCAAAAAAGTATGAGCCCACAGACTGGCTAGGGTAATTTCTGACCATCTGTCCATTCAGAGCACAGATAAAGTGAAATGTGTAATTTGTGAATGGTGGGTATTAAGGGCATTTTTAATGTCTCTAATTTTATCTGTACAAGAAAAAGGCTAATCTTCTTCATTTGTTTTCTTCCTTATAATTGAGACAGCCCTTTTGTAAGAGATGAGAAAGTGTAGCCTAAGTGGCAGATAATACAGGATGTCTGTCAAAATGGATTGGCATTAATTAAATAGATGAAGCTAAAATAATCATTAAAAAGTATTCTCTTGGGGGGGTTGTTTGTTTATTTCTTTGTTTTTAAATTAAAAAATTGTGTAGGAAAACTTCACGTTTCCCATGTCATCATCTATTACTTACTTTAAAGATTTCCTAGTTTCTGCTGTGTCACAAATCACACAGTTGTAATCAAGAATGAAATCTGGGCCAAAGAATTTATAACATTAGAATTCAGTGCCTTCATAATCTATAAAAGCCTTTTAGTTTATATTGCTCTGAAAGCCTCTGAGAAAATCTACCTACTGAAATATTTTTATTTCAGGGAAGTGAGTAAATAGTGTCACTTTTTTGTATTTTCTAGGGTAAATATATAGTCTGCATAGACCCTCTAGATGGCTCATCGAACATTGACTGCCTTGTTTCCATTGGGACCATCTTTGCCATCTATAGAAAGGTAAAATGCTTTCATGTAGTACAGAAAAACTATTATTGTGCACCTTTTGATGAAAAATAATTGCATGTGAAGACTTAACAAAATCTAACCCAACTTGTTTGTGAAAGAGATTTTCAGGACCAACTTTACGTTAAATCTGCTACTTCACAGACACTTCTATAAAACATTTGTGAGGGATTGGCTTTAGTCTTGTAGAAGATGAGGTACCTGTATGTACATGGAAACCTGGCTGATAATTAGCCAGCTAAAGGAATTACCCCTTGTGAACAAATCACAAATCGAACAAATCGGGTCTTAGATTTCATGAATGTTTGTGTTGAAACAAAATACCACATGTTTATCATCTACTTGGGGAATGTGCTTTCAGGTTTTCTTGTTCTCTGCACTAATAGTATTCAGGTAGCCTGAGGACAGGCTTCAAACACAAACCTGAGCTGAAACATGGCATGTGCATTTGAAGTGTCTAATTCACTCTGAAAGGCAGAAACATTGCCTGAAGGAGCTTGAAATACCAGACTTACATGTCACAAGATGGGGGAACAAGTAAGTCAGATAAAACGCACCTGACTGTCCATTTTAATCATCTTTTGTATGTTGTCATACATTCCAAAGTAACTATTTTCAACTTCATTTTTGTATGAAGCAGAAGAAAACAAAAAAATCCCAAGTACTTTTGCTCATCTGTGAACTCCATGACTCATGTTTCGTTCCTTGCTTTTCAACTGTGCCTTGGAGTCTTCCTCCAAGCTGTGTTCATCATCACCTACAAGGCAGTACACAGTTCTATATTATGACCTTAATCCTTTCCTGCTTCCTGCATTCCAACTAGGCTTATACAACAGCATTTCTAAATCAATGTGTTTGTCTTCTCCATATAATTTGTATTAGTGCACCCAGTAGGCATTTCAATTGTGGATCATGGAAGCATTTGTGCCACCTCATGCGTGGATGTGGAGTAGAAGACAATCCCTACCCCAGAAAGTCCAGTTATGTACCAACTATGGAAATGAAGTAAAGTTGACTATGTTCCTTCTTATTCTAGGTGTCCCCTGATGAACCTTCTGGGAAAGATGCTTTACAACCTGGGCGTAATCTTGTGGCAGCTGGTTATGCTCTCTATGGGAGTGCCACAATGCTAGTACTGGCCACTTCGGCTGGAGGTGTCAACTGTTTCATGCTGGATCCGGTGAGTATGTCTTCTGTTTCTTTTATCTTTGTTAGGGATAACAAAGTACTGTCTATAAGAACCCTTTGTCCCCCTCAAAAATCAAACAAACAGCAATTTTCAAGCTAACGTGGAGAAATGAAGTACACTCAATAACCCATCAGCAATAAAGTCAAGAGATTTTTACAACATTCTGCCTGCCTGCTGCAGCAGTGCTACATGTAATTCAACAACAGGAAGACAGCAGAGTCAGTGAAGCAAATATACAGCATGTGCCAAATCATGTGTTTAAAATGAGCTGTTTTCTGCAATGCAGAATGCCCTTTAAGTCTTGTCTTTTCCTTAATGCTAGGGCCTTAGTAAACCAGAGAAGCAGAAATATTTAACCTTCTTCTGTGTTTTCAGATCCCACCATGATGTGTAGAAGAGTAAGTGATGTGTGTGGGTGTTTGACATTCTAGCATGTGTTGGCTGTGTGAGTTTTAAAATAAAAGCTATATTGATCACAGCAGAAAGTAGTTTGCTTTAGTGATCTTTTTTTTTGTAATCGGTTAATCAGGCTGTGCCACCTGCCCATATGAAATTTTTGGAACCTGCAGTGATCAAGCAGACAGAAATATAAGTTGCTGCTCCCTGTTAAGTAACAGCTTAAGTAGCTGCATGTATTTTTGTCTATATTCAGATAGCAGATTTAACTTTGAGCATGTGTGCATGTTATTTTGTTTATTTTTAGCCCTAACTTGGAAATTTACTTTAGTGAAAACTAAACAGACCAGCCCTTGGTTACAGAGATTGGCTCTCTTGACTCCAGGCTTCCAGTTAGCCCAAGCTAAGACAAACTGGAATTTATGAGTATCTACAGCTATCTGAAGATGTTTATGCATTGCTTCAACTGGCATTCTCAGTTTCCAAACCCTTCAGAGCTGTACTTTTACTATAAGTCTAGCAAAAGAGAGGAGAGCTAAATAGATTTAAGGCAACAGCATATTTCGGTGTAGAAAAGCTATAAAGAACTGGGAATGGTAATATGAAGGGCTTGCATGACCCCAGGTTTCATGCTTTGTCTGTGTTTTGTGGATAAACAGAACACTTCACATTATTAAAGAAAGTGGCAGTGATACTGAATTTTTCCTAAATTGTATGTATGATTCGTTTTTGCCTTGGTATGTAAATAAATGAACAATTAATATTAACAAATTGTTTTTCTTTCATATTGTTAGGCAATTGGAGAATTCATTTTGGTGGATAGGGATGTGAAAATCAAAAAGAAGGGAAATATCTATAGTCTAAATGAAGGCTATGCAAAGTACTTTGATCCTGCAGTCACAGAGTATCTCAAAAAGAAGAAATTCCCTGAGGTAAAAGATCCTGTTTCAGAGAAACTTTCTGTTGACAAGCAACACTCATAATTTCCAACTTTATGATCAATCACTCTCATGCACTGTTCAAAGCTCATTTTCCTTTCCTGTCTATTTAAAATGTATCTTCATGTAGGACTGATAATTAGAGCAGCAGTTGATGTGACCAGATATTTCACCATCCATCAGTACTGCACTGCACCTCTTTTGTATATTTTTTTGCTTTCTTTCTTTTTTTCTTTTTTTTTTTTTCTTTTCCTTAATGTTCCTTCCTGGCTAAGGACCTGAGTAACGGTGCTGGAGGCAAAACTGGGTATTTGCTAGTGAAGTAAAGAGGAAGTCTTGTGTGGCGAAGAAATTGGATTGACATGTGTGTTAGATTGCTGCTTCCTCACTGCAGCATTCAAGTAGACAGAGAGCCGAGTGGGGATGGCAGTGGGTCGTTGCTCAGTGGTAACACAAGCTGGGTCCTGAGGGGGTCTCTCACTTGAAAAGCTAGTGTAGTGTCAGGGTTTGCTTTGTGGTCGTGCGACTTCCTGGTGTCAGGAGGCCTGAAGCTCTGAGGAGTGCCTGTAAAAATCATGTCTGTTCTCATGCCTTATGTCTGTAGTCACTGGAGTTATTATGTCAACAAGGATGTGTAAACATTTAGTGTTGTTCAGTGTTCGTGTCCCCTCCTGATTTGCTGATCTTGCTGTGAACAAAGACTGGCATTTTCATCTGGCATCTTGCCAGGCTTAAGGTGTTGTTTATTTAAATATTAAAATATACTCTCTAGAGTATAAGGAAATAATATTAGTACTCAACTATTAACTTCTTCTTAACGAAAAAGTTATAGAAGCTAGCCAAAAATGGGTAGAAGTAGGAAAGATGACTTCTTTTGCTGCTTGATATTTTTTTCAGCTATGAAAGAAAACCCTGACATCAATTCCTAGCACTTGATCTTTTTGCTACTAGAAAAGCAGTATTTTCTAAGGGTTAGAGCACTGATAGAGAGCTGGGATGTATTTTCTGTTGTTGGCACTACTACTCATCTATCCTGAAACCTTCTGTCAGTCCTTTCCCAATTAGAAAATGAGGAGAAAACTGAAATGTTCTCTGACCTGACAATACAATGACAATATAGAGGAGTTAGAGGTTATGACCACTAAGAGAGGGGAAAAAAATATATTAAATTGATATGCTTGAAAGTTACATTTATTTAAATGTCTTTCTGTAGGATGGCAGTTCACCATATGGTGGGAGGTACATAGGATCTATGGTGGCTGATGTGCATCGCACGCTGGTGTATGGAGGAATCTTTCTGTATCCTGCTAACTCCAAAAGTCCCAAGGGAAAGGTACACTTGAATAAGCCCAGTTATAGAAAATGTTACATTATCTAGATATTTCACTATCACAGGTCAGTATTTTGATGGCAGAACATGTGCTTTATAACTTCGTAGCTTGCACCTCTGGTGTGTGGGTTTGACCACCCCTTGCACACTGTCACGAGTGACAGCAGCTTGTTGTCAGATACCCGTTTTAGGGAGGCTGCTAATCTGTTTCAACTGCACTAACTTCTCTTTATCCCCAAACATATTCAGGTTATGGAACATACCAGAGAATGTGCTGCTTAAACAGGCTTCTCTGTACCATCTCAGCCTAAATGTTGCTGGCCCCAACTGAGCAAAACATTACAAACCAAACAGCCCACATTACCCTGAGATTCCTATTACAAGCTAGTATGTAAGAAGCCTAAATGTAGTGCTCCACTTACAAGAAGCTCTGACAAAGAGAAAACCGTCTACATCTTGTACTTGGTAACACTGCCTCATCTGGAGGCACTGTGGCTGGCTGCCTCTGCCAGGACAACAGTCAGTCAGGGAAGATCACACACAGGCTGACAAGGGGAATGTTTATTCAGGAAAGACCTTTCATCTATTTTGAAATTGTCCGTAAATTATTGCTGCAGGTTGCAGATAAGATGCAGTTATTCATTAGAGAAACCTAATGGCACACTCAGGGCCAGTGTTTTTATTTCTTTTCACACAGTCCTACATGGTCTGCTGCCTCGTTAAAGGTTGGGTCTTACATATGAGCTTTATCTCTGTGTAAAGAGCACAATGCAAACATGAGCTATGAAGAAAGCACTCAAATTGGGCAAATCCAGCATTTACTGTGTTTTGTTTCAAAGAAAAATCCACACAATTTCATTCTTGGAGTCAAAGTTTATGTGACATATGGAGTACTTGGAGTGTTGACTGGTTTTCAATCAAGCGCCAAATATATTTACATTTCATGATTCTCAGTATTGCCTGGGCTGACCACTGTAATTTTGATTTTTTATCTTCTAGCTGAGACTGCTCTATGAATGTAATCCTATGGCTTTTGTTATTGAGAAGGCTGGGGGAATAGCAACAACTGGGCATCAAGCAATACTAGATATAGTGCCTGAGGATATCCACCAAAGAGTGCCTGTTGTCTTGGGATCTCCTGATGACGTGAAGGAGTACCTTGAGATAGTCAAGAAGCATTCAGCTAAGTAAAGAAAGCTTACTGAAGTCACTGTGCAGATGGGAAGAAACGCCTTACAGCTGAACCAAAGAACTCACTGCAGTACTGCAAGACTGAACTGTCTGACCTCTGTAGCAAAAAAAGCAAATGAGCCATATTTTCATAAGATTTTTTTTAAAGTGAAATCTTGGGCAATTGCATTGTGCAATGAAAGGCATTAAAAGATTGCATTAAAGGAAGCATTAAAAGTAAAAGCAAGGGAAAATATGTTTGCTTTTTCGTTTATCATTTGTGATTGCACAAAAGCCACTGTGCTACAAGGAAATACTCTGTTGCACTCAATAACTAGAGGAAGATTCAATTTTCTCGAACAAGCTACAGACTATCACTGGCATATCTGTCTGTGTCCTCTTCTAAAAATCTTGAGGGGACAACCCAGCAGCCTCTTACAGTGAGTGGTCAGTCTCTAGTTCTCTGGCAATAAATATAAATGCTAATGTGGACACCTTCAGACATTGCTTCTAGGCCCCAGAAGTTACTCACTGTACTTCAGTCTGGGCTTATTCTGATCAAGAGTTAACGTTTGTAAAGCACGTATGTTAGTGTATGTTACTTCTGACACATACTGCTAATATTGCCAGCTGATACTCTGTCAGATCAAGTTACACAAGGATAGAAAATGACATTTTGGAGGTGGATTTTTAATTTGATAAGGAGCATGTGTGGACAGCTTGGTACCATTCTGCTGTGACGAGACAGCTATCTTTACCAGAAATTAGCCTGCTTGCTTGATAAAAATTGAACCTGTGTGTTGTTAGCAACCCCTGCTCTGGCCGTTCTTTGTGTTATTTTGGGAGCATGCATTACCACAGAAAGGATTCTGCTGTGCAAGCAGAGGTAAGTTGTGGAGATCCCCACAAAGCATACTGACATTTAATATGCTGATTCAGAGCATGCTGCTGGGAACACGATGTTAGTGCTTGGAAGCTAGATGGGCTGTCCACCTCTCTGGGTATGGTTTATGGCTGTGGCTCACAAGCCTTTTGAATCAGTCCAAATCTGAAAATCTTTGACGTTTCTCACTGCCCACTTACTTTCACCAATCTCAGACTAAGGGACACACGGATGTTGCTGTTGGGTAGACTGCCACTGAACATTCACTCATACCATGGTCTGGGAGCCCCTGTCTATGGGTGCAATGAGCTATAAGCCTGCTTATCTGAAGATTTTGCATATATCAGTGCAGACAGTCTGTCGGAGCTTTGTTTTTCTTGTAAAAAAAGAAGAAAAGAGTGTGGGGAAACCTAGAGGCCATGGTGTGAAGGCATGCTCTGCAGGGGCTAACACACCAAAAAACCTGGTGGCTCTTGTTCTGACACAAGTTGCATTTGGGGCATTTGGAGGTGTACTGGCAAACCTTAGATGGGTGTATGTATGCACCTGTTCTCTAAAGTGATAAGGGACAAGGCAGGGACTGAATGGCCTAGTTTCTGCTGAAAGTGTTGTTTCTGATGAGGCTTTGTTAGTGAAGACAGGGCTTTCAGGGACCTGAACCCTTAAATGATTTGGACAGTCCTGGAAGTCTCCCCTGAGCTCTTGTTCAGTTTTCATGCTGTGAGGATCTAAGTTTGGCCCTGCACAGGATCACACTCCTCTATAGGCCAAACTCTGCTCTGGGAAGAGCAGACTAGAGCTTACGTACTTTGCCTGATATGTACCTGCAAAATCAGGCACCCCACAAGCAGTAACCATGTGGTGTGCTGTCTAATTTCTGATTAATTCTCCTCCGGGAGAATGCTCAAACCCACATTTCCCAGCAAGCTGCCGTTGTTGCCACTCTGGGGGCCAGCCTGCAAAGGGTGGGTTTATCACCCTGACCTGCGAATGCTGTGCCATGATGTGGGAGAGTACTTCATGTGACCAGACAGTGAATGGGACAACCATGCACTAGGAGACTCCTGTGGTCCAGGCTTTTCTTTGCAGGCTGCTGTTTCTTGTGCTAGGACCAATGCTGCTTTCTCTGCCTCTTCATGTGAGCAGCTGACCACTTGGATATGGCCATGCTCTCGCTTTTGTAAAAAAAAAACCCACAATCTATGCATCTGTTTTGTCTTTTGTTGTGATTTCTAAAGAAACAGCAAATCTCTCTGTTTTGACAAGGTGTGAAGGTACTAGTAGCAGCTGGAGATTGCTACCTTGCATGCTGAAACATTTACCAATGGAATTGCATATTTCTATCCTGAGCATTTCCTTACTTGCTGGCTCTGACACAAGCCCCGCAGCACTTTAAAGGGCTCCAAGCTGACTAAATCAGCTACAGCAGAGAGCATGCTGAGAAGGACTCTAAACCTCTCCCATGTTCTGGATGCTGCTGCTAGAGGAAAGTGCAAGATTGTTGTAACGCACAACTTTTTAAGACTGTTAAGTTTTTAATTCGGCCTGTCCCTAGAGCCATAGCTGGACGCAATTTTTTATTTAATGCACTAAGCAGAGAATAGTAAGAAGGCGTTACAGCTTTTTGTCTGTCTTTCCGTAAATCAATTTGGACTACAGTGCCTCACTAATCTGTTGGCACAACTTAATAGACGGTATCCACACCAGCCATTTTTGCCTAGTTATAGTAGTAATTCCTCAGCTGTATTCTACCCTCAACCTCTTCAGGAATCCCTGGGCTGCATGTATCTGTTTTTAAAAAACCATACTGGCAGCAGGTAAAGGTTATAGAAGGAAAGGCAATGTTCCCTGTGTTTGCTAGGTCAGTTTCCAGTGTTTCAGTTTTGCCTGTAGGCTGACATTTTATAGTTAGCATTTTTCACATTGTGAGCTGTGTTTCTCTTTCTATCTGTAATACATAAGCCCACGTTTGAATAGCAACCCCACATAGCCACCAGTGAGAACTATTAAGTAATCTCCTTCTACAGCCCCCTTTCAAGAGCTCAACCTGTTCGTGAACACGGGGTGGGAGGGTAGGTTTGTCACAAGTTCCGCCTTCAGCCCCCTATTGCAGTACTAGCCACTGCCCCCGACTCAGAGACTGAACTGTGGCATTTGGTGAAAGGTCACCAGCTCAAATTTCAGCCGGCATCATCCAAGCGACTAACATTTCAAATCAGTTAGAAAAGGTGTCACCTTTAAGGCACAGGACTAGCCTATATGCCAGTGGAAGTGTGAATCAACCCTGATAGCTCTTGTGTAACGTTTATATTAGAGGGCAAATCTCCCATGGTCTGTCCAATTGAGGTTTTTTTTTTTTAACCTTTCTATGCTGTTCCAACCCATCTTACTGAGCAGTTCTCAGGCTTATAAAGAGTTATCAGACACTTTTCAAACAATTTGATTTCTCTCCCCCTCTCCCCTCCTTAAATAGTTTATATAGCGTAATAATTCAGTTTAATCATTCAGCATTTTATCACTCAGTGGGATCACAATATTTATTAAACAGGGTAAAGTTTTTATGCAACCAGGTCTTGTGCCTTTACCCAAGTTCTATTTTTTTATTTCTCTTCTTGCTCCACTGTGGGCTGCAATATTTCTGGAAAGTTTGGGTGTAGAGTCTGTGTTGTTTACATATTAGTGTAAGTTAAGTGCTTATTGAAGGGGTGTTGAGCAGCACCTTAAAGCATTTTGCTTTATGCATACTAAAAAGTATCTCTTACTCGTAAAAAGCATTTGGGGATTTTTCAGTCTGAAAAAAAAAAAAAAGAAAAAACAAAGAGGCAAATAATGGACTTGGACCTTGTAGCTCTGAGGACACTCTTTGAACCACTAACTCCAAAACAAACTTTCTGTTGGAAGGTGATCTGAACTTTGTCTTTTTGACCAGTATAAAAGATCACTTGGAACGAACAGTGAAGAGGATTCGCGTGTGATGTTTTGACAAATGTTAGAAGCCATAGGCTAACCCCCACATCATTTCTTATTTGCTAAATTGATAGGGTATTCCGATAGTATTCTAGTAACACAGCAGAGAGATTTTGCCTTAAAAGAATTTTAGTACTGGTCAGGCTGACCACTGCCATGATGACGAAATAATGTGCAGAATGTAATGGCTGTGCCTTAAGCCAGCAGATCTGTTTGTGTGTATAATGTGAAAGCTGTCCCCTTCTTTTATTAATAGCACCATGTGCTACCCCAGAGCTCCCTAAATATGTTATATTTTGGTTTTATACAAAGTTTGTTTGAAGAAGGAAGGTCTCCTAACCTGGCAAAACTGCTCTGGAATATTTACCCTGTGACGTGAATCATATCATATACTTTAACTAGATCACAGCGGTAAAAAAAAGTCTTCAAGATCACTTTCTTCTTCCACCATTGCCTTACAGGACATTGTGTGAAAACTGCCTGTTGCTCCACCTGAGGAGCTCTGCTCACCAGTCCTTCCTCCGTGTTAGAATGAGACTTGAAAAACATTCCCAAAGCTAAGCATATGGGATGTCAGCAGCACTGAATGGTGTCTCTCTACCTGTTGCTACTATTCAGTGCTGTCAATCTCCAAGGCCTCTGCTTGAGGCTGGTTTCAAAGTAGAAAGCCTTAGCATTCAAATTCCTTTACAACTCTCTAAGTAATGTATTGTTCATAGGTGAAGAGACGCTTTTAGGAAAATCCAAATAAATGCTAAAGATTAAAAAAGATGTGCAAAGGGAAATCAAAACTCTTTGCCTACAGCTGCAGTTCCTATTGACAAAAGCAAAGCTAGGTATATGTTTTGTTATTGAATTTTGTTCTGTGTTCCTGGTATGATTTTACTGCAGTAATTTGGGTTAAATGAATTATAACAATGAAAGTCAACGAAAGTCTTCTTCTTTAACTCCAGGTTTTCTTGTTTTGCTTGTGGGCTTTCCAGATCTTCTGCTTAAAAATGAGAGAATGCTGCTAATAAGTAAAATGAAGGCTACAACAAATAATTTTTCTTACTGCCTTATCTCAGTGGGAAGATAGTATTGTAATTAAAATCCGTAATTGTCATGTTCCAGATAGCATGTACCTAGTTCACTGAGATTTCTGTCTACCTTCACATTAGCATCATGTGAACCAAGTGTATTGCTTGTAGGGGGTTACTGGCAGTATAATTGCGAATCTATATTTACATGGTGCAGTACAATGTCAAAGCTGACATAAAATTTAATTTTGTGAATTGTGACACAGACATACTTAAATCAGGTAAGCTTCAAGCTTCATTTGTAGGTTATTGAACACATAATTGCTTTGTAACCAGTCTAGCCACAGCTCACCGGTACTTCTCATTCATGCAAGCCCTGTAATATTACAAGTAGCCCAGACTAGGAATGAAGTCATTAAAATGAGATTGCATCAGACCAGCTAGCAACATAAAATATCTTTAATAAATGTATGCTTACATGCACCCTGCATCTCCTGGTTTTTCCCCCTGCATCTCTACAATAGCAGTCTTGCTAACGCTGAAACCCAGGTTCCACTGAACTGCCTTGCCAATGTGGTGTTCTTAGTCATGCCTGTGCTCCCATAGCGTTCACCTCTTCAAAACCTTTCTCTATAGAGAAGGCCAAAAGAGGATGGGTAAACAGGGATTAAGGTGATAGAGGAAGAGAACTCCACCATCAGAAGTCACAGCCGGATGGGTGCTCTGCTGTGGGGCACTATGGCATGTGTGGTTACTGATGCACTCTGCCTTCGTTCCTGGTGCCTTGTGAATTGTGCGCTTTGCCTTGGCTGTGCTGAGCTCGTTGCTGAGTGGCAGCTACAGGAAAGCAGTTTCCAGCTAAGAGGCCAGCAAGAGTTTCGCATTATAAGCAGTCTAACACACAATTAGAATATGTTGTTAGAGCTGCACATCACTGATTTCAGTGCATGGGGAGGGCAGTCGAGCAGTGGTTGCTCAGATGTAGTTCCACCTCAGGCTCCTTCCTTGCATCCTAGAGGCGCTGTGGAGCCAGACTGGAGTGCAGTTATCCTAGGCACTCAATCACATGGTCTCAGAAATATCTTAATAAACTCTGACCAGCAACGCAGCCAACAGCTTCGCCTCAAAATAAAACAGCTACCCAGGATCTCAACACAGCAAGAAAGCGTTTTGTCCAGCTGAGAAGGCAGGAACTCTGGTACCCAGCAAAAATGTCTGACAAAACCCCCTTTGAAACGGATATGCTGACGCTCACACGATTCGTTATGGAGAAAGGACGCCGTGTTAAAGGAGCAACAGGGGAACTGACACAGCTGCTCAACTCCATGCTGACTGCCATAAAGGCCATTTCGTCTGCAGTCAGAAAGGCAGGCCTTGCCCACATGTGAGTTGCCCTACCTAGCAATATGGGGAGGAAGAGGAGGTAGAGAGAGAGAGCTGCTTGCGCGGCAAAGCTGGGGAGTGGGCAGGGATGACTACTAAGTATGTTGGAAGTGTCTTTTTTAAGATGAGTGACTGAAGGCATGAGGTTAGAGCCTGGATTATCAAGAGTGGGAAGCGGGAGATCTCTCTTTCTGGAGCATTTTAATATTTGGTGCAAGATAAACATTTAAAGTAACTGCTGTTCTGTAATATGTTACTCTAAAAATGTAAGTCAGAACTTCGATGCACTGCTCACCTTGTTATCCCTTGTAAATGTTGATATTGATCTATTTTTAAATCTACTGAGAATTTGCAGAATATCACATGACAACATTTTTAGTGCAGAATATTGTGTCATGATATTTTCTGCCACATCCAAGCCCATTGCTGAGCTGTGCAAATTGAGGCTTGGCTTATCTTGGGAAGCTGATGTTCTGCCTGACTGCAGTGTAAGTAATGGTCTAAAGCAGCAGCCCTGTGAGAAATGACATATGCTGCCATGCGTGAGTGCGTTTCTCCTTCCTCAAGCAGTATCAAGATTATGGGGTGGGGGGTGGGGGGGTGCGGAAGTCTTAAAAAGCCCAATATGAAAAACAAACATAACAATTTGGCACCTAGTGGTTTAGCAAATGGAATAAAGAATTGCCTTAGCAAAGCCTGGAAGAATGAACCGAGCTGTTCCTCACACACCCAGGTGAAATAGACATCAGTGTTATTCTTTTAATGGCGACCTATCTGAAGCAGTTCAGAGAGCTGGAATGTCTTAATAAAATTGTACAGGTTTTGACATGTATTGAAAGATATGTTTCTGTGCATGCCTTTGTGTGTACATATGCATACATGCATAAAAAAGCCAGGGAATATAAGTGGTTCTTTTTTTTTTCTTTTTTTTTCTTTTTTTTTTCCCCATGGAACCACCAAAGTGCGCAACACTGGGGTTTTTGTGCTTCTGTTGACTATTTGGTTAAAGTCCTCAATGAACTTTGCAAACCATGTCTCAGTACTATCATCACCCCCACTTTACAGGCACGGACCATAATATGTAGAGAGGACATGAGACATACTCCAAGTTTAACAGCAGCGTCAGTCTCCTATGCCGTAACTGTACTTTGTCTCTGTACTTGCTAGGCAAAGCTCAGCTGTTTTGCCTCCCTGACTTAGAGGAACAGTTACTTTTATCTCACTTTTATCTTTCGATATGCAACCTCTGAAGTATTTAATAAGTGGGGCGAACTCTTATTTGATAGACTAGAGTTGGAATAGCCACCTAGCCTACAGCACACATGGCTACTGTGCCAGATGAATCTTCCCTTCAGAAAGAAAACATCTATCATGTTAAGAAGCAAATGCCGCTTTCTGTAAACAAAAGCTTCAGGTGATGACCCAGAAATAGCTACGTATCCAAACACAAAAAACAGGAACTTGCACCATACAAATTACTGGAACTTAAGGTGAAATTTTGGAAATTCCCAAGGCAAACTTTCAGCCACAGTCACTGGCTTGCATCTATCTGCATTTGTGATGTCAGACAGCACAGATTTTTCTTCTGCCTCAAAATAGTAGACTGTAAAGTGACTTCTTTATGTTAAAGAGCTCAGCATGAATTTTTAACAAATTTGCCATTTAAAGGAGGACTTTTTCCAAGCCACAGACTTGAGATGGAATGTGCCTGAAAACGCACTAACTGGACAATGGATCCTTTCCAGTATCTCAAGCTTGGCACTCCAAAATATAGTGCCCAAAATGCTCAATACTTCTGAAAAGCATAGGCAACTTTGAGCTTTGAGTAAGACAAAAGACCTACCCTCCCCTCAACTAAGGCCTGCTGATGACCAACATCCTAGAGATCAATTAGTTGCCCCTTTCCCATTCCCTTTTTTGTTTTCATAGTGAATAAACATGCTATATATATTCCCTGTACGACTCCTTATACTTCTATGTGCCCAGACCATCCACATTAGGTCTAAACAGTACTTCCTCAACTGGAAATCTCAGAAATATGTGTACTACTATATACTACATCATTAGTATATTGCTAAAATCAGGATAGGGAATGGAAGCATCGTCATAGCTCAGCTGAGCAACACCAAATAAAACAGACCTTGATCCTGAGATACAGTAGAGCATGGGGAATTATCTAGGGGTGTCTGATTTTGGGGTGGCTGAGTGGACGTGGGTTAAAGGACCACCACAGAGCTCTGAGCAGACAGTGACAGAAAATAATGCAGAAGTTAACTGCCCCTTCTCCTTCCGCAAAGCTGCGACCAGCTGCTTCACGGGGCTGCTAGGGAAGCCTGGCACCCACCAGCTGGGCTGTGGGCTCTGCTCCTGGCTTGGAGAACATCCAAGCAGCAGCAAAAAGACTCAGGTGAAGCCCCAAAATGATGCCATTGCCCTTTTGCTTTCTCATGCCTGCTTTTATTTTCTAGTAGCAGCTGCAACCACAGCCTAATGCACCTTAGCAATTTAATCCAAAGGTTAGAGGTGTGGGAATATGACAGGAAGGAGCCATCTTGACTTGTTTTTTTCCTAAAACCCTGTGACATTGGACTCCCTCAGTTTTCTTGATATTTTTACTTTTCTGTAGGTTTGGTATAGCTGGCACTGTGAACGTGACTGGTGATGAAGTGAAGAAGCTGGATGTATTATCCAACTCCCTGGTGATTAACATGCTCCAGTCCTCCTACAGCACCTGCGTCCTGGTCACGGAGGAGAACAAGGAGGCCATCGTCACCCCGAAAGACAAGCAGGTCTGTGTAGCTCCTGCCTTCAGGGGGGTCATCGGCTGAGGCAGCAGCAGGTGGCACTCTTGTTTCAAGTATGAAACCTGGGCTTGGAGCCAAACCAAACCCTTCCTGGGGGAATTTAGAAAATTTGCACCATTACTGCATTGTTTTGATTAACAATTGCGGTGGATGGCATGCTTTCAACAGCTAAAGGAGCTGTGGAGGGTAAAACTATTATTAAAGTTTTGTGAAGGGGGAAGAACAATTTTTTTGGAGCTTGTTAACAAACACCAGATCCCAAGTGTAAGTGTACTATTACATTCTCTGACCACTGATGTAATGGGTTTGAATTACGTTAATATTTAGGCAAGATAATATGAGATGAGAGGCTGGCAGAACTGGGTTTTATGTTACATGTCCAGAGGAAACACCTGACTGCTTCATCAGGCTTCCCCCAGGAGGGGATCCTGTTGCAGTGAGATACTGCTCATGCTAACATAACCTGCCCTATCCCCAAGATGTTTTCTTTCTGCCTTCTTACCCTCAAACCTCACATCACAGGCAAATCCTTTCATTTGGAATAAAATGTAATAAAACAAAACATTTACTTGAGGAAGATGCTTGTTTCCAGAACGGGTCGCTCCTTTTGCTTTCAAGTGATTTCTTGCATTGCTTGGCAGCAGAGGACTGCTCCCTTCTATCATCAGATTTTGTGCTGTCTGAGCAGAGATGTGCCCTCTCGTATTTCTCTGTCAGGCCCTGCAGGGAGTGGGTGTTGTTTTGCAGGGCCAGACGGCTTAGCCTTCTCTGACAAACCGTGTCAGGCGTGCTTGGAGGGCTAAACACAGTCCTAGAAACATGAGTTTTGTCAGGTAAAAGGAGAAACAGTGCAAGACTGCATATCATTTAGTGCTTCCTTTGCCATTTCTGTTTTAGGGTAAATATGTGGTGTGCTTTGACCCCCTTGATGGCTCATCCAATATAGACTGCTTGGCACCAATAGGAACAATATTTGCTATCTACAAAAAGGTAAGAGGATGAACAAAGCACACAGGGTGGTGAGAGCAAAATTTCTTGGGTATATCAACTAGCTTAGTTTCTTTCCTAGGTCCTGTAAGTGTCTTTGAGATCAACAGAACCTTAGAAAGAGTAGAAAAGGTAGCACTTGAGATTCACGTATGTTAAAATGCTGCCTGAATTCCCAGGAAGAGGACACTCAGCCCCATGAAATTGTTAGTGGCAGCACTTCCCTCTTCCAGACATACAGGTGCTTAAACAAAACCCTCTTGCCATCAAGCAGCTGGTTAGCTCCTTCAGTGTTGCTTTAGTCACTGCAGGAGAGATGAGGGGTGTCATGGCGCCTACAAATCACAGTATTTGTCTTCCTGGACAGTGACTGGGGAAGGCTGACAGTCACTGCATGGACTGTATCACGGTTAGCAAAGTGGAGGCCTCCTGCTGCGAGTTGCCAAGCCTGTTACGAATGGGAGTTCACAAGCATGCTAAGGATGGAGGCCACCTGAGGCTGAAGGAAGCAGTCATCTACAGCCACTTGGGGCCTGCCAGCATGTCTGCTCCCACGGGGCTGCACAGAACAGCAACTGCGCAGCCAATTAACAAACATTAATAGTTAGAGTCATGCCAAGTCTTGTGATTTGATTGCTAATCTCCCAGCAGTTGGTGTTTTTCCTAAAGCCTGAGCTCACAGTCATATGACTATGGGAGACCCTCAGCCATTACTATTGTGAAGTAGTGGTTACAATACTTGTGACTGAAGAAAAGTTTTTGCAGACTCAGACACTACACTTCAAACACACAAAGATACTTTTTAAAATCCGCTTTCAGGTTTTAACTCATAATTCTCAACTGGCTAGTCCACATTTTATACATTTCTGGTAGGCAATACATTAATCATCACTGTTAAGAATATTCATCTACTAGTAAACCAACTAGTTACAGTACAATCTCAACAGGGCCATGGCACAAGCCAAGTGCTGCCATACGGCTGTCCACACTGTCAATGGTTAGTGCAAACCCCCATCGCAGATGCAGCCCAGGTCAGACAACACTGAAATGATACCTGGGTATGTCTTGTGGAAAGAGCAGCCCAGGGACTACCTCCAGTTCCATCTACCACCTTGCTTTTTGCAGGGAAGAGAGCTTAGCTGTTTGGATGCAATCCGTGCCACCTGCCCTTACGGTAAGCAAAGGGTCCTCCACCCTTTTAATTTATCTCTCTAAAGATAGCCTAAAAGACTACAGGACCTCCCAACATTTACAGTAGGCAATAGGTGCATTGTTCACTATTCTTAAAGGTGGTAAGCACCACCTTACAAATACCAAACATTAGCTTTCTCTTTAGAAGTGTTGTGTTAAGTTACTCTGCTTAGCTATAAAGGCAAGTGCTCAGTGTAATTAATACAGCTTAGCAGGTTGAAATGCCCATCTTTAACTTAGCTGTTAATGTCTGTAAAGACTATGGAATGTGTAGTCTTCCCTAGGATTCTGCTGCAGAGTAGAAACATTTCCCAAAGAACTCATGTCTTTCCCAAATGCTCAATGTGGTTTCAATTTATTTTCTGATCCTTCCATAGTTGTTTTTGTTCTAACATACATTAACATATTTATTGTAAATACTGTTTCTGAGTTACTGGTTTTCACATGTGTGGATACCCTTCAGTGCTTCATAAAAAGAAAATTGCATTGCTTTGTACAGATGCTTCATATCCAAATGAAAGCCTTGCTGCTAGGATGAAGCACAGTTTGTCAATTACAAATACAACCATCAGTTTTCCCTGGGAAATTAGAAACAATTTTGAATTTCCAGACTTTCACTCGCATAATTCTTTCCATTAAAATGCTAATTCTAAAGTACATGTTAATTAATGCACCTTCCTCTCAGACAAGACAATTTCACAGCAACACTATTAACCTTAAACATTATTAACGCCAAACTCTTTGAAATAATAAAATAATAATAAATGCTTTATTGTTGTTACTGAAGGGTAGTGTGAAAGTAATGAAAGTGAGGTGTTTATCCCAGTGGATAAGAATCACTTAAGAAACAAATCATAATTTCAAGCAATTTAAGGTTCATTAACATAATTCTGGAAAACCTAGAACAATTGTAATTCCAAAGGATGAACTTTAGCACCTGTCTGATATTTGTTACCTTCCGATTCTCAGATGATTGCATGACTGATTTTCTCACCATGTCAGCATCTTAATTTCCAAAGGCACACACACCCTCTAGAACTGAAAAATTTGTCTCATAAAAAGATAAATCAGGACTTTTCTACAAAAGCCAGACTTGGCCAATCCATTTAATTTCAAATCTGAAAATGGTTCTCTGGCTGCTCCCCATTGAGAACCACCACCATGGTGGCAGGTACTGCTGCCTCCTGCCAGAAAAGCACTGCATCAGTTTCTTAGAGAAAAACACAGGGAAACAAACACCATCTGAAGTTTATTTAATTTTCCACCTGGCTTTTACTTTGTGAAGCATAGGTGGTATTGTTAAAAAGACCAGGAACATCAGAACAGTGGGGCTGACGGAGCAACATTGCTGAATCAGCAGGAGCCAGAGCAGGGGACAGAACCTTGGCAATCACTGCTGCTGAGGGGCTCGCAGCTGCTGGAGTGTCAGGATGTGGTGATAAAAAGTATTTTTTTGCTTGGATTCTTCCCAATTTTTCATGCCACTAAGCTGAACCTACTGTTCTCAATTCATATTGCTGGTTTGTTTCATTCTGGTTTAATTTGTAAGTTTGCCCAGTGCCTCAGATATATTTTATTTCCCTCCTTTTCATTGTCATCAAGACAATGTCCTCCCCTCCATGTAGGCCCTCACAGAGAAGGTGTAAGAATTCAGGGCAAACTCAAAAGACACTCGTGAAACATGGGATACAAATGGAGACTGGGAAATCAAGTCTGTCCAGAGCTGCTCCCAGTGCTGATGAGAACTCCCCTATTTGATGTGGGAAAATCATACATGCAAAAATTTTCAAACTCAGATATCACCTGAGGGTACCCTTATAGCCAGAATCTACAGACCTTGTTTCATCTGCTTCACACCAACATCAAGCCAAAGTGACTGTGTCAACACTTGTTGGAGCTTCTCTGCAGTCCCTCTGCCTATTGCAGTGCTTTGCATAAAGACACCTAAAGAGTTTTCACTACCAGCATCTCATAGTCAAAATATAATGGAAAGGAAACCCATCTGTGTATCAGAAAGAAGTGAAAATATTCAGCAGCTATCAGAGATGACTGGCCAGCTTAATTCCATGGTTTGTCTCACAGTACATGGTACTTGGCAGGACAAAACTCCTGCAGTCCTAACAGTGAGATATCAGCTGATCTCTAGATTTTTTACATTCTGACAAGCTTTGCAAAATGTTTGTTTGAGATTGAGCTCTTTTCCTTCCAAAACACAGTTGTGAATAATGATGGAAAAAAAAGTGATTTCTGCCCAACTATCCATCTCCCAAGGGAGAGTTTGTCTGTTTGTTCAGAATAGTCAACAAATATGTGGTTTCTCAGCCATATAAACATAGAAAATGCATTTAAGAGATGGGACTGAAAAACTCATCTCAGAAAAATACGTTTTAAATCGATATGATGTGTAACCAGCAGCCACATACACTGTATATACACCATACTCTAGAAAATGAACCTCTTTACTGTGTTTATCCAAAATTAATTCTTATTTAATGAGGAAAGCATACAAAAATCTAGGAAAATCATAATAAGTTTGCAACTATTTGTGTAAATGTATGTGTAATTCTTCATTTAGTGTTGCAAACAATCTGAACTAATTTTTTCTCCCCCAGAAGAACTTGGCAAAATAATAACAATAATTAAAAGTTTTTAGCAAAATGCAGCTAAAAACTGTAAAGTAACAAAAGAAACAAAATCTTTCAGCTGAAAATGAAAATATTTAGATGTGGAATTACTGTCTTCATATGCCAAGAAAGATGTAGTTTTGATGTCCCACATCTCAGATTTCCTCTAGACGTTGGCATACAAAAGGTGAACACAATCCCCAGGTTACCCTTAGCCTTCCACCTTGGTAGGACTTTGATGGGCACCCTGAGAGCTCTTTTCCATGGGGCACAGCAGAGAATTTCTCCATTTGCTGGAGGAGAGGTGTTCTCCTTTGGAAAATATCTGTGGAAGGCAGTCTTGATTTTTTAAAGAATTTACTCAATATTCATCAAATATTTTGTTTCCTACACTAAACAGTCTCCACTGATTTATTTTTTTTTTTTAACCAGATATTTTGGGCTAGACCTGCTATTTCTATTTAGCTGCTATTCAATCTAATTAGGCCCATGCAGTCACTGAGAAATTGTCTGAGTTTGTGTGTGCTGGTTTTGGCTGGGGTAGAATTAGTTTTCTTCACAGTAGCTAGCATGGGGCTATGTTTTGGATTTGTGCTGAAGGCACTGTTGATAACACGGGGATGCTTTTGTTACTGCTGAGCAGTGCTTGCACAGTGTCAGGGCCTTTTCTGCTTCTTACATCGCCCTGCCAGTGAGTGGGCTGGGTGTGGGCAAGAGTTGGGAGGGGACACAGCCAGGATAGCTGAGTCCAACTGACCAAGAGATATCGCATACCACATGATGTCATGCTCAGAAACAAACCGGGGGGGGGGGGGGGGGGGGCAGAAGAAGGAAGTGGGAGTGATGGTGTTTGTCTTCCCAAGTAACTGTTACTTCTGTACTTACATTATGCATGGACCCCCGTTGTCCTGGGGATGGCTGAACACCTGCCTGCCGATGGGAAGTGCTGAACGAATTCCTTGTTTTGTTTTGCTTGTGCATGGGAGTTTTGCTTTACCTGTTAAACTGTCTTTATCTCAATCCATGGGTCGTGTCACTTTTACCATTCTGCCTGTTTTCCCCATCCCATGGTGGTGGGGAGCTGGCGAGAGGCTGCCTGGTGCTTAGTTGCTGGCTGGGTTTAAACCATGGCAATAACATCCAAACAAACAATATAATGCTAAACCAGGGCCTGAAGAAAGGATCTCACTTTAATTTCTTGTGAACCACCATCAAAGCATCCACAGAAGACCCACCACAACTGACAAGCTTTTAAAGAAACATTAATACCAAGCATTCCCTTCCCATTTCATAGTCCCAGGCAGTGGTTCTCTTTCCTTACCCCTACAGTCAAACTCTTGTAAGCCGTGGCTGAGGCACACAGCCAGAGCTGACTGGAAATATTTGCACCAGATCTGCTTGGGTTGTGGTTGTTCAGTGATAACCAAAGTGCAAAACCAAAATGCAAGTGTTGGAAATTGATTAAAATCCCGAAGTAAAATGTCATGTGAATATTCTATGTAGAGTTATATATGCATACCTGCACACACACACACATTACATATGCAAATGCATTTGTTATTTCCTATATAATATGAACATTTCTATCACTTCAGTTGCCCATCTCTCCACGAGCAGAGACCAATGCACAATCTTGGTTACATCATGTTGCACCATCTACCCTTTTATTCTGCATTACTGGAAGAAATTTGTCTGTAATGCTAATCATCGTGTTCACCGCGCAGCTACTCCTTCTGAGGAGTGTCAGTATGACAGTTAATGTTTACATTTACAGAAAGTTAGTACCTCTGTTTTGTCTCAGATTTCTGATGATCTTGAGTTAATACACCGGGCTGTAATGCTAAGGTATCAGCTTTGTTGTAGGTATCGTATTGTTTGCATGATGCATACAAAATAAAAAACTCGCAACATCCTGTCCCAGTGTTCACACATACTTGCACCAAACTTGTCCTGAACTAGTGGGAACAAGCTCTATTTTGCTTATTTCAAAGGCATGTGTAGACACAAAAAGGAAATCTGCACCGCATTATTATTAAAGTGTTGTTTTTATTGTTCCCATAAGAATTTAACCTTCAGTCCAATGGTACTTTTTCCTCAGGAAACAGACGATGAGCCCTCTGAAAAAGATGCTTTACAGCCCGGACGCAATATTGTTGCTGCAGGCTATGCCTTGTATGGCAGTGCTACACTGGTTGCCCTCTCCACAGGGCAAGGAGTGGACTGCTTCATGCTTGATCCGGTACAGTCATGGTGTTAATCACATTGACACTGTGTTTTAAAGCTTTCCATGCTTGGGTTTACCCATTTTTGTTACTCTTTGTCTCTGTAATCTAGGCAAGCTACACAATTCTTTTTCTCGACTGTGTCCTGGAACATCCCACCTCCACCTTACAAGTGTTTAATAATACACGAGTATGTTCAATGAAGTTCTTCCACAGAGAGAAAAAGCAAGAACAAGAAAAAAGCAGGAGTCCTTTAAATTGAGGCAAAGACACTGTTCAGAGTAAATTTTCTTAAGTGTTTGTGCAAACCAGCGGTCTGGCTTGAGCGAACAGGATTTCAAATGCTATTTAAATTAAACTCTCTTTCACTGAGTAGAAAAAGCAGACAGAGGTATTGCAACCAAGGCCTAAGATATTACTGGAGGAATGCAGGAATGAGACCACTCACTTGAGAAACCAGCATTAGATGTGGGCAATAACATAGGAGGTTTTTTTGACAAAAGGATTCGTTATGGTCAAAACTCCTTTTAACCTTTATAAATAGGCTCATTCCAAGCTGGAAGAACAGGGAGATAAACTGCTCTGGCTAGAGATAGAGGAATTGAAGGTGAAAGTTGCACTCAAATGGCAGGCAGTAACACCTGGGGGTAGCTGGCAACATTCACTTTAAGACACTTAGACAAGACAGGCAAGAAGAGTTCAAAAATCAGAAGGCAGTGTAGTTTCTTAGTTTGTAACCTTATGGTTTGTGGTCAGAGATTCATGATCCATCTGCTTTCAGGGCTGACTGGTGTTCTTTTGATATGTTAACTATTAGAGTAGAATTGCTTTCTGTTTACAGTACCAATGTGGCAAGTCCTGATGAACTTAATGTAGATGTGGTGCTTTCTGCTCTGTTTGAAGTAGTGTGAAGCTATACACAAGACTGGAGCTGAAAGGACCAAGCTGTGCTAGTGTTTCTGCCATCTCTAGTGTGATAACTGTAACAGAAAGTCAACAGAATTTTCTGATGCTTGCTAATAGCTCGTCTATCCTGTTCTTCTGTAGGGTCTTGGTGAATTTATTTTGGTGGACAGAGATGTTAAAATCAAGAAGAAAGGGAAGGTATACAGTCTCAATGAAGGTTATGCGAAGTATTTTGATCCTGCAATGACAGAATATTTACAAAAGAAGAAATTCCCTGAGGTAAGAAAATATTAGCACTGTACCCAATGCACCTCCTGCTGGCAAGCGCTGCATTCCACAAAGTCCTGGCCAATGGGAAAGGGTTTGAAGGCCTTGCTAAGTTCAGCCCCATGTAACTCTTTCATGCCATCAGGTCTATTTTGGGTATTTATTTGATGTGTTTTTTTCTGATGCCCTTTCATCTTTTATATCCTAGAGCTCGGTAAGTAAGGTTCCTCCACTGTGCGGAGGAAAATATGCTGTGCATCTTCATGCACAACTTTTTCAAAAAAGCTCTGAAACTCTACCAGCAAAATGTAGGGGTACCCTTGTTTACTAGCTTATCTGAATATGCAGCTCAGTCATATGTGCATCTGGGCATTTGGGGCTGGATTCCACATACTTCCCAGAAGGTGCTTGCAGGGATTTGGGTGACATCTCCTCCCTGTACATGATTACATCTGAGAAATGCAGTATCACTCTTGCACTGTGTACTTGCATCATATGGAGCACAAACCAACCCACAGATTGAGAAAAATAAAGGCAAATAAAAACATTGTGAGGCACAATTTCACTATATTCAAGAGGATTATACTGTATTCCTCAGAGAGATAAAGCCGAGAACATCCTGTGTCTGATGAACTTCCTTGTCGGGACATAGAGCTCTGAATGGCCTCTAGTCAATGCTAGGGGGACACAATACAAACTCTCAATGTGGAAAGCTGGAAGATCTCTAGAAAGTGTGACTGTGAATAGTAAGTCATAATGAAATATGGTGATGTGCAATAGCTCAGGACTGAATTTGGCCAGGAATCCAGTTTTAATGCTCTTCCTGTTTAAAAAAAAAAAAAAAAAAAAAAAAAAAAAAAAGCCAAAAGCCATAGGATTATTTTTTAAGCTATTAGTTGTCGTTAATGCTTATACAGGGCTTATGTAAAAATCAGTGTACCCAGCAGAAAACTTCAGGGTGCTGTACAAGGGAAACGTAGCAAGTAAGAGTTTAAAAAACCGTCATATGAGAAGCTCCTTCTAAGCTGCAAATCTGAATTTACTACATTGGATATAGCTGCAATGCTGACCTCTTATCAAAACCTCTTTTCCATATTATCCAGATTGTAGCTACAGAGGGTGTCACATCACAGCATTTTAAAGATATTAATTTTGAATATTTGAGGTTCTTTTGAAACTTCAAAGTCTGCTTTCAGTCCCGCTGTGAGAGAAGCAGAAGACCACCACAGAAATTTCATGCTTCCTGAAAACTAATCCAGCTGGGAAAGAGAAAGAAGTCTGTCCTTATCATTCTGCTCATGTTATGCTGAGCTATGTTTTCAGTATAATGCACTAACACTGGATTTGTTAATTTGCGGTTTTGCAAACCACCCAAGTGTTGTTTAAAGTAAAACTCTTAAGCAAATAGTCAACCCCAAACAGCTATAGAGACAAGAGATTTCAAACTCAGTGGGAAGAGCAGATAGAAATATTTCACCACAGATTCAGTGGGGATAGCTCTATCATGTGATTTGCTAAATCCTTAGATTAGGACATACAGGAAAAAAAACCATTTGCAAACACTATTTTATCTCAAATCTGTGCTTCATTTGAGGAAAACCTATTGAAAGTGTTGTTGCACTAATGCCACAGAAGTTGGCAGAAGGTGTTTTTGTTACTTTAAGGCAAACAGCACAGTAGTGCATGGCTTATTTGGGGCAGGTGAAACCTCCTCAAGGGTGCTGAGCAGGCACATAGCTTTGCTGCTCTGAGACATAGAGTTGTCTGCATAAGCACCAAGGCACCAATGTTACAGCCACAAAGCACAAGGAAGTGTCCTGCCCATCTGAAAGCTTGTTATGAACCTGAGTTTTCAAAACAGCATAACTCAGCTCCTTGATTTAAAAAGGACATTGTATTTGCATTGTGGGAGGACAAGAGAGAAAAGGTGTTGCCACTTTTTCATAGCATGAAACCTGCTTCCTGGCATCATTTGTAAGTCTCAGCAGCTACAGCTACACTGGTGATGATCCTGCCTTCCCTACAGTGTCCAGATGGAGCACTGCACAGGTTTGGTCTTTGTCTTCCCCTCTTCCGCACGAAGAAGGGCAATGGCGGGGGGCTGGGGTGGAGTGGGTACCTGCTGGGTACCCCCTGCCTGTGACTTGAGGAGGAGCTGATGTGTAGGGCATGGGGGCATGGGGGACCCTCTCTTACTCAGGCAGACCACTCTTACCCTGTGGCCTTCTGGCCATCAGAAGCCAAGAGACTAGGCACTAATTTCAGCTACTTGTCACTTTCTTATCCCTTTTTTTCCTTTGATCCTACCTCTATTTCCTCCTTCCTGTGGTTCTTGGTAAACATGCTGTTCAGATGACTCTCTAACTTGCCACAGAAAAATGATAAGTTAAAATAAAACCAGAAAAGTTATCCACAACATGCCCCATGTTCTGTATTACTGTCATTGGCAACCAGATATTACAAATCAACCATTTATGTGGAGAGGAGAGATATTCCCTTACTGTCTAACAACAATGTCCCAGATCAGACAGTCTGGACTACAAAGCCACGTTGACCCTCAATGTAATTCTTACTGACCACCTTACGCCTAAGGCATCAATTCTGACTTAAAAGCACTGGAAAAGTGATGCTGTTCTGCAGGTCAGCTGTAAACCTACCATTCTCATGCAGATCTTAGTGGGAAATATTTGTCTAGACACATCTCTTCTGGAATGAGAATCTAGAGTAAAGCCGATTTTTTTGTTAATCATCACAAAATCTCCTGCTGCTTAACCAGCTTGAAGAGGAAACTGCTGTTTGCAAGGCTGCCTGTAATGCAACACTTTACTACAGTCTGCACTGTGTAATGGGGCCTGTTGGGCCAGAAACTATTTCTTCACAAATTTCACTCTAACTGCTTTGCCTAACCTCTAGCTGGCACTGGTTCGCTGACTGTAGAACTCAGAAACACGCTGTGGGCATTGTCATACCTCGTCACTCTGTCCATTTTTATCTTCTCTTCCTACAGCCATAAGAGGAGTCTCATCACACATTGTTGATTAGAGCCATGCAATGGAGGCTCCCTGGTCAAGGATTTGTCTTAGCAATGCCATCAAAAACTTATCATCAACAACACATTTCAGCATGAAGCATTCTTCTGCCAGTCAGCCCAGCTGTGCCTAAGCAACATAAAAATGCTAATAAAAACACTGTGCTTTTGTCACTGTATCTGCATGTGGAGTGAGGGATGCAGGGTGTTGCTGCTGTACTCTTTTCTAAAGACTTTTTTCATCCTACATTTTTAGTCATCATGGTTATGCAAGAAAAACATGGTCGTCTTCCGCTGTGGAGGAATATAACTATCAGAAATCAGTAGAATAAAGAAGTGAAAAAGTGACATCCATCATATTGTGAAGAAAAAAATCACAGGACCTATCTGCTATGAGCCATTTTTGTTCCTCTGTGTTAAGCAAAAAAATGCATTGGAAAAGGTGAAACTAAGAGCAATCACAAGTTTACCCAAACGCCATGGATGCTGACCAAAGGAACATCAGCATTCTCCAACTCTTTCACTAGCATCAGCCAAAGCAGTGCGAAGTGCTCACTGAGCAAACACACAGCTTGGCATTACTCAGAACTTGGGATGAATCTCCCTACCATTCATACTCTGTTACTTTGTTTGAGATGGAAGTCTGAGAGATATGCCAACACACATGCAACACCTATTAACTTTCTTATCTGTCAGAAAAATCATGAGTGACTGAACTAGAGAAACAAGAAGTAACGTTTCTAGTAACTCAAAGGACCATTCATTCCACCCATGGAGGTAGCTGGACACTAAGGGAAGTGAAAATTTTATTTCAGTCGGTGGTTCAGGTGATAACCGTACCAGAATGGAGGAATTTCTCTTCTGCATTTTTCTCAGCACTATCTCAGCACTGTATTTCTAGCAGTTGAATTTCTATCAGGGTAAGAAGTAACTAAAATTGTCAGTGGCATCTTATCAGCTTCACATAACACCGTCCATGTACACACAAATTGTGTAAATAAGCTGCACATGAATAGGAAATCCAGCACATCCCAAACATATCTGGTGACTTGTACATGAGTGGCTCAGCTGTGCAACTCATGGTCAGTAAGTTTTATACATGTGTGTTGCAGAATCCTTATTTGATAATGTCATAGAAGCAGTTCTTAGCAGCCTTTTCCAGGGCCTGCTTATGGTTGATACTCTAAGACTTTTCTTAACATTTACAAACTTTTCTTGAGACTTGCTTCATTAGCTTCTGAAACCATAAAAGAGAGCTCTTCCTTTGATTGTATTTTTAAAGGTAATTTTAGGTTGTAAACACATCCTTCCCTGAAAATTGTCTTTTCTTAAATTGCAAACTTGCTTTGGTCTCTCTTTAACAGCTCTCAAGGTGTTTCTTTCTGACCTCAGATTTTTGCAGTTGCAAAGTCAAAAATGCAAACAGCTATGAGATGGAGAAGCTGTCATTTGAAGTCTAAATAAGTAATTATTTGAGGGTAAGCCATGAAAAATAAGGGATCAAATACTTAGAAGTATTTTTCAGTTGTGCCTGGAAGTAGTAGGGCCAGATTTAAACAAATCTAAATATAAAAGCTCCAGGCTGTGTTTTATCCATCATATTTTTCACACTTTGTATTGTTATCCTCTGAATTTTCAACAGTTCTCCTAACATGTACAAGAAGAAACAATCATGGGAAACAGCGTAAGTGCAGTTGAACAAGGGTTGTTACCCAGACTGGAACAGTTCTCTGTTCCAATTTTACTACCAGCTGTATCAAATATCCAAGTCTTATATTTAGTGGCTTAGACTTAACTTGTGCCATGTTGCATTATACTGTGTGATTTCATGAGAATCTCTTCCCATTTTAAAAGAGAGTAAATATCAAAACTTCACAGTTGCATAGAACAGTTTGAAATTTTTATTTCAAAATAACATGATGTTTTTCTCTGTCTGTGTTTTTTCTTCCCACTTGTGGATATTTTTGTCCCACCTGACCTCATGATTTTGCTAGGAAGGGTGACTAACTTGTGATGTCTGAATGTCTTGGACCTGGCATTGCTGAACAAGTTCTCTATATATTTCTCTGGATCTAGTATCAGCACAAGGCAAGCTTTGTAGTAAGCGCTAAGATCTTTTATTAGACAACTGATCCAGACAGAAAAAACATGCAGAGGTCTTTTCAAACTTCTAGCATTGCAATACACAAATATGTATGTGTATTAATTGTGCATGAATTCCCAGTCTCCAGTAATTTTCTGGGGAGCCGCAAATTCCTCCTCTGCTTCATTGAAGACAGAATGAGAGACACCAGAAGACCAACAGACTTCTTGGCATAGCAGCTTTCAAAAAGTTTCAGTTTCCCTTTGTATTGTGTATCTCCCCTTCATAAAAATATGACTTGTCACTTTTCTCAGATTGAGCTTATTTGGTGTATATAAATTCTATTTGTGCAAGACACCTTGCTTGTATTCTATATTTCCTACCATACCACTTTTATGACCAGCAAACCTGAGGCTGATACGAATACTTCCCTGATTGCTCTCACTAAAGTGTCCTTTCCTTCCACAATGTTAATTTCTAAGCTGAGAGCAAGGAAAACTACATTCATTAATAAATTGCTGTCTCCCAAACTAAGCTGCAGAATGAATGCTATGTCCGATTTCACAACTTGACAAATAAGTTAGAAGGAAAAAGCTGGAGTCCTCTGGGAACCATTTGGACATGTAGTGAAAAGTGACATCCCTCCTGATGCTCTGGCTTAGGAACTAGTGAAGGATCAGCAATTAAATGGGTACCTTGTTCTGATAATACGAAGAAGCTTTCACTCACTCATTACAGCCGTTGCTTTTTCACAGGCTGAGGGCTGATACCAAATTGTGCAAACAAATTACAGGCACCCTGGTTTCTGTACTGTAAATGCAGCTCTTTAAAGTGCCTATTTTAGAACCCCATAGATGATCACTGCGTCTTACAAAAGGCTAAGTTTTAGCTGGTTTCAGACAATTACAGTGTCCCTAAGCAGCCATTAATTTAAGCAGCTTTGATTCCTTTTTTTTTTGTAACAAAATTACATTGTGCTCTGCTACTAGCTGTCTAGACTGGTAGATATAATGCTTTACTCTATGTTTTTCAGGATGGCAGTTCCCCATATGGTGCCAGGTACGTGGGCTCCATGGTAGCTGATGTTCACCGTACATTGATGTATGGTGGGATCTTCATGTACCCTGCTAATCAGAAGAGTCCTAAAGGAAAGGTAAATCATTTAGCTTACTCTCTGGTGAAAGCAGTCAACCTGATACCTCTGTTTTTCCCAGAGATGTAAAGGAATAGTTTAGATATATACACAGATAATAACTTTCCATCCCTGCAGAAAATTGTTAACGAATATGATGATCAGAAACTGAATTTAGGCAAGAAATTTAGGCAATTGCCAATTCAGGCCAGAAATCTTCCTGTGTGCTTTAATTTTACAGACTACTTAAATGGTCTTCACTGCAACCAAGGGCATTATTCTTTTTCTAAAGAGAAACATTTCAGTACCATAGAAACTTGTTGAGATACCTATGCACACCTGGCAGATACACCAGGGGCCTAAGGAAGACCTCTGCACTTTATACTGGCAACTAGATTCCATGTGGGATACACTGAACTCCAGACAGGGTCTTGCCTGATGTTAGACAACCGAGTTTGCCTACCTCATATTTCCAAAAGGTACTGAGCTTAGAATCACAAGCCCTGCAAACACAAGCTTCTACTAACTGATCTGAAAAACTCTGCCAGTGGAAGGTGAGTTTCATGCATGCTGAGATCAGTATTCTGGGAAAAGATGGTTTCCCGTTTGGAAACCTATACAAAACACACTGTGACTTAATGCAGTGCAATGCAGTGCAGTGACTCCCTGAATCTGCTGGGCCATGGACCACAGGCAACCTCAACTCTTCTCCTACTGCATCACATACCCTTATTATCAAAGTGTAGCTAACCAACTATGCTTTAAAAGAGGTCTGGTTATAAAGGTGATCTGTGGACCACCAGTAACCTGCAAGTCATCCTTAGGAAATCATTGGCTCAATGCATAATAGATTGGTAATGGTGCTCTGACTCCAAGACCACCTTCTTTCCTCGTCCATACCATACTTAAAACCTTCTATTCAAACCTTTTTGTATCATTGGCTGGTATGTGCAGGAATCTGTCCTCATAAAACTACTCGCCCCATGTCCCACACTGATATCAGAACATCCTGATGTCTACAGCTCTTTAGGGACAGAGGACTACTGGTTCCATCCTGATGAGCATGTATTTATCATAACACGAGATCCAAGTGGTCCGAGAAACAAAGAGAACAGGAAAGGAACTTTCTTCAGAATACATAACAGAAAACATCTACATGTCTGTCCAAGCAAATTTGATTTAAATATTTGATACAGCATCCCAGAAAAAACAAAACAATCAAAAGCAACAAACAAAAAAATAAACAGCCCCCCCCAACCCCTCAAAAACCCCCATTAAACAGTGTGGATCTGTTCACGTATCAGAGCAAGAGACAGAAAAGGACTTTGCTGTGTGTGAGAGAAGTGGTTTTGCTGACTGGCCTGTTCAAATCAAACTTTTTGTTTCTAAATCTGTGTAAACCACTGTTGAAGAGAAAAGATGAGAAACGGGACAAAAGAACAAATGTACGAATTATATATTAAGATTTCCGCACGAGTTAGCCTACATTGACTATTGGATTGATCTGGCTTGCACTGCCGTAGTAGAGAGAGTAATGAAAGAAGCAAAATTGTACTATCATTACAAATAAGTTTTCTTCTTTCCTTCTCAGAGTGCAGGTGTATACAGTTCTTTTCACATAAACTTCTTCTTGTTGTAGAGATAATGCCTTTGTGGCAGGTGCCCTGATCATCATTCCCCTGAAAGACAGTCTATGCACTTGGATAGAGAGCTAAGAGGAACCAAATGTCACTGGAATTGATCCAAAGGCTTTAGAACAAATGTAAATGACATGCGTGTAGGCCCTAGCACATAGAGCTCCTTCTTTAAGTTAGAGTGAGAACAAAATGCTCAATACGCAGGGCAAAACCAGCTGACAAATAGATCCTCTTTTCAAATCAGATACGGTTTTGTGACTTAAGCCTTATAGTTCTCTGTCAGGTGAGAAAAGTTAAACCTATCTGAAGACAGAGTCCATCTGAAGACCCCTAAGTATAACTGCACTACTACCTGAAGGAAAACTCCTTTCCTTGAGCCGTGTAGTCACAGTTAAGCAGCAAGAAATGCAACACGTGGTTTCACAGTGGTACCACTGCAGTTTTCTGGCTCATGATCTTCCAAAAGTTGGCCATGTGCTAAGAACAGTGAAGGCTATTGGTCCTATGCTGCCTGTCAGATGGAGTCCTTGTACTAGAAGCAGCACTTCATGGGCTTTAAAGATAAGAATGAAGGTAATACGCACTGTATAAATTTGTGATATATCATGGTTTAATTACAAACATTTTGTTAAAGAAATGACGGGTAGCGAAGTCTGGTGTCCAACCCATTTCTCTGTGTCTATATATGGTTGCATTCTGTCACACTTCCTTTTCCCCAGAAAACATTCTCTCTTTTGGAAATATGAAAAGCCCTTTAAATATAATATGTACGAACATTGTCATACATGAGCACTTGATAGACTGTCAAAGATTCAACTAAACCTACAGAAATAATGTCTGTTAAAAAATAACCAGCTATCATCTATGTCCTTTCAAACACAGAAACTTTTGGCATATGTTTGCATTCCACTGGAAAACAGGCACCCCAGAGATAACATTTTTAAAGATGTGAACACGTATCAGGGTCCAAACCAAAAGGACCTCCATAGCAAAAGGGAAAATTTGCTTCTAATAATTACTGCAGTTACTTCTGAAAACAGAGTCACTGTCTGGAGGAGTTCAGGCCACTAATATCTATTTACATTTCTGAAGAGCAGCAATCAAATCCTGAAATTTGAACCTGGGAACATCAAGTTTCAAACTCCAAAATATCCTGACCAAACACAATGTGATTACCCCAAGCTTTGAGGTAACACATAAAGCTGTACAGGAGAAGAGATTTTGGCTTTTCTTTCCCGGTACTGTTAACTTAGCTGGCTTAACAGTTTTGCTGATGTCTGTGGGCCTGACAGCTACTTTTGACGTTTTTGACAAAGTACAGCTTCACTGGAGCTGCACATCAGTCCGTCAGCTTGGAAATGATGGTGGTGACGCTTGGATGCAGGGCCAATACACTCTTTCTCGAAACAGAAGGTGTTAAGGGAGGTAAGAGGAGGAGAGGAAAGAAGAAGGGGCTGATTGAGAGACATTGCTACTTAGATCAATTGATGTTAACACAAAGTCTTCCAAAATCACAGAAGGAAGGTTAGATTCTGGTAAGTAATTTCCCCCAAAGGCAATCACATGTTCCCTCTTTCTTTCTAGCTCCGGCTTCTCTACGAGTGCAACCCTATGGCTTTCATCATTGAGCAGGCAGGTGGGATGGCAACTACAGGGACTGAGGCAGTGTTGGATGTGAAACCTGAGAGTATTCACCAGAGAGTACCTTTTATCCTCGGTTCTCCAGATGATGTGCAAGAATACCTTGCTTGTGTACAGAAACACCAGAAGAGCAGCTAAAGGCTTTTCCACATCAGACCTTGCTCACCCATCTTCAATCTAAAGGAAAAGCTGTATCTTTCAAGATGCTGTATTCTAACAATTAGCACCCATCTCTCAGTGAAAATCCCACTTTATGAGAACAAGAGAAATAATGAGAATGGCTGATGGAAAAACAAAAATTTCATTTCTCCTTGCAGACGAATGTAAAAATCCTTTAACTCTGATTTATGCAGTGCAAGTGTAGAGACAGAGGCCTGATTATTAAACAGAACAAACTTACGTTATATAATATTAACAAAAGAAACTGGATTGTGTCAGTACCCCCATTTGATCTGCAGCTTTACATCTGACATTACATGGATTTTCACATCAACATTCACAACGCGAATTTGGATTTTCTGTTAGAGGTTTTGTGGCACATGCTTTTTATGTTGACAGCCCTGAGAAGACCAAAAGTCTCGTGCTGTCTGAAACAGAGTTTTTAAGCTCCCAATTATATATGTCTTCGGTAATTAATAAAGATAAAAAGGCTGCAATGTTGCTAGGGTATTTCAGTTCTCATAAGAACAGGAAAATGCCTCATGTTATTCACAGACAGGTAACCTTCGATGGCATAAATTACAATAAACCGTTGCCATGGATATGACACTCAAATCATGCCTATTCATCCATTGTCCTCTGCAACAGAAGATAAGCTATTGCCACAAAGCGACAGTTACACTTCCATTTTCTTTGACTTTGAAAGGTTCTCATTTCAGACTGAAGCTTGCCCTTTTATACATATTATACTGCCATTCCTAGCCACCTCCAGCACACCCATCTTGCTGGTGTCCTATTGCCACTTCTCAGACTTCACACTCCCTAAGGAGATTGGGAATCAGCTCTGAAACTAGCAGGCATCCATGGAACAATTGACCTTGACAGGCCAAGGGTGCTCATCCTAAGGTCCCTGCACACCAAGCAAAGTCGAGCAAAGAGGGCGTGGCACATCTTCTGGGCATGGCCCAGCAGTCTGAGCAGTTGGTCCTGAGGGCAGAACCAGCTATGGTGGCAAACCGGGCGAAGGCTGCTGGGAGAACAAGTGTGGTGACCCAGACAGAGGTCCCATGAAAACATGCAGGTTGTCCAGGTCTCTGGCTGCAGAGAGCGGCGGAGCCTGGCACTTGTAACAGAGGGTGACAGTGGCAACACCTGTGTTCGATGCAGCCAGGTGAATGAACTGTTCAGCCTGGTGGCTGAGCTGAAGGAGGAAGTCGAAAGGCTGAGGGCTGAAAGGGAGTGTGAGAGGGAGATAGGTTGGTGGAGTCAGACCCTTCCATCCCTGAGGCAAAGGCAGCAGGCAGAGGCTCCACAAGAAGCAAAGGATCCCCTCTCCTCCTGCCACCAGGTACAAGGAGGGGACCTAAGAGAAAGGGGATAATGGAAACAGGTCCCTCCTTGGAAAGGCAGGTGAATCCTCCCGGCCTTCCACGCCTCCCCAGTTGCCATTGCGCAACAGGTATGGGGCTTTGGAAATAGAGGGCCAGGAGAATGAGAATGGAGATGAAGGGCCATCAAAGGAGTCGCCCAAGGTGAGTTGGTCACCCCCACACATCAGGACTGCTTCACATAAGAAGAAAAGGAGAGTGATTGTAGGAGGTGATTCTCTTCTGAGGGGAACAGAAGGCCCCACATGCCGATCAGATCCACACCGCAGAGAAGTCTGCTGCCTCCCTGGAGCCTGAGTTAGAGATATTGCTAGGGAACTCTCCGGTCTGGTACAGCCATCAGACTGTGTCCTGGTTTGGGCTAAACCAGAACTAATCCTGTTTTAGTGCTTTAACTTTTCAGTCAAGTCTCCTCTAACTAACGGCACTTTCTGAAACAGCAGCCTGTTTTTCCAGACAGTGACTGCTTCTAGCAGTGATAAGGAGTGGTGTTTATAGTTCGTACCAAGGAACGGTGTGCAGAGACGCCCTTGGTTATACTTGTTCTTATAGCGACCAATGTCACTGCTAAATCTCGCACTCCATGTTGGGGTGCCGGGAGTGAAAAGGGTCGCAAGCCCATAAAAGGTCGCACCTGCAGGGAGGAACGAACCAGACAGGTGACCCAAACCTGACCAACAGAGTATTCCATCTCATATACGTCATATTCAGTATAAAGCTGAGGGATCATGAGGGTCTCTCTCTCTTCTTCGATGGCCGACATCTGAGGAGGACTCTGTCTGTTCTTCTGTTGTCGACCCCAACCGGTGCATCCCTGAATCCAGTGTCTGAGTCGAGCTCCTGCGTCCCGTCCCTGTCTGCCACCAAGTCCAGCCTGGGACTGCCCCAGTGCCAGCCCTGCAGTGTGGTGGTGACGTATCGTCATCAGGGTGGGAGGAGTTGGGTTCGGTATTGGTTTTGTATATATTTGTACATATTGTATATATTTCATTATTCCCTTATTCTTAATATTATCTTTTCTCTTATTGTTATTGTTTCATTAAAGCTGTTTTAGTTTTCTTTTCCAAACTTTAAAGTCTCTTTCTCTTGTTCTCTCTCCTTTTCCCTTTTGGGAGTGGGAGAGGGGTTAATAGAGAGCGTCTGTCATTTGTTAGTGGCCAGTCCAGCCTCAATCCGTGAACGACTGCTACCCACTGTTGGTTAGCCAGGCTAGTAGCGATGAGAGAGAAGTCTGAAGCAATTAAAAAGGACTTCAGGGCACTGGGGAGATCGCTTGATGGCTCAGGAGCACAGGTAGTGTTCTCCTCAATCGCTCCAGTGATGGGGAAGAATTCTGAAAGAAGGAGGAGAACTCACCCAATTAACATGTGGCTTAGGGCTGGTGCCACCGGCAGAATTTGGAGTTTTTTGATCATGGGGAAGTTTACACTACACACGGTCTGCTGGCAACAGATGGAGTTTGTCTGTCTCAAAGGGGAAAAAGGACCCTTGCATATGAACTGGCTGGATTCACTGAAAGGGCCTTAAACTAGGTCTGAAGGGGGAAGGGGATAAAACCAGGCTTACTAGAGTTGAGCCTAAGGGTGGCAAACCATTGTTGGGAGTGAAATTGTTAGCCCGGCTCAAGTGCATCTACCCTAAAGCACACAGCATGGGCAACAAATAGGAGGAGCTGGAAGCCATTGTGCAGCACAACAGATGTGACATAGTTGCCATCACAGAAACATGGTGGGATGACTCACATGACTGGTGTGCTGCAATGGATGGCTATAAGCTCTTCAAAAGGAACAGGCAAGATAGAAAAGGCGGTGGTGTGGCTCTCTACGTTAGAGAGTGTTTTGACTGCGTAGAACTCAACAATTGTGATGGAGTGGTCGAATGTTTATGGGTAAGGATGAGGAGGAAGGCCAGCGAGGCAGACATCCTGTTGGGAGTCTGTTATAGACCACCCAACCACGATGAAGAGGCTGATGAAGTGTTCTTCAGACAGCTGGCAGAAGCCTCGAAATCACCAGCCCTTGTTCTCGTGGGGGCCTTCAACTTACCAGACATCTGCTGGAAACACAACACAGCAGAGAAGCAGCAATCCAGGAGGTTCCTGGAGTGTGTGGAAGATAACTTCCTGACACAGCTGGTGAGTGAGCCCACCAGGGGAGATGCCTCACTAGACCTCCTGTTTACTAACAGAGAAGGACTGGTGGGTGATGTGGTGGTTGGAGGCTGTCTTGGGCTTAGTGACCATGAAATGGTAAAGTTTTCAATTTTTGGCAAAGTAAGGAGGAGTGACAGCAAAACCACTATCATGGACTTCCAAAAGGCAGACTTTGAATTGTTCAGGACACTGGTTGAGAAAGTCCCTTGGGAGTCAGTCCTAAAGGGCAAAGGGGTCCAGGAAGGCCAGATATTTTTCAAAAAAGGAAGTCTTAAAGGCACAGGAACAGGCTGTCCTCATGTGCCATAAGACGAACTGGTGGGGAAAACGATGGCCTGGCTGAACAGGGAGCTTTTGCTGAGACTTAGGAGAAAGAGAAAGGTCTACCACCTTTGGGAGAAGGGGCAGGCTACTGAAGAAGAGTACACGGATTTAGTTAGGTCATGCAAAACGAACATTAGGAAGGCCAAAGCTCAGCTAGAACTCAGTCTGGCCACTGTTGCAAGAGATAATAAAAAGTGTTTTTACAAATACATTAGCAACAAAACAAAGAGGCAGGGAGAATCCATACATTATTGGATGTTGGCGGGAACATTGTCATCCAGGATGAGGAAAAGGCTGAGGTACTTAATGCCTTTTTTGCCTCAGTCTTTAATAGTCAGACTAGTTATCGTCAAAGTAATCAGCCCCCTGAACTGGAGGACAGGGATGGAGACCAGAAGGATTCCCTCATAACCCAGGAAGTAGTAGTTAATGACCTGCTATGTCAATTGGACACTCACAAGTCTATGGGGCCAGATGAGATCTGCCTGAGAATATTGAGGGAGTTGGCAGAGGAACTTGCCAAGCCACTCTCCATCATCTATCAGCAATCCTGGTTAATGGGAGAGGTCCCAGACAACTGGAGACTTGCCAATATGATGCCCACCTGCAAGAAGAGCTGGAAGGAGGATCCGGAGAACTACAGGCCTGTCAGCCTGACCTCGGTACTGGGCAAGATTATGGAGCGGTTCATCTTGAGGGCACTCACATAGCAGGTGCAGGACATCCAGGGAATCAGGCCCAGCCAGCATGGGTTCATGAAAGGCAGGTCCTGTTTGATCAACCTGATCTCCTTCTATGATCAGGTGACCTGCCTAGTGGATGAGGGAAAAGCTGTGGCTGTTGTCTACCTGGACTTCAGTAAGGCATTTGACATGTCTCCTGCAGCATCCTATTGGACAAGCTGGCTGCTCATGGATTAGACAGACGTACTCTTTGCTGGGCTAGAAACTGGCTGGACGGCCAAGCCCAGAGAGTTGTGGTAAATGGAGTTAAATCCCGTTGGCGACTGGTCAAAAGCGGTATTCCAAAGGGCTGTTTTGGGGCTGGTCTTGTTTAATATCTTTATCAATGACCTAGACGCGGGGATTTAGTGCACCTTCATTAAGTTTGCAGATGACATGATATTAAGTGGGAGTGTCGATCTGCTCGAGGGCAGGAAGTCTCTGCAGAGGGATCTGCACAGGCTGGATCAGTGGGCTGAGGCCAATGCTACGAAGTTCAACAAGGCCAAGTGCCGGGTCCTTCACTTGGGTCATGACAACCCCATGCAGCGCTACAGGCTTGGGGTTGAGTGGCTCGAAAGCTGCCCGGCAGAAAAGGACCTGGAGGTGCTGGTTGAAAGCTGGCTGAACATGAGCCAGCAGTGTGCCCAGGTGGCCAAGAAGGCCAACAGCATCCTGGCCTGTATCAAAAATAGTGTGGCCAGCAGGAGTAGGGAGGTGATCGTGCCCCTGTACTCAGTACTAGTGAGACCACACCTTGAGTACTTGTCCAATTTTGGGCGCCACAGTACAGGAAAGACATTGAGGTCCTGGAGCATGTCCAGAGAAGGGCAATGAAGCTGGTGAAGGGTCTGGAAAACAGGTCTTATGAGGAGCACCTGAGGGAACTGGGATTGTTTAGTCTAGTGAAGAGGAGGCTGAAAGGAGACCTTATTGCTCTCTACAGCTACCTAAAAGGAAGTTGTAGTGAGGCTGGTGTTGGTCTCTTCTCCCAAGTAACTAATGACAAGACAAGAGTTAATGGACTCAAGTTGCACCAGTGGAGATTTAGATTGGACATTAGGAAAAACTTCTTTACTGAAAGAGTGGTTAGGCATTGGAACAGTCTGCCCAGGGAGGTGGTGGAGTCACCATCCCTGGAGGTGTTCAAAAGACGTATAGATGTGGTGCTTAGGGACATGGTTTAGTGATGGGCTTGGTAGTGTCAGGATAATTGTTGGACCTGATGATCTTAAAGGTCTTTCCCAACCAAAATGATTCTGTGATTCTATGATTCAATGAGAGAAAAAAATTACTAATTAAAAGAAAGGTGTGATTATGTTAAGTAATACAGGTGAAAAAACTGGGCTTTAAGTCACTTTAATTATTAGACATCCTGATACCTTTATAAGTCTCCTGTCTTATTATATGGATGTTTCTTTTGGTAACCATCTTGCCACAAGCAACTCCTGCCCCATCATTTTCACCCATGCTCCATGCCCCCAGACATGCTGGTATAAGACCTAAATTAAGAACACTCTGTGAATTACATTGGGAGATAGACAGAATTTAAAAATACTCCTGATAAAAAACTCCAATGGTTACTTTTCAACTTACAACTATTATTCATAAAGAAGAGGCAGGCTGAATAAAAGGAGACAGAAAATTGTACAGGACAGGTATTTACCCTTCACAGAATCACAGAGTCACAGAATGTTACGGGTTGGAAGGTTCCTCCAAAGATCATCTAGTCCAACCCTCCTGCTCAAGCAGGTTCACCTACAGCAGGTCACACAGGACTGCATCCAGGTGGGTTTTGAATATCTCCAGGGAAGGAAACTCCACAACCTCCCTGGGCAGCCTGTTCCAGTGCTCTGTCAGCCTCAAAGGAAAGAAGTTTTTCCTCATGTTCAGATGGAACTTTCTGTGGTCCAGTTTGTGCCCGTTGCCCCTTGTCCTGTCCCTGGGCACCACTGAAAAGAGTCTGGCCCCATCCTCTTGACACCCACCCTTTAGATATTTATAAGTGTTGATACTCTTAGATATTGTTATCCCAGGGGAGAGGATGTGGTTTCAGTACTGCTTCAGGTATCAAAGCACTCTTTCTACAGGTCTTTATCTGGCACTCTTTAAAGCTGTAACAGTGACAACTGCCCAGGATCACTAAGTACAGCATGTATTTGTTTATTCTGTTCCTCATCATGTGCTTCTGGAATCTCTGCTATCAACAGCAAAACAGAAGCAATACTTAACTCTGGGAGAATGAAGAGGAAGCAGGAAAAACCTCAAGGGCATAGGTAATAGCCACTTTATACTGACGAATGCAGCTGTGCACTCCAACTATGAAAGCTAGTAAATCAGTCTTCCTGCAGACAAAATATGCACGCAGTGTATGTATGCATATATATGTCTGTATGTTTGTACCTATATTTTATACATATAGGTAACTCTTTTCCACAATCTCCATATAAGAACACAAATAGTTGTTGATGTCACCAACTTATTGAGAAACTCCATTGCATTTTTTACATCAGGAACCCAAACCCAGGCATAATTCAAGCTAGCCTAGTAAGCTAACAATACCTGCACGGCAACAGAAGAAAGGTCACTTGTAACCTGGTTCTGTTTCCAAGGGGCAAGAGGTATGTTTAAGGACAGAGCAAGACAGGGTCTTGGTACTCCCCAGTACAACCACAGGGCCTCTGAAAACCACCACTTTTTAGGGAAATGCTGAAAGAAAGTTTGTACAGCAGTGGGTATACACACTCTAGTGCCAAATATCTGCGTTCCTGTGCTAGCAGCTAAACTATGTATGTGTGTACTGCAACATGTCAGTTGTTCAGTGCCCTAGTGCCAGCATAAAAGCACCTGAGTTGCCTTCATTTAAGTATGATTTCACAGCAAAACCTGCATATAATCCCAGCTGATAGCGTTCCCATGACGATTTTTTTCTTCCTGAGTTTGCACCAGAAGCACCTGTTAGTGGAAGAGCGAGTGCTGGGTCAATCTGACAAACAACTGCAGCTTGGGTGGCTGCTGATGTTTAAATGAGAACACTCAGTTTGTGGGCTGGTATCTACAAAGAGATCTGTATCTTCCCTGTATAAACAACCCATGAAAACCCCAGCAGTGACTTTCTTTGGTGTCAACTGTGGATTTGTTTCGCCAGAGTCCCACTTTGACCTACCGTACCTATACTTTTCCTAAGTACTTACACATTTTCTGATACATCTAACATGACCCTGCAACCAGACTGCTCTACAGAGTCCTTCTTAAACCCCCAGGATGGGGTTTAAAGTTTCCCTTCCCAGTATGATACCAGTTGAGATACCATTTCTCCAGAGCTCTCTGACACAAACCATGGGGTGTCTGTGGTGGGGGGTCACCACCTACAAATCCCTTGTGATACTGGGCCACACCTTCCCTTCATGGTCAGCTGCTAGGGTGTCTGAGGGCATTTGGACAGCTGAGAAGAGATATAGCTTTTTTTTTTTTTTTTTTTTGGGACTCCAGAGACCGTGTTTAGTGTTTGGAGCAGTGAGAACAGGGGCGCACCATGAGCTGCCACCAACACCGCTGGGAGAAGCAGGGAAGCTGGCATGGACCAGCGTGCACGACAATGGTCCTCTGACTGCCTCCACGTACAGAAGAAGGCGACACCTGACACTATTCCTCAGACTCTCATCAGCATGATACAAAATTGCAAATACACAGAAACATCAAGTACATGAAGGAACAGACACGTGTTTAAACACTAGTTCATGTGTGCCTTGTGCATCAGTAGTTAATGGTTTCTTGACATAAAATTATATACAAACCAATGCCAGCTTGATTTCCTATTACTCTTGCAGGAGGCTGTGGAAAGGGAAGTATACTCATTGTATTGTACCAGGTACACAACAAACATGATTGTTCTTAAAGCACTGTTTTCCAACTTGTTGCCAAACCTAATTCTCATTTCAAATTTCAGAGCACCTCTGCACCTATTTCAGAAGTAAAATAGAACTGATGGTATCCAATAACACAAGAAAACACAGAAAACCACCAGTCTCTAATAAATGAGCAGTTGTTCGCTAATTACTTTGACTGGAAATTAAGTTAGTCTGAACAGCCAGTCACCGAGGGTTGGCCTTGTGACTGCAATCACAAGATGGGGGATCAGAGAACAGGCTGGGGCTGGCAGGCTTCCCACCAGCCTCGTGGCACCCTGCCTGCCTGTGCTGCAGCCTGGCCAGCCCAGCACTGCAGGGAGCTGATCCTGGACCCTCTGCAGCGGGAGATCACCCTTCCTTGAGAAAGCCAGGCAGCTGAAATGGAGATGCTGTTTGAAATGTTGGATTGAATGTCTTTGAGCATTTGTATCAAAAGTTGGTACTTTATTCCGTTTTCCACAAAATATACACACAGGGAGTTTTGTTGGGTTTTTAATAAAGCCAACTGATATTTCTGGAAAAATCAGGCAAGACTTTTCTTCTTTTATAAAATGGCAGCAGCGTACTTCAGGCTAATTATAGACACAGAACAAGAAAGAGCTCTTAGTTTACATAGCTTATATTACCCAGTTAGGCTCATTGTGAGAAAACAGTGGTTGGTACCTATGGAACAGAAGAGACAGATTAACAAGGGGAAAGATGATAAAATCATTAACTCCAAAGAGAAAAGTATCTTTTCCAGACATATCCAAGATCCAAATGTGGGCCTTGGATACACAGAGATAGAGGACCTGTACACAAACAGCTACCCAGATGTACCAAACCCAAGAATTTTTGAAGAGACAGTCCCTGCCATTCAGGCTTTATGTCATCATGGAAAATAGTAACAAACCTCATGCATGGCTACTGAAAATACTTTCAGGTTTTGTTCTTTGCTTTCTGCAAATACAGATGCAGTTTCAGAAAACAGAAAAACAAAAACCTTAAACCAAGCATGTGATCTGATTCCTCTAAACCGATTTCAATACTTCATGGAGATAGGGGACAGATAGGTTTTCCCAGAGATCTGCCCTGGGGGGTTGCTCTAACCCGATGCAATGATTTGCATTGTGGTTTTGCAGGATCCTGTTCACCAGGAGCTTAGGAGGTTTTTGGTAGCAGCTTTTGCAGTTCTGGCCATTACTGATGAAGGGAGTTTGGTGAGTCAGCTTGCAGAGGGTGTTGGCCAGGACAGCTATGTACTCATACATCAATAAATGGAGCTTGGCCTAAGCATTCTTGTCAGCTGCTGAGCAGGTCACCCAGTGAATATTTTATCACTTTTGAAGAGATGCCTCCACAAAGGAGATAATGCACCCACTTAATTACCTGGTCAGCTGTGCTCGGGCTGAATGTGCAAACCCAGCCTAATCCCAGCCTGGGGCACGGCAGCCATTCGAGATGTCTCATCGATTCAGCATTATGCTCAAATGCACTGTCAGCACATGTCTGGGAAAGAAAGAAGTCAACTTCTCCCCATGCCCAGCTGCTGCAGCACCGGCCTCGTGATCATGTGCTGCAAAAAGCATAACTCTGAGACACCAGGGTGCCCGGTGCTTACTTACCGGGTGACGCACTATCTGTGTTTTGCCCTTTTGATTGACTGGTTTCCTGTTTTTGTCCTGCATGGACAATTTTCTCCCTCTTTTAAAAAATCAGTGTGATTTTTTTTTTATTCCAGCACAGGAAGCAAAAAAGTAGACTGTTCAAATGAAAAGAAAGCAGGGAGGATAAATGGAAGAGAAAGGGCACATAGACAAATATAGATCTGAAATTTAAACTCAGTAAAAGAAAAACAATGGGGATGTTTACTTTTTAGCTTTGTTGAAGCTACACTGGGAGAATACAAAGAAAAAGGAGCAGCCTAGCCTTCTGTCAGATGTACACGCACAGCCGCTAATCAGCTGCACAGCCTCCGGCAGGCAGCCTCACTGCTTTCTGCCTTTTTCATCTCCCACTCCTCAGCTGTGTGTCAGTTGAGATTAAAAACTTGGTGGGGAGGGAGGTTCTCTTGCTTTTTGGTTTACAGAGCACCTATCAAAAATGGGACTATAATGTTTGTTGAAATGTCTGGAAATGCTACAACTGAAATAACGCTTCATAACAATTCCTGATGGGCTTTCTGTGACCATAAGCTTACTTCTGAAATGCTCTATTATATTGTGAGAGAAACACGATCAAACCTTTTAACAGCACTGAATAAGAAAACACAGGTCTCCTCCAATTCTTCCTGTGACTAGTGAGCAACTAATCGCAAAAAGGCAGCAGTATTTATTCTCAATGTTCGCACAAAGCACTGTAATTTCTTTATAAACACAAAGAGAAGTTTCTTTCAACTACAAGAGAGTATCATCATAAATCTCCAAAAGCCAATGCAATTTTATATCACAGCTGATGTTTTCAGTTTATATTTCCTACTCCAAAAAAACCCTGCTGTCAGACAGTGCTTCATGCTTGAATAACAAAAGCAAACTACAGTACTAGTAAACATGGCTGAGCAGAAGGAATGTTAAGAGGGCTATTGAGAAGAACTTGTGTTCACAATTCTTGCACTGCTCTGCTATTACGGTATAAGATTGTGGTGTGCGCTTGGCCGCACACCTGTCTAGCAAAACTGCACACCTACAGACACAGCAATGAACTGTTCTGAGAGTTCTGTGGGCAGCCCTATCTAGGTTTTTACCATGACTTGTTACCAGCCTCATAAACTGATATATGGGAGAGATACATTTAGAAGTGTACTTAATTTTGTAAGTGGGAAAAACCACCTGCGATTGGGCAGCTCTGGAGCCACCTTCATTTCAATTTGACTTTTGGATTTTAAGCAAAAGCAAGTGTGTCCCAAGACATGTGCTACAGCCTGAAGGAGTTCTCAAAATCCTGTTTCAGCATCAACTTCTGAGAGACCCTAAGCTGGTTTGAGTGTCTTAACAGCCCAGCATTTATTTTAAACAGTTTTATTTCACTGCATGCATGCTGTGTGGGAAGCTTTCACTAGTAATTAAATTAAAACCAGAGCTTAGAATATTTCCATAGTGGTTCCCGAGACTGTGATTTTCCCTAGTAGACACATAAATTAATAGCTGTAATAGCTTCAGAGAGCCCTTGGTGGCACCCCAGGAGAGCACACCTAAACCACTCTTGCCCTGGAGGAACACACATTAACAAAGAAATCTGAAACACAAAGTTAATTCCAGATATATGTCCAAATTGGATCAGATGTCACTGAGCATATGGACAACCCTTACCAGCCTGGAAAATCATCTCTTCCTTGCTCAGATCTCAGCCCAATAACGTTTCCCTTGAGGCCCTCACAAAGCCAGCTTTACCTGGAATCGTCTTCTGAAGGTGGATGGGGAGGAGAATAGCTCATTCCCTGACTTTGCTCCACGACTTCTTCCCAAACCAGAAGGACTGTAGAAGGTAAGGTAGCAGGTATCAGAACTGTAGCACCACACCCGACAAGCCACATTGATATTTTTAAAATGTGTTTCCCAGCACCACTTTGTGGGGACAAGCTATCAGGTTTCAGATCTCCTGGAGGTGGTGAGAACTGTAAGTGAACAAAACAAGAAGAAGCATTTTAAAAGGAACCCAGTATGTATTTTATAAATGCCTGTCTTCATGGTTTCTTACCCCTTTACACACACAGGTTGGTGGTAGTTCTTCAACAGACACTAGCATGATGGAAAGAAAAACTGCTGCAGAAATTAAACTTTTTAAGACCATTGGAAAATAAATCTTCATGCAACTTAGCATGAAACAAAAGAAAGCAAGCAGTCATGTTCTCTGTGAACACAAGCAGAGGTGGCTTCTGAGGCCCCTAATATATCTAATCAATCCATGGATCAGGTTTCCACCATGTGGCCAACCCCTTCTCCTCCCCAAAGTGAAGTTTCAGGTTGGGCTCCTTGTCTGTTTTCAGATGAGTCTTACTGAATGTCTTCTAGGTTCAGTTTTGTGAATTCAATCTTTGTGAATGAAATTTTGTGTCTGGTTATATCCTTTCTTCCGAATGCTTTAGGTGCCCCTGCACTTACCTGAAATTTCGCTAACGATTTGATATAGCCCTGATGACAGAAAACATCCCTATTAGTGATCTCATCTTAAAAACACATCTTTCTTCAAAATTGTGTGTTAGTTAAGTCTTAGTATTTCCTGCTATGACTTCCCAACAAAAAGAGTGAGGAGTATTGGGACAGACTGAATTAAAATTGAGCTTTCAATCTGTTGTATACCTTAAAGTGCAAAGAGAGCTAGAAAGCAGAAGCATGAGCCTACATTATCATAGACATCAGGGTACGCTCAGTTCCTTGTAATAGACAAACTGGAGTTAGTGTCCAATATGTAAAAACTCGTTAATTGGTATTAAACTTAAGAGACATATGGCAGGATTTTTTATTTCAAAGAGATTAATTAAAGAGCAAACACTGCATAACTGATGTTCTGAAGCTAGAGTTTCTGTCTTCTTGGTTTTTTGGAGTGGATATTCCCATTTTACTATACCTCCAGTTGTTTCAGAATGATATGTTTGCTGAGTGTCCTTATGCAGATCACCAATTAATCATTCATTATAGTAAAATTTCACTGATACAACTCATCACATATTTGGCTTCTCTGTAAGATTTCAGCACAGTAAGATGACTAGTATTTTGTCACTAAAGTCCTTCAAAATATTTTTAAAATTACTTTCCTGAATGAATTGTGTAGGGGGATAACAAGCTTATTTGTTTCACTGTTAATGTTTGGAAATTGATTTAACATTAGCACAGATGAAAAACCACACACATTAAAAAAAGAAAAAAACAAAATTCCATTCTACTTAGTCACAGATAGGATGAAAAAATTACTGTTTTCAAACTGAAAATAAATAGTTTCCTACACGACAGTTAAATTCATTTCTCACTCTAGTTTAAAGAGTAAGCACTTTGTAGGTAAGTGGAATAATTTCTTTTCACGGTTTTCCTTACCTCAAGAATACTTGTCTTTACAAACTCATGACCAACTACTGATAAACACAGTCATTTACCAGGCAGATAGGAGAAACTGTTCTCATGAGACCTTTAGGACAAGCAAGTTCTAAGAAGCACCGGCACATAGAAACCAAATGCAAGACCTTTTTTTCTTCCCAAATTTAAGTAAACAGTTCACTTTCACAATGAAGAGGAAAGCACGCAATGACTGCAGAGCTTTATCACTGTACAGAAGTGCCATCTACAACACGTCACACAGTCCCCAAATCACATATTTAGACATGCGTAAGACCCCATTAACAACAGTAGCTGTAATTTAGACAAGGCCTACACAGGGTAGTCTAGATACGAATGCACTAGTATATTTAAAAATAAGAAATCCTGTAGTAAATGCAACTTCAGCTATCAGCAGGAATACAAACTCAAAGAAAGCCTGGAAAAAAAATACTGGAAAAGTCTTCAAGAGCTTTAATTACCCACAGCTTTTCTGGGAACAACTGAGAAGCTTTCTGTGTGCATGCATAAACATGAAATTGCTGTGTCTTCACAAAGGAACAACTTTGAAGTGCAATGACATTTTCCCCCAACAGGGCATATACTGGAATGATTTGCTACTTTATAATAGTACTTCTGAAGTAAATGAAACAGCTTTACACAAGATTAGGCCACTGCAGTAGAATCACAAAACCAGATTTAATGTAATTCTTGAAACATAACAGGTTTTAAATGTCTACCGGTGTGCCTAACTGCCACTTACACAAATTTTTAGTTTACAGTGTCATGAAACGCAATTCTAGGTGAACCTGTTATTTAAGAAGACTGTGTAAATATTGAGTTATCTGCATGACCTGACTTACCCTGTCCCCTTGATTATTCAGCTCACGAGAGGATGTTCAGACAGAACAGTCAGCAAGTTTTAATCCATACAAATAGCTGTATTATCACACTTTATTTTTAAAAGAGTCAGGGGCTGATGCCTCTTTTGTGAGCTACATTCCTATTTATGTGCATACGCTTCGGAAAGCTATTTCCTTTTCACTTCCCATCTGTTCATAAAAAAAAAATCTTGTTTTCCCAGCAACTTTTATTACCTTGGCCTTTGTAACCAAACACCATTCCCTGCTGCCCATTTTTTGCAGCAGCTCACGTCCTAGAAGGCTTCGTAGTGGTCTCACCCTGCATGTTCTTACTGTCTTGTTTTAATCAATATAGAAAACCAGTAGCACCTTAAGTGCTTCTAGAGCTCACAGTAATGTCAGCTTCCTGGATTAAAAAGTATTCAGACAGACAGATGTCTCTCCATCCCCCAGTTCTGGGGCAGTAAGAATGAAAAGCAGCTACTGTGTAAGGAGCTTACAGTCACTTCCCTGGCAGCATTTTGATCTTGCTTCTCAGTTCAAATGTACAGACCATTGCCATTTCCTTCTGAACATAAGCCTTTAGAGGACCACCAGTTGAGCTCCATATTAATTCCTTCAATAGCTTCCACAAAATAGTGTGGATGTTCTCCATAATAGGCTTAGCAAGTCAACTTAATAGTTAAATTCTAACTGGTATTTCTGCTCTGTGGCTTGTTAAATAAGCACTGGGCTGAGCAAGGCTCTTCCAAAAAAAAAAAAAAGCCTTGTAGGGAGATTCAGGTTGAAAGAAGCTATCTACAAGCAGCACATGGACAGACATACAAGTGAACAGTAGTTTTGATTATTCTAGATACCTTACCTTGCTTTATCTCCAAAAAGTGTGCAAACTTAAAGACTTTTTATCTACAAGAAGGAAATTCAGTTTCACTAACTTGTAGTCCAAGTGTTCCCTTGTGTGCATGGCTATCAGACTCAGGAAAGATACTGTGCATAAAAACTCTAAACTAGTGCTGGTTAAGCTGCAGAACTAGCCTCCTTTCCTTCCAGCCCAAACACAAAAGGAGGCAAGTCAGCAGCCAAAAAACAAGGCAAGTCTTCTCCCTCAGCTATTTTTGGTATTACCAATTTATCCTCCTCTGCAGAAACTGCTGGTTCCCAAAAGACATCTAAGTAACAGCATACAACAGCTAGTAATAATGTTCCAGCAGCACAGACACCTGCAGAGGGGAAAAGTCCTCTCAGAAGAGGAGGTACAGGGCACAGTATAAGCCACCACAGTTCAGCTGGCCACTCAGTATCCAGTGATTAACAGAGTCGCCCAACTTCACCGTTCACAGGAACAGCACTCCTTCCCCCCCCAGCCCCAACCCTTCTTTCCCCAGACAAAGCTGGCATAGAGGGAAAACAGTACTAGGTGTCATACATAGCTCCAGACACAGTCCAGGTGCTTTGGGTGTTCCTGCTATATCCTACAATGCTCAAAAAGAGGTAACTGGTACTTTGAGATGGCGTAAGAAAACACTGATAGTATTAAAGCTAAGTGAAGATCAAATACCACATGCAGGACATGGAAAGACTGAAGATCTTTGTTATGATCACAAAGAACCAGAGACAGTATCACCTCTGGGTCACAGGACTAAGCCAAAATTCACTTACAGACACATTCTGAGGAGCAAGTAGTTTCAAAGAATGAGGCTCAGATTTTCAGTCACTTCTACTTAAGGTGATAAAGACACTTTTCCACTTCCCTCTTCAAATAAGTTTTGTCACAAATACTACTGTTAGCCATTGCCAAATAGGGTTGCATTCTAGTAACTGGTGGAATAAAAAAAAAAGGCATGCATATAGACTTAAGTTAGTAATATGATTTAGGATACCTGTCTGATAAGAGTCCTACATGGAAAAAAACACAGACCAAAAAGCCAAGCCATCTGTACACACTGGAATTTAAGTGTTTATTTAGAAAGTAAACCTTTAGGCACATTGCAATTCAAAAAAGAAAAAATACAAAGAAGAATATTAGATTAAGCAGTCAAAAGCTAGCAATATTACAAGCTGTTTACATACCAACATTTACATTAATTTAAAACAAGTGGCATGTCACCAACATGTAAAACATATTTCAAAAGTTTAAAAAAATCAAGTTGACTTTTAAAGGATACAAGACTACCACATGTGTGAACATGGGTTTGGTCATTCAGTTTAAATCCCCTCTTGCACTGAAATGTTCAGTCTTCAAATTAAACAAGTGGATAACTAGCAGCTGTTGCTATTCCACAGTGGTTCTTCCTGTCCTTGGCCATGTAGATATATCCTTTGTCACCCCATTTCTCACCCCAGCTGAAAACAGAAGTAAAGGGCTTGTTTTCATATTCAGAAGATACTTATTTACCACCCTCCCAACTGTTTAAGTTGAAAACCGCTGCGTTCCACATTTGTGGAGAAAAAAAAAATCAGAGAGAGCTGCAAACTAAAGTGCTTTCCAACAATTAAATGAATGTTACAGAAGAGGCACCCCAAGCTCACAGAAATATAGGGTGCAGCCATCCTCTCACTAGGTGAAGACCTTAGTGTGCAACCCTGGATTACAGATGCTTGAAGCTCAGACACTGCTCTAGCCAACTTGGAAGACCAAGACTGCAAGCAGCATTTGAGGGTGGTGCCCCAGTAATGCTGAGAACATGAGACAAGCTCATGTGATGTGTCCTTCAGCATTAATTTGTTGTTTTCCCTCCAACCTAGGGGACAACTCCATCTTTTAGTGTCTCCCTATTTCACACAAGTGAGCAGCCACAACCTGGTTTCTTCTTGCTCCCCTCTGCTCCACCACTAACATCTACTACCTTCATGGACTGTTCCAGTACCAAACTCCCTTGAATTAACTGCAAAAGCAAAGTGAGTTTGATACTTTCAGCCTGCTTTATCAGGCTGCCAGCAGCATGAGTCGGGTTTAGCTTTTGTCATACAATACAATCCAGTAAGCAAAGCACATCTAGATTTTCCACAAAGATTTTAATTACTGTTGTCTCCCCACCTCCCACTACAAGTGTCAAACTACCTTCCCTTCTCCCCTATCCCCCATAGGGTACAAGGCAGAGAGAGATCTTACCTGTTCTTAACAATCCAGTATTTCTTCCCATCTACATCTTCCCCCTCAAAGCCATAACCTACAACCAGAACACCATGGTCCAGGTCTTCACTGCTGCAGTCTGGTTCATAGTAGATACCTATGGAGGCATAAGTTCACATGTGAACAAGCTCATATTCAGGAAATGCTTCTCCCTCACCAGAAGCTTTGTGTATTTCAAATTTAATTATCACAAGGCCTGCTGAGAGTCACAGAAAGGAGTCATAAGTGAAGTGTATCATGGCAGAAACTGAAGGCCAAGTACACACATACACAAGAGAAGTACAAAGTGTGCAGAACCCGGATTAGAATTAAAAGTCCACCTGATTATGTCCTATGTCACAAGATCATGGTTCGTTTTTTTATTCACCTATTAAACCGAAGAGTAATGAATACAGAGTACTCAAAGAAGTTTTCAGCATGCAAGTTGCTAACAGATCCCCACCTGACTGATAGAACTGGAATGAAGAGTGGCCTGCATCAATAGCAACAGACACTGGACCCACAGCTGCTACTGCTTTCATGAGAGCTCTTTCATGTCCTTGAGGGATGTCAACAAAGCCAGTGTCATTAGCAGCATTATACTCTGCCTTGTAGCGACAGTCTTCATCATCCTAAATAAAGAAAGCCCTAGTTATTACATAGTTCTCCACTTAACACATAGGTGAGCACAGGAGCTACCAAACATTGTGATTTTGCTGCCTTGAAAATGAGGGACTGAAGATGATACAATTGCTTCAGCAGTGTTCTGAAAGGAGAACATAGGGAGAGGAAGTTTCTCAAAGGTACAGAAAAACCAGAGGACAGCAGGGCCCATAAGGAAAGCTTTACCAGGATGCAAAGGACCATCACATCCTTGAAACTTGCCTTCTTTGGTGGGCAGGACAAATCTCTTTTCAGGGAGGAAAGCTCGGAATGCATTAATGGGCAATGGAAGAGATCCAAGTATTCATTAATTACAAAGCAGTCCAGAAACTGCTCATTGAGCAAGCACTTAAAATCCACAGTTTTAGTCTGTCAGTTTGAAAAACTGTACAGAATTATTTGGAAGTTAATCATTTGTATTGTATGACCTTACATACAGCAGTCATGTGTTTTGTGCTTCTTCACTTTTTTTTTTTACAATGAAGCCTAAACTGTTCGTGCCACAGGCATTTACCTCAGGAGAGAGGTCTAGTTTGGAAGTCAGGCCATGTGAAGTTGAAACAGTTTGAAGTAAGCAAAGCACATCCTTTCCTTACTTGTGGGGTTAAGATCAGTAATAAAGTTGCCTCCCCCAACTAAGGGAACTCAGTTGCTTACTTTCTGTACCCAACAACTTAGGCACTTCCTACAACCAAGTGAGATCTCTGGAAGAGCCAAGATTACTGGGATGCAGGTGAACAGAAACCCAAATCCAAAGGCTTCTATGTTGCTGACAACAAACACATTGTTGTTGCCAGTTCAATCAATACAAAGTAAGGTACAAGAAAAGATACTCTATCATGAGCAGAACTCCAAGTGATGAAAACCCCAAACCACGGGCTCTCTCAAGAGATACCACAATTTACAACTGCTCTTTTGTCCTCGTGTCTGTTTAACTTTTGGTAGATCATTAGAGGTATTTTAGAAGTCTGCCCATTATCTGCATTTATGCACATTCCATCTAGAAGCAGAACTTAAGGCACTGCCAACAATTATTGTTAAAAACCAAATCATACTAGCTGCAGGAATTAGACGGTGTATGGGCAGCAACTCATAACAGCTTAGTTATGGGAAGCTGAATTTCACCCCTACAATTAACTAACACTGTTGACAAGGGCTGGGTCCTGGTTTGGTGTGTCAACCAAGATAAGGCATGACATCTGACAGAAAGGCAGCCATGAGGGGAGGAATAAAAGTCACAGAAACCTAAATAGTTTGGGATGGAAGGGACCTTTAGAGGTCATTAGTCCAATCCCTGGCAGTGAGCAGGGTGATCTCTAAGTAGATCAAGTTCCTCAGAGCCCCGTTCAACCTGACATTGAATGTTTCCAGCGACAGGGCATCCACCACCTCTCTGGGCAGCCTGTTCCAGTGTTTCACCACCCTCATTGCAAGTAAGTCCTTCCTTATATCTAGCCTGATCTGCCCTCTTCTAGTCTAAAACCATCACTCCTTGTCCGATTGCAGCAGGCCCTGTTAAAAAGATTGCCCCCATCTTTCTTATACGGCCCCTTTAAGTTCCAAATGGCCACAACATTTGTGGCAGAAAAAAAGAAAAAAGAAAAAATATTTGCTCTAGTTTTTCCAACTGGTCTAGTAAGATTTTTGAGGTCAAAGACCAGTGCAGTATGTCACTCTAACCAGGGTTAGCAGTCATTCTAGTTTTCTTAGGAAAGATGCAACAGGAAGAACAGAGGTACTGATTACTGCTTAGGCATCTTCCTTCCTAGGTATGAGCTTACCAACAGTTTATCCACACAAAAGACTGACACCTGCAACACAAGTTCTGCTATTACTTACCTTTGCAGTATATGGGTAGGATTCCTCTGAATCAATTCCCCCATTATCCTGCACATACTGGAAAGCCTGGTCCATGAGACCACCATTGCAGCCCTGATTCCCTTCAGGGCGAGAGCAGTCCACCAGATTCTGTTCACTCAGTGAAATAAGTTTGCCAGTCTTTCTGAAGTGCTGCCCTTCAAGAGCTCCCGTTGTGCTGAAAGCCCAGCAAGAGCCACATTGACCCTGACGCAAGAAATGAAATCACAAGTTACAAATCCAGGCAGATTAGGCAATTACAGTTCCCTTACCACTGATCTAAAAACATAAAAACAAAAGCCACAAGACCAACTTCAGTTCCACACTCCTAGCATGTACCACTGAACATACTACAGCCTTTTCAGTTCTTAGACATTTAGTACAGAACTTCTAAATAATCCTAAAGGGGTACAGCAATTTTATCAAAATGGCACTTAATTTAGTAAGCTTCCACTAGGCTTCATTAAACAAGTCCACAGCAGTTTTCCTCTATGGAAGCGGAGGTAGCATTCAGGAAATGGGCCCTGTAACTGGTTAAAAATCCACCATCGAGAATACCTGGTCTTTAACTGGAGTTACATATCCCTTCTCTCTCCAATCTACTGATCGTGGCACTTCCAGGAAGCTGGGCTCAAGAAACTGGGATCCTCTGTACTTCCTTTCTGACTTCTTGTGTGCATAGCCATTCATCAGCTGTCTGAATTCCTCAGTTGTCTGAATAAAATTCATGACATGCAGTCACCATCTATTAATCACCGCTGTTTAGAACTATACATTTCATGCCCCTATACATACCATGTCACCAAACTGATTCATTCCCAACTTGTAGCTGTGCTTTCCTAGAGTGTGATCCAGATTATGAAGTTCAATCCTTTTCAGATTCTTCTCCCACACCACTCTCCTCCAGCTTTCCTCTCTCTGAGGGTCCAGAAAACAGCATACTTCAAGGAGGCAGTTCAAACAAAGTTCAGCTGCATAATAATATGCTTTGTTGCAGCTTGTATACTTGGGCAAACGTAGACTACTCAAATGGGAAACGTGAACACTGATCACGAGGTGGTGGTCTTTTTTCCACCCTCGTAACAGAGTGCAGTACAGCTGAGTCGATGCAAAAACACAGGAATGGGACCTAGGAACAGGGGATCATCCTTCCCAAGCGCAGGCCGCAGCCAGCGTTAGAACAAAGCAGACATGACTCAGCTGGCAGGGCCCAGCTGAGCGCACTCGCTGTTTGCTGAGCTGAGCGCCTATCCCCGGGGGAGCGCTCACCTCATGGTAGTCCTTGTTGTGCCACGACTTCCACAGCTTCCAGCGGCCGTCCAGATCGGGATCGACCCTCGGAGCACCGAAGGCCAGTCCCACGCAGAGGCAGAGCGTGGTCAAACACAGATTCATGCTGGCAGTTCTGCCGGGAACGGAGGAACAGCGGTCAGACGGAGCAACGCGCAGGCAAGCCGCCCATGGCTTCACAGCCCTGCACACCGAGGGGGATGCCAGACCCGAAACGAGCCCGCTGGCCGACACGGAGCCTGTCCCCCTGCTCTTTCATAAACGAGAAAGAAAAGCAAACCGCGCACCCCAAACGAAGTCCTCCGGGGCGGACAGGCCGATGGCCCCCAGCCCCACCGAGCCTTTCTCGGAGACCCCATTGAACTGACCCGGCCTCTGCCCGCCCCCTCCAGGGAGCGGGGCCCTCGGCCGCGACTGTAAACAAGCTTGGGCGGCGTGGCCAAGACGCGGAGCTAGCGGCCGACAGCCTGCTGGGGAAACGGCCGGAATGGCGGCCCTTTCCCGATGGGAGCCACCCCGCCGAAGGACAAGGACAGAACCGAGGGCGGGAGGGCGGGCCGGCCGGCCGCCGCGGAGCCCCCGCCCAGCCCCGCTCACCGTTCTCGATCCCTTCCACACCTCTACCGCCGGTCCGGCCCGGCGGGCCGCGGGCCCCTCGGCCCATCTTATACCCGCCGCGGCCGTGCCCGCCCCGCAGCGCCGATTGGCGGCCGCGCCGGGCCTCGCCCCGCCGGGCCGCGCCTCCCGCCAGGGCCTGGGCCGCGGCCGAGGGCGGGGGTCTGCGCCGGGGCGGGGGGAGGCCTGGCCGGGGCTGCGCCGCGCCGCCCTGCCCGCTCTCACCTGAGGGACGCTGGCCCAGTGGCCGGAGCTCCTGACGACGATGCGGGGGCGCCCTGGGGGCATCCCGCACCGCCGAAGCCGTTAGTTTGGGCAATGTTTGTCTAAATATTTATTATGAGTGCCAGCAGCCTGAGTACAGTGGCAGCACAGTAAGACGGTTGGATTTAACCTAGGGGGGAACTTAAAGCTGGCGACTGCCAGACTAAAGAAAAACAACATCTGGAGAAAGAGGACAAAAATGGTGAGGCGTTTGCAGCTGCGGGCAGCCCTGTCCTCATGTTCCCATTGATGGCTCTCACACAGGTCAGGTCGGTGAGGTGGCTCCCATGCTGTGCCGATAGTCTCTGTCCCTGGGTGCCCAGTGGCCTACTGGAGGCCAGCCGGGTGGGGGTGGGTGCCTGGGCACCCTGTGCCTCCTCAGAAGGGCTGCAGCCAGCTCCTGCCCCGGACAGCTGCTACCACTGCAGATGTGCTGCAGGTTTTGTTAAACACACCGGGCAGGGCAGCCTCCCTGACACTGGCACCAGGTAGGTGTGAGGGAGCATCTCCCACTGGGCAGTGTCCCAGCGGCATGGTGGATACACTGGTACAAGTAACATCTCCAGGAAAGGCCTTTTTACTCCTCCATAATTTAATGCTGGAAACCTGCTTTTTCCTGCCTCTGGACTTGAGCCTGAGGAGAGTCAGGTATTTTACCACCGGTGCAGCTAGTGTATATATGCGTAGTATCCACCCTTGTCTACTAGAAAACTGTGACACCGAGGGTTGCAGCACAGGTGAGATATTAAAAGAGTTACACATGGATGAGGTCTTCATCTAACCAACCACTTTGCATGTTAACAGGGAACTTGCCTCTAATAGTAGAATAACTGCAAGTGCTATGCAGGGTTCCCCCTTAAACTCTTCTAAAGCCAGTGTTGCTGAAGGCTTTAGCCTTCAAACTTGAAAGCAGGTATTTAGATAAAAAACAGGGTTTATAGACTTGCACAACAGCAAAAACGAAGAAATCATATGATATGTGCTTTTCCCTTGTTTGATGTCTTAAGACACACAGTGTGTTGTTAAAATGAACAATACACGTTTCTTTGCCCAGATTATCCTGGGAGCAGTCTTTGGCTCAAGGAAGCCCGATAAAGCCAAATACATAAAGAGAAATTGAGAGGCGTTGTCTTGTCTTTTCAAAATACTTGTGCAAGTCTCCTGCCACTGAACTAGTGTACTGATTCCACAAAAAAATCTGTAAATACACCCAACAGTGTAGTTAGTAAATAATCATAAGCAAAGCCTTGTAAAACCTCTGAGAAAATAAGGTATTTTAAAGCTAAACTACTGACTTAAGTGAAAGCTTGCATATGAACACTCAGGACTGATCTATCAGGATGGTTTATACGTACACAGGCATGCCACTTTGAGCAGGAACGTAAAATATGGAAAGGACTTTTTCAAAATAAGACTGCAGCAAATGCATACTGTATGCACTACATTTTTTAGGAATTGCTCATTTTAATATTTACTTGCTTTGCAAAGCTGTGTTATCAAATTTGTAGTAGCCTTTGGGGCTGAAATTTCTGAAAGGTCCTGTTTTGTTGTAAGTTGTAATACTGCTGATTGACCACAAGACATCATGGAAACATCTTCTGAAAGGAAGAAAAAGAGTGTGACCCTGCTACAATCAACATTGCATGTTTGCACAAATTTGAATAATTAGTAGCGTGTAGGTTTGAAAAATTAAGCTAGATATCCTTCTGCTTTCTATTCAACCACTTGTATTTTCAGTTGTCAAACAACAGTTTCAAGACTGGCCTTTTCTAAGGAAAATGTCCCATTTCCTTATTTATAAAGGAAAATGAAAATGAATGCACTGGATAAGACTATGCGTTTGTATCTTTCCAGCATGAAACTTTTCACTAGCTAACCAATTCACATGTAAATTCCTCAGGAGGATTGGATGAATGTCATATAGTTTGACTAACTCATATTTAGGTTTTTTTTTTGTGGGATTTTTCTTGAGTTGTGCAGGATTTGTAGTTTTTTTACTCAACAGCTTTTTGCTGGTATTTTCTGTGCAATGGGACTTCTCAGTCCTATTTAGGTTAGCTTTTTTTCTGCAATTGTATCTGATACCAACTGAGCATTGAAAGGCTACAATTAAGTTCTCAATGAAGGACATCTTTTCTAAAAAGGCAAGATGTTTAGAGGACATGACAGGAGGTAAGGTCAAAATTACAGAAGGTCTTGCACAATAAATCACATGTCTGCTGCTCTGTAATGCACCCTGAGATGCGCTAAGTCAAACTGATGCTTTTCCAGATGCTACGAGGTCCTGACTCTTTGGGGAAGTTACCGTGTAGTCAGCTAGCATGTGATACCACTGTGCTACCTCTCCTCATGAATCTCTTAGTGCACGTACACACAGACACACAGATGCCAGGTACCATTTTTACTATCAAGACAAGTTCACCCTACAAGTTCATTTAACTACTGCACACAGGGAAATCTTAAGTGAGAATTTGTTGAAGTTCTTGAAGGAGACGGGGATACTTTCACCTTCAGTACATTGACTTTGGCTTGCACTTCGTCCTAACTGTTGTGTGGATGTATCAGTTCCCCAGGTGTTTTGGGAAGGAAGCCTGGGATCCCAGGTGCAGGAACATAAGCACATGCAAGGGAAATCAGCATGGCAACAGCTATGCTCAGAACCTGGTCATCACAAGAGTGCCATTTAGAAACCAGTAGTAGGAAGCTGGCCCAGGACTACCTCCAACTCCTGCGTGACCGTTTCCTCTCTGAGAGCTGTATTATATTGTCATCAGTGTGAAGACTGCCAGCCATGCTGGTTTCAGCCAAGGTAAAAACACCACACTGCACAGCTACTAGACATCCCGCTGTCCCAGCACTGTTTCCACTGCTCCTGTCTGCGCACCACGATGTGTTCACATGCCAAACTGCAAGCCCAGTGTGGTGGTGGTCTGCGGAAGTGAACAGAGGGTCAGTGGCAGCAGTTAGAGGTAATGACTGGGCAGATACTGCTAGAAATAATTTTCCATCAAACTGTGCAACCTTGTGACACTCTGCTGCAGTCACACCAGCCACAGCAGTCTTTGCTCTGTTGAAAACATCTCTGTGGGAACTAGCAAGAGTGTGGGGGTCTTATGTGCAAAGAACTCCTTCGAGGTCAGCAGAGAGAAGGGGTGAAATCAAGAGCTCCTTCAGTTCCTCTGCTTAAAAGCTCAACTAAAGCCATGCCATCCAGTCCAGGTGAGACTTAGATGGCCATGGTAATTGCAGCAGTCACAGTCCTTTCTGCGATAACCTAAAGATCACAACTTTGAAGGAAGAAGACCCATGTCCATTAATTTAAATCTCTCCTTTTTGGAAAGATTTTTACAAATTGCTTTGAAAAAAAGCAGCTTCTGAGGAACTCTATGTATGCAAAACTCCAACTATTTTGCCAAAGGCATACCACTCTTCTAAGATGCAGGAACACCACCTTTTAATAACTGGTCATGTTTCCATTGCGACAGCCAAAAGATTGCCAACTGCCCTGTAGCTATCTGGCCCTTCAAGTTATCAGATGACAGGCCATGCATTTCTCAATAGTCCCAAGAACTTGCATAGCGGTGTGCTGCCTCTGCAGTTGGGAGGGGTGAACTCAGCATTGATCTCAAGGGAAGCATCTCATCAACATGAAACCTACATCCAAGACACGCAGCACAGTCTTTCCGCTCTGGAATCATTCTACTTATTTGAAGCCAGGATTTCTGAAAATTGTTTTGTACTTTTAAATCATTTTTCTTCTTTTTTTCTCCTGGTACTAATGCGCAGAGGAAAGGATGAACCTGTATCTGCCAGAAAAAGACCCAGAAATCAGAAAGGCAAAGCTCCTTTGTAATGGCAGTTGACCTGCAAAGCTACGTCAGGCTGGCAATGTATCAAAAACATCTGTGCAATGTAACAGAATAAGCTATGTCACACTTAACTGTGACAAGGGTGTGTGCACAAGCAGCTCTCACAGACCGGCTATCTCAAGGAAACTCATGTGCCATGCATGATCCTTACTGAAGTAAAAACAAGTGGTTTGTTTGGATGCCATTTATCCAAACAGCAGAGTAAGGACATTTTATTTAGGCAAATGTTGATTTTTGTGTTACTATTCAGACTAAATTCAGGCTCTTTATTCCTGGAGTCAAAAAAGCTGAACTGGCTTCCTTTAAAAGCTATGTCTGTGAACATGTCTATTTATACCAAGTTAAAGTCCTCTGGCTTAAATCTGGTTTCTATCATTTTACCTTACTACACCATGACTTAAGAATGGACTTCTACAGCAGCATGGTCTTAGTCAAGGTGTATCTTAAAGTATCATTTACCCTCAAATGCAAATTACCATATGTCATAGCAATCTTTCACTAACAAAATTTTATTAGATGCTAAAAAAAAAAAAAATAAAATTGCAATCACATATGTACTTCTGTTCAGCCAAACATTAAGCCAGTTATCTTTCAGAGAGCATTGCACTGATTTTACATGACAGAGTCTGGTTTACATGGAAGAAAATGTCAGAGTCATATTTGTGTTTAGGAAAATGAAACTTTTAAAGAACAGGTCAACATTCTGTTCAGAAAAATAATCTTTTTTTTCTTCTATTTTACAGTAAAAATTCTTCTTACGGAAGAAAAGCACAGTAAGTTTCTAACACCAGAGGGACTGTTTCAGAAAGCTAGGAGGATGTGAGAAGACAATTATAGAATGGATACTCCTGTGCTATCTTAGGAAAAGCTACTCACTTTAATAATTATTTTTAGTGCCAGTTTCAGAAAAGTTTTAGGAACCGCAGATATTTTTTAGCCAACTTGATTTGAACATGGCTGGCAAAAAGCCTAGGAAAAAAGCATGAGCTTCTCTTCTTCCTTGCACCTCCATGAAAACTAACCAGTCTTTCTCCCCAACCTGGGCATTCCTGACCAAAGATCTGAGGTGGTTCTGGAGATTACAGTGTCCTTCTGGCATTAACGATGTTCATAAGTACACACTTAAGAATCTTTGTTTTAGATTCTCCCTAGTAAAAAGTGAGATTCAAACTGTGGTTCAGCTGCACCACCCATAATGAAGTTAGTTGCATCATTATTAGGTTAGAAAAAGGAAGCAGCATCTGCTTCAGGGGAACATAGATAGGGTTCTCTGAGTTTTCTGAAGACCTGGGAGATGGCTGGGGAGTGGTGACACAACCGTTCTGAAACACCTCTTTGTTTTCAGCAGTCTTGTGATCTCGCAGGACCATCATTTCCTCACGCAAGTGCCAGATAAGAAACTGCATTCGAGCTTCTCTCCTTGCCCACAAGGCAAAGGCGACTTTGTTTGCATCTGAATGTCTTACCTGGTCACAGGAGTTGGGGAATGACGCAAGGGATTGCTTTCCTTGCAAGAAAGACTGGGTGCGGGTCCTGGTACCGCCACTACTTCAGGGTTAGGGTTTCACAAAAGCAGTATTATTTTCCTGTGAGAATTTATGATGAAGTTATTTTTGTATGTGTGGAAAAAATTAGCTGTTTTGGTTTCTTTTTTCTTTTACGTTAACGTGTATTTTTTTAGAGAGGCTAAATACTGAGTCATACTTGAAGTCAGCTTTGAAGCTTTGACCATGGTGTAACTCAGTACTTAAAATTTCAAACCATTATGTGATTGATTCCTCATTCTTTACTCAGTGTCTCCTCCTGGTTTCTGGCAAATAGTAATTTCTGAGTTTTGGGAGATTTGTGATTTCAAAAGCTAACCTGGGAAAATAGTGGGAGGATGTGGGGAAGTAGCATATTAAATTGCAGATGTAGTTCACAAATATAGAATAATTTCCATCAGTGTTTTTTTCTCTCATGCTAAAAAGGATTTTTTTTTCAATTTTTACACAAAAGTAGTTACTATTTCTTGACTCTATTAGTTTAAAATTTTATTGTAACAAGTTGGAAGTTGCAAATCCTGCCTGTATTGTAAAGTTCCTCTGACCAAGACCAATTTTTTTTACTCTAGAGAGCACAGTGAAGGCATTTTAACAGAATTCAAAGAGGGCTTTGGGGAGTATTTCATATGCTGTTTAATGTTTGAAATCACATTTTGGTTTAAACAAATAATGATCCAACATTTCTGTTTTGAAACGGAAGCAGTAATGAAGTTCAGAGAAGTCTAAATCTTTAACTGCTTGAGTGCAATATTTGTGCTTCTGCAAGATGTTGTAAACCATTGCAGAGCATGAAAGAAAATTCTGTTTGTCTGTCTCCTGTTGTTCTTGGAGCAGTGGTGTCTAAAGGGCAAGCTGACATACTGGAAAGCACTTCCCATGATAAGGTTGGAGACTTCGAGTGAAGTGAGGAATTATTTTTAAACTTAAAAGTTACAGGCTAGTCTTCATTAACAGATCATGTGAGGGAAGGTTAAACAAAGGCTGATTGCAGAAGAGGAGAGAGGCAACTGAAACAATCAAATACTGCCTTAAAGTTTGTTTTCCTGAAAATCAGGCCAGAGGAAAAAAGAGACCAGTGCATGTGTTTTTTTTGGGTAAGAGCAGTGGTGACTCACAAGCCCTGTTATTCCCGCTTTCCAAACGGGAAGACTGAGGCAAAAAGAAGAAGTATCACGCTGCTGTGGCCACTGAAATCAAATAAATGACCCGTAGATAGATTGTTCTAGGCTCTTCAATACAGAGGTTAGCCGTGGTAAATCATAATGCATCTTTTTTCCCTCTTCTGCTAATCAACATAAATGCAAGGGTTAGCTCCTTTTGGGAATGCGAACAGATGTGACATAAATCAGTGCAATACACATTGCCTTGCCTGTCTCTGAGAGCCAGTTGAAGCATACTCAGCCAGTGGAACACCAGGGTGCTGGTAACTGCTGTCAGATTTACATAATAATTTCAAATATTTTAATAGCTGTGTAATCACTGTGGCAGACACACACTACACCAGGTCTTTTACAGCACCATTCTGTCCACCGTTCTGTCCACCGAGGACCTGCTTGATTGGAATCTTCTCACTATCAGTAGAGCAGAGTTTTTTTTGATCTCCCTCTTTGATCATCCTCAACACGTGGGGCATCTTAAATGTACAGCTGGAAGCTTCAGGACAGCACAGCGGAAGGAAAAGGACTTCTGTGGTGGTTCCTCATGGGGCACTGAAAGTGAGTGTGCACAAGGGGACATTCATCTGGATGTGAGATGAAGCTGGTTTAGTTACTGGCCAACATGAAACAAGATATTTTAAGAAACTGTTTCACATCACAGCGGTGTCTTGATGACTCCATGACAAGGCCAAACATAATGCAGCAGCCACAGAGCTGAGAGCTGAATGCTGCTTCTCTGACTTGTCTCATGACCAACTATAAGCTTTTGCAGTTTCCTTTTACTCCATACGGGAACATCCACGGGGATTTCGCTAGACCTTACCCTTAGGCTTGCAGAAGAGCACAGTGCATGACTGACACAACATTCATACGATCACTTCTCATCCCCGTCACCACAGTCTTCCTCTGTTCTTAGAGTAGGCCATCTCTTGGTGTGTGGTCATACAGTGCTAGGAAAGTGGGCTGGCATGGGGTGATCGCTGTGGTGCCTACGGTGGCATACAGCTGTGCTGGTGTGTGGCCCAGCTGCCTAATATTTGGGCCTGCTCAAGTCCAAGCCTTACCATTCACATGCCAGTGTCCTTTACTCACAGGTTCCTCCCTCCCCGAGCAGTATTGCTGGAGGTCAGAGACTCAGGTATCAGCCAAGTAAACTATTTTACACACTGGCTTGCAACCAACTCATTACCTACAATACCCATGATTTAATGCAAAAATTTGACCTTTGCCCATCGCTGGAAAGGTGGTGATGAAACCACTTTGCCCAGTGGCTGTCCTGATTCTCTGTGCCTGGGTTGCCTCCTGCTCCCTGCCCCCTGATAGTGGTCCCAAATGCCTCGCATTAGCATGAAGGGCAGACAGCTGAGCATACAGTGCAATCCAAACACAGCACTGTCTGTTTCCTCTCCCTCAGTTAACTTTTTTTAAGGATTTTGTGTTTGACTAACCAAATAACTGTTCAAAACACAGGCTGTGTCTAAGGGAGAAGAGTTTGGGCTCCTTTCAGCTTTTTTTAGTTGACAAAGACTGGGGTAGCTACACTGCAGGGGCATGGGAGCCACTGGTTGATGTGTCCCTGCTCTGCACCATGGGAATTAGTTTACGTGGGTGAACGCGTCCTGCTCCAGCTGCCATCTCTACTGGTGGAGGCTGTCCTTGCTGCAGTTTTCAACACAAATTGGTTTTGGGTGGGACTTTTTTGCATTACCAATAATTGTTACATGAAATAATACATCCATAAACATAATATCACACACATTGTTTTGTGTATTGTTCAATGGGCTGAATTTGTACTGTCCTAAACCACTCATGGAATGTACATGAAAACAACTAGAAAGAGGGGTAAACTATTAATAGAAAAGCGTGCTTTAATGAGGTTCTGCATTTGGTGTACTACGATAATTTAAATTAAAACGCTCCTTCATAGCAGTATTAAAACATTCTCCCCTTGAAGCAGTAGTTGAAACTAAAACTACAGAATTCTCTAATCAAATACCAGTTTAGACCTAGTTGACTTGGCTAGAAAGACTTCTAATTCCACACAGAAAGCTGTTTTCCCCTCCTCTTTATTTCTCACTGAAAGGCAAGCCAAGCAGACGTGGCAAAATCCAACTGAGACTAGCCCATACTTCTTTTTGTATTTGTCTGCATTTAAAAACTGTATATATAAAACATTGTCTATTGCCCAGTATTCGTCTTCAGTTACTTGGCTTGGCTGAAATGGGACTGAAAACATTAAGTCAGCTTCTAAAGAGCTATCAAAAAAAGGCTGGTAGGTCCAGATTTTCTTTAAAAAATAGTTTAGAAAATTCAGACTCAGACAACTGTCTGGCTTTCCCAGTTTACTTTTAAACAGGAGTCTATATGCACATGTTTTTAAATGATACTAGAATGGCTAGCATGGATATATCTGCATGTTTTAGCTCTGGCCGTAATGTGCCCTTTTCACCTGGTCTCGGGAAGAATTTTGTGCCTTGCAGATAATCCTGTACAAACCCAGTGCCACCGAGGTTGTTTGCTCCTCCTGCGGTAACCTCGGTGAGGTAGAAGTCCACTTCCTCAGCTGAGGGCCCCTCTGCCACCAGAGGTCTTTCTCTTAACCTTTCCTCATGTGACAAATGTTGTATGCTAAAGGCTCCTCACACAGAGTGAAAATGAAGACAAAGGACACAGTTGCCAGAAACGACTGATAGTTGGCTTAAGTAGAGTACATGGGATTTCTTAACATTCTCCCTGGCTTTTTCTCTTCCACGCATCAGGTCAGTTCATAGTCCTTTATAGTGCTCTTTTATGCCTCAACTTCTTCAAAGCAAAAAAGTGAAAAATAAGCTCTTCCTCCCTCCTGCCTACAACCTTTATCAGCAAGACCTTTGACTCTGTAAAATTCGGCTTCATTGAGTATCAGCCTTACCTTATCACTGTCCTTTGAGAGAAGCAGAAGGCAACAGCCACCCTAGATATCGTGTTAATGTACGTTGTATGTTTTCAGGTAAATCTTGATTGAAGATAATAATAACAAAATGAAAAGGAGATAATAAAATACCTCACTGTAATGGTATCACTGCTAAATGTAATGTTTTGCATTGATTGAATGCCTTCCTCTTCTGTGAACATTAACTAACAATGCTTTGTTAATTAAGTCCTGTGAGGGAGAGGGGGATCAGTCCTGAAAATAACTGATGTCTCTATGAAATCTCCACACAGCTGTCAGGATCTTTCCTACATATTTTTCTAGCTAAAGCCTGGCTGCAGAAAAAAATTCCTTGGGCTGACAAATTGGCATATGTGTCACTGCAGCATTGCCTAAACTTTAGGGGCAGAATATGAAAACAAATTCTCAAGCTGATTTTTCTTTTTTTTAAAAAAAATTTTTTGTCTTTTTTTTTTTTTTTCCCAGACAGAGTGTTAGTAAGTTCCTTGAAAAAGGCCCAGACCATTTGTTTCTTGCAAAACACTGGAAAGACTATAAGAATTTATCAACTGGGTTTGAAATTCATCATCTCAGATATAAGTCTGCATCCTGCATCCACTACAGGCCTGGAGGAGAAAAAAAACAGACCGGCAATATCACAGTCCAGTGAGGTCTTGGCTGAGTGGTTGGGTTGCTGTTCTCCTCCTCAAGAAAAAGAATTGAGGAGGGTGCTGGTTACTTGTTCTCACATACTACAGCAAAGATGCATTCATAGAAACCCAGCTGCAGTGTGCATTGTTTTTTTTTCTGATAAAAATGCAGATAATGGGGCCGTGGGTGGCTCTTTATGAATGCTAAGTAGGTGAGATATATCATAAAAGAACAGTTTTATCCTCAAGTCCCTGGACAACCTTCTCCTCACCTTCGGTGATGTACTTGCAGTTGTGAACCTGCGTAATTCACCTGCCTGTTGCCTGTTGTTTTGCCCTGTGTTTCCGTTTTGTTCCTCCCTCCCACTGGTTCTGGGAACAGCCAGGGTTACTTCACATTTCTCAAACAGCTTTTCGAAGTTACTAATCCCAGCATTTTTCTCACAAAATTGCTGAGTGTGCCACAAAGCAGGGGCTTCTTATAAACAGGGATTGCAAGCAGAAATTCAGCACAACCAGTTTTTTCCATTTTTCTGTTTTGAAAAAATAAGAACATACTCAGTTTCATGTGAATCATAGCGAAGTGCACAGCACCTTATCCTGCATCCTTACATAGGCTGAGCTCAAAATGTGGCAGTAATAGTTTGGCTAGGTAGGCAATGCAGAGTAAACGGTGAGATTCACACTTGCCCTGCTCCTGATCTCTTAGTCAGACTACCAGTACCTTCTGTTTTTTTCCTTCCCTAAGAATATGAGACCTAGGGCATCACATCATCCATGTGTCTATTTCCCTTCTCCTGTATCTTTTGAGCATGTTTGCCACCGCAAGTCAGGTATGAAAGGGAGGAGAAGCCTCCAACTTGTCTGGAAGGCAGCAGTTTGGTAGGAGAGAAGAAAACCAAACCAGAGCCTCCACTGCAGGAAAGCCAGACAGACCACAGCTGCCACAAAATAGTGCTGGGCAGCTGCCGATGCTACCCGGTCTGAGCATGAAGCTCTGGACTATCTGTGGCACAGCTCTCTTGCTCAGAGGGGGTGGGAAGTCTCTTCAGAGAGGAAAAGAGGAACAGGAGACCAAGGAGAGATCCAACAATAGTGAGAATTCATCAGTTCTGCCCTCCCACTACTTTTTCTGCCATCCATGTTGCCCAGCTGTCTCCACAGCTGGTTCTTTCATTTACTTGCAGAAGATCCTATAGCAACCTCTGTGTCACTACTGAAGACAGGCAGATTCTTGAAATAATGAATTGTAGCTATGTAGAGCAAGAGCACATTCCTACCTTTTGTAGAGAAACTGGAGTGTGTTGAAGAAAAAGTATCCTTGATTAGGAAAATCAAGTCTTTGCAGTGCAAGCAGACAGACTGCAGACAAAAGAGGAGGCAAAGGCAGGATGAGTTTTGTTTTTCTGTTTGACTGGTTTTGATTATGTGAAGTCTTCTGGGATAAGTGAAATCACTGTAAAGATTGAACACCATGAGACTGCCAAGTATGATGTGAAAATGTACTTCTCATCAGGAGCAGAAACCAACAATGATAATAAACATCAATAATTTTTCTGACCAAACATCTTAGAAAAGCAGTTAGATGGAAACGATCAGCAATAAAGCTCAACATATTGCATGAGGAATAAATTATTTAATATTAATTTTAAAAATAGAACACTTTCCCATTTCTATAGATGCCACTTCTAAAATACTTGGCAGGAACTTCCAGCTATCCCAGTTCTAAAGACAGTAAAATCCCATGCTCTGTAATATTATCCACGGAGGTGACTTCATATAATGCTGTGAATTCACTCACATGAATAAACTACACACACATTTACATGTTTGCAAGGCTGAGCCGTGAACACCTAAGCTGTCTGCTTCAGTGGGATGGCAGAAATAATTCTTTTTGCTCAGGGGATAGCTGATAACACTGAGTCTTTTATCCAGCTGTAATGCAGTGCCTCATTTTTTTCCCAGCAGTGTAGCACTAGATTTCATGAAGACTGTAAAATAAAAAGTAGTTATAGGGCACATGTATGCAGTCTTACTGAAGAAAGTGTGTTTTGAAGAATGTGTAATTTAAAATGGTATTTCTCAGAGGACTAAAGGGAGTGTAACCTGACATTTTTGTTGTGCAAACACCTAACTTGAGAAATTAGCAACTTTCTAAGAGTTGTGTAAGCATGAAGGCCAAATGGAGTGGAGAAGACATTTTCTCCCTGCCCCAAAGCTGCTGTGAAGCTCATGCAGCAGTTTTTGCAAATGCAGAGTATATGGATCATTAGTGTTTTGTTCCAACTCGTACAAGTGTTACAGCAATATTTCATGGTTGTATACACGCAGTGTCCAAAGAGACCAAACTGAGGGCTTGAATATGGTGGATCGATGTTGGTGGTGGTGCTGTTTGTACAAACGTGTTTCATATTGGAAGGATGCTTCTCATTCTCTTCCAAACCCTCCTGGTTTTCTTCCCTTAGAGGTTATTTGCACTAACATATTGGGAGGAGAAGGTTCTGAGCATCATGAGCTGGGCATTTTCTTTAGGCAGAATTCAAGCAACACCGCTCACAGATGAGATTAGCAGTCACTCACGTTACTTGTACATGGAAACTGGCAGGGTGAGGGCAGAAGATCAGAGCTCCTGTTTTACATAGACCTTGTTACAGCCCTTTTGTTCACCTGTCTTTGAGCCTTGCTTTATATGCTGTCTTATCCTACAGCCTCTGAAGAGTTTTCTTTTGTCACTTCAGAACTCGGTTTCTTCTGAGCTTCCTCAGGCTGGAATAGATGTGTTTGGGTTTTGGCTTTATTCCCCTCTTCGACTAAAAAAGCCATCCCCTGTGCTGTAAACATCCCTGCAAACTCTTGCTTTCCTTCTCCTCAAGTTGTTTATCCCGACAGAAAAGCCAAGCTATATAGCTACATGGAGAGAGTAACTGAAAGGACAGCATGAGGCAGAAAATGGCTTGCAGGATGATCTCGTCTATGGGACCTTCTTCATCATGGAGCCTGAGCAGAACAGGGTAAATTGACACCCACTGACATGGGTGGATGCGGCACCTAGAGCACTGGCCAAAGGCATTATGCTTTCCTTTTGAAAGATGAAACAACTCCCAGACTCTTTTTGCTGCTGCAGGAGTAGCATGTCCCTAGACACATTCTTGCCTAGCCAAGCATTTACAGTTTAAGTGTGTTGAGCAGGGGCCCTCCTAGCGTGGTGACTTCAAACACATGTGTCCACACATGACTTACTTGGCTAGCAGGTACAGCAATTAAACAAGTTTTGCCAGTAGCTTAGGTCGACATAGTCTTTTTCCCATTAAATAGGTCACAACATTGTTTTTTGATTTCTGCTCTTGTTTGCCGGATTCCTACCCTGGCTGAGAGATAGCCTGAAGGCACAATGTTGCAAAGGGGCAGTGGGATGGCTACAGGTCCTCTGATGAGAGGTACATCCCTCTCGTTCAGGCACAGAGCTGCCGCTGCAGTGCCCTCTGTGCTGCTGCAGAAGCCCCTGCACAGGCAGACGGGAGGTGAGTGAGGGGAGGAGATGGGGTCAGGGCATGTTGTGCTCTGCGGTTTGGTGACTGTGCAATGCAGCGTCCGCAGGGAGAGACTTTAGCCAGTGCAGCAGCGCATATGCGTGTCTCCCTGCACCAGACACCTCCCCTTGTTTTACCAGAATGCATTGCATACAGGCTGTGCAGGAAATAGGGTGTAATAGATACGTGGTTATGTTGCGAAAAAACCTGACCGTGTGAAATCACCACATTTGTTTATCTTACAGGCCAGATGAGAGACTCTTCACCTCCTTTCACAGGTGAATTGAACAGATTATGCCTCCAAGGGTGATGGGGGGGGGGGGGGGGGCAGGGGCGGGACGGGGCAAACCAAGACCATCTCTCTTGCCTCCCAATGGCAAGTGTGCTGTCAGGAGTCGAGGAAGGATTTTAAAACAGCCACACAAAGGAGGAATGTTGCAATGGTCATTTTGAAATAAACCTGTTTATGAGGAGCAGTGACTGTGGGGATAGTTACTCCATGATTCATACTGAAGCACAGCACCTGCAGTTTTAGTTTGGATGACTTTTAGGGTAGAAGCATCAGCAAATACTGTTCTAACATTTGAGAATGAGAAAGCAAGCATCAAAGCTGCTTTTATCTGGGACTGCATTAACCTAGAGTAGGGCTTGTTTAAGAGGTGGCTGGAGCATCTTTCCACTGCAAGGTGCAGCTTGCTTATAACTGACTAGTGACAAACAGGAGTTGGCATAGTTGTACATCCCTCTGTATTCACTTGCAGCCTCTTTTCTCTTTTATGTGGTAATTGCAATTACAATGGACTCTTAGCTGGCATGTATCATACCACATTAGAGCTCTTCGAGGATGCCCTCAGAAAGGCTCTTACACCACCTCCTGTTCCTCCTCGATGACACGTCTGAATGTTCTTATCTGTGTCTATGCTAGATTGCCAGCGACAGCGTCTGCCTCTGTCTGTAGGCCCCAGGCACCTACTGGCAGCCTCCTTACAGCAGTCCTTACAGAGGAAGATGGATGTTATTCTCTCAGCACTACTGATAAGCAAAATGCTACAGCCAGGATAAGGTCAGAGATGGTCACTGCTTTGTATGCCTGGGTTTTGATGCTATGGGGAAGGCACCTTGGGTATCTGTTTTTAGAAACTCATCAAATTCCCGTGGGCACCTGTGAGAGCTGCATGTGATAACACTGGAAAAACAGCTCTTGTGGGAGAATCACAAAGTCAGGCTCCTTTTTCTTTACAGAAACACAGCATGGAGGCTTCAGAATACAGGAATGCACTCCCACTCCTGCCCTAAGACTATTGCTAAATATCTAGTTAGTGAAAATGCCTGGCTTATTGCCTGTCTTACCAGGAGGAAATGAGATCAGGAAAGGAAGCGTCCACATATTATTTCCTTCAAGAAGACCTTTGCTTCTAACACAATCTTCAACATATGGACTTCTCAGTTCATTCCTCAAGGGTAGTCAATGTTTTTTCCTGCAAGTGTTTAAAACACTTGAAAGTGCAGTGAAGAATCTTCACACAGGCTCGTTGAATGACTCCTCTGTTTAGCACTATGCATGTTCTTTTGTTGTTTTTTTCCCTGTACTCAACCACTGGAGCTAGTTTTGAACACTTTAAACAAAACACCCTTAAACACTTAGGGGCAAAAAAAAAAAAAAAGAAAAAAGCAGTTTGTTCAAATAGACAAATGCGTATCCAAAAGCCTGGAATAACTGTTTCCTGAGGGAAACCTCCTTGCTGTCATTTTTCCATTCTCACCTGTCTTTTCACTTGAAGGAATTTTTGTTTCTTTTCATTTCTATTTCAGGCAAGGAAAATGACTTTTTCTCTTCTAAGTCAATGCGAATGTATCCCGAGTCATAGCCAGTGCATATTTTTTACTGTTGGAAAGGTAAAAGCTGTACCTCTGCACTTTGGAAGCAGGTGTGTGAAAGCCAGTGTTATCCACACCTGAAGCAATGACAGATCTCTTGCTTGTCCTAAACTTAACAGCTTTTCTACACAGCCCAGACCAGTCCTTCTTACTTACTTGTTTTGATAGATCCTTACATTTGCTTTATATGAGAAAAGGAAAATAATTCACAAATACAGATTCCCAAAGCCCTGATAAATTAATGGTGTTTTCCATACATAATAAATAACAGACAAAACCCACAGATAAATAGAATTACAGATAGCTCTCCATACTCCCTTTTATTATGTATACAGACTAGTTAGAGACGCAAAGACTCTGGAAGTTGTACAAAGGGACATCGTCTTCCATTCACATGCAGCATGACCTTCCCAATCTGCAAATCTTCTCCACCAGCTAGATGCAATGCAGAAAATATCACAGGTCAGGGACAGTCGGGAGGAGGCTGTGTCATTGATATGTCTGCAGCTGATGCTGTCACACTAGAAACACTCTCTTCCCTTCAAGCAGGGTTGAGGGGTGAGAGGAGAGATGCTCTAACTTCTTTAGTGAGAAAACATGCACCATGCAGAGGAAAGCTTACCCTAATCTATGGTTCTGGTTTAGCTGTGATACTGTCCAGAGTCTGGTATCCAGCTGCAACACCTGGGAAACCCACCATCTGAAAGCAATACTCTGATCCTTGGTCACACCTGACCTGGCGTCGGGGACCAAGTTGTCCTCTGCTCTAGTTCTTGGGGTGGTGCTTTCCTGGGAAGGCCGGTCCTGGAGTGTGGGCCCTGCAGATGACCAGGGCCATGCATCAGCCACAGCATGGCAATCCTTGCTGCTTTGAGGGTGAAGAATGAAGATTAAATGAACAATGTTCTTCAGAAGCAGGATCACAGAGCATCCTTTAAATTCAGTAGGGTTGGTTAAAATACTAGGGAAACTGCTTTCTGATTCTGATTACAGAATCAGCGTGGTTTGTTCATTTATTTTCTTTAATGCTTTCCCAGGAGTGAAATCTAGACTTGGGTCTTGAAAGCAAAGTAATATTTGGTGTGCAAAAAATAGGAGATTGAGCCTTGCTTTGTAACAGTACTTTGATTTTTTTAATTCCATTTGCTCCAATTATGCTTAAACCGACCAATTATGTTGGTTTAAAAAGCAGCATTTAGAGCAGCTGCTGCATATCTGTAAAATCAGTGTTTTTTTTTTCCCCTTCTTTTCTGACTGGAAGGAAAGAAACAAATCCAAATGCTGATAGACTAAAAATATCTGCTAGCTATACTGAAAGAGATGAAAGGGGTCAGATGACACACAGATGAGTTTTACTCAGAAATGTTTAATGGCAAGTAGTATCATATTTCTTCTTCATGTTCTGTGTCTTTCCATCCACATCTCCAGCTAGCCTCTCTCTTCCTAGTGTTTGTTTTTTTGCAGCATGTAAAGCCCAAGTCCTGTTGAGCTAGGGTGGTATGGCCCATGTCTATATCTCTGTGACAGTGCTGTAGCACCACAGCATGCCCTGTGAAACTCTAAGGAGTTTAGCAAAAGAAATGGTCATCTGAAGGCATAGAGCTCCAGTGGCACTGAGACTTCAGCCAGTTTTAGAAATATTCCCTGTGCTGAGCCTCAGCCCAGCCCTAGCAGGCAGGGCAGTACTATTATCTGCTTGCACGCCACGGAGGGCTGAGTCAAAGGTGGACTGCGACTTCAGCAATGCCACAGGAATCCTGTGGCACAGGCAGGAGCACAGCAAACTCCCTTTTCCTTGCTTCAGTACTAACTTTGCCTTCCTCACCATATGGACCAGAATTAGCTGTACCCAGAGAGAGCTTGAGGACAGGAGGAAAGGCCTATGGATGTCCCTCTTTGTTTGCTAACAGGAGTAAAATAAATTGCAATTCCTCATACTTCAGGGATGGCTGAGCCAGGAGAGCTCAATCCCACAGTACATCATTTACCATGCTGCCCTCTCCTCCTCAGCAGAGCAGACGTAATTGGTGCTGAGGGCTGGCCTTCCTGGTTAAACATCCCACAGGGTACAGCCTCTACCATCTCACATTTGCCAGCATTTCTGGATTTGGGATGTTGCTGGTTCTCTAGAAGGAGGTAGAGGACTGTTTTAGTTTATGGCAGTCTTTTTTAAGTGTCTTTTTTGCCGAGGGCCACTGGCATCTGGACAGAGTTTTACCAGGGCTTGTGGAAATGCTTTTAGCTAAAACAAATATAGAAATCAAACCTTTAAGGGTTTGAAACTATTTATAGGTGTGGTTTACCAAGCAGTTTAGGCCAATCTGAGACAGCACTACCGCTGAAAAAAAGGCATTTTGGCCCTTCCCTCTCTTGTGACTTCTCACTACTGCTCTAAACTGTAACAAGAAGCCCACTGGGCTGAAGACAAAGCCTTCAAAACAAAGTGATAGCTTCCTGCTGGGTCAGTGAGCTGAACTGGCTGAGCCTGCCAGGTACTAGTGCGAGCCTGAAAGGCTGCAAAGCAACAGTAGAGAGGGCAGGACTTCCCCTTTCAGTGCAACACAGCTTTAGATTAGCTTAAGATACTTGGGAAAATAGACCATCAAATCTTACCGTGTCGAGACTAGAGTGCTGACCTGAGAGGGCAGAACTTGGTTAAAGTCCCTTCTCTGTCAAGCTCAGCAGGGATTCAGACCATCCAGCATCAAATTCACATACCCTTACATATACAAACTCTATTTATCTCTCTCCATTGTTGCAAAAACATTCTGGATTAAAGTAAGGATAAAAGGAAGAAAAAGCAAAATGTCAGAAACACAGAAGTTGCTGCAATAGCATATCTAACCCATCAGCTGTCCTGAGTGTATTGTAAACACACATGCACCTGCACACTACCCTGCAAGTAAGAAACGTTAGCCTTGGACAGTTTGCTGATCACTTGCCAGCAGTCTCCTGACCAAAATATAAGGACTAAGGCTTTGAACTGTGGCTATCAGCCAGAAGAGCAGCTGCTCCTCTCTCTGTGCCCCAAACACGTAGTTACGTTAGCTGCTGCATGCTTAGTTTTGTTTACTGTTTTCCACTAACCTCTACCGTGCTTCTTTTCCAAGAGAGTTTACATAAAGCTGAACACAGCATGTACTAAGTTGGCAGAATTGGACTCCCTCTTGCGATCGATGTAAAGCGGCTCTGCCGGAACTGGATGTGCAGGGCTCTCCAGGAACCCATAGCAGAACATGGGCTGGCTTAGAGAGTGGTAAATCTTATTTCCAAGGTGCCTTGTTTGTTAGGACTATGGATGAACCAGGGCCTCCCTCTCCCAAGACTCTGGCTGCATCACAGGAGGTAATGCAGAGGATTTGTCACTGCCTCTTGCTGCTGTTTAAAACTGTCTCTGCCCCTTACAGAAAGCAGCATAGGTGTTTTGCAAAGGTGAATGCCATCAATATGTTTTATAGTCTGACCGATTCAACACTTAATCGTTCCATTCCCACTCCCCAAAATGTTTTATTTACTTGGCTCCTTGGAGCTGGCAATCCCAGATAGGCTTCAGGTAGCAGGGGTTAGGAGGAGCCATCTGGCTTCCCAGATTTGAAACTGTCCCTGAAATTTGGTGCCCCAATGGACTAAAAGTTGGAAGGAAGGACTATAGCTATTTGTGATACAGCAAAGCAAGATAGTTTGTGAAATTTGTTACTTGTGAAAGAACACCAACTTTTTTCTTGACCCTAGATTCTAATTTCACTCCTTGGCATCTGAACACAGCACCTTTGATCACAGCTACTAGTACATAACATCCCCAACCATTTGGCAAGGTCAAGAAGATGATTTCATGCATCTTGTTATTTTTCACATTCCCATTGTACTTTCATCACCAGCCCTCTTTCATGTAATTAATAAAAATAGACAACAGACAACATTGAATAAAGTCTCTCTCTCTTTCTCTCACTTATGGCTTACGCTGCAGTCCTCATCTCTCCATGGGGGAGTCCAGCACAATCCCTTGCCCATCTCAACTAACACATTTCTGCCCTTCAGGAATAAGATGGTGCCATTCCTGGCTAATGCTGGGAAACGTGAAGAGACAAGATGTCGAATCTGAACTCGGCTCTGCCGTAACACCATGGCTGTGGCTGTAAATAATTTTTACTGTAACACGATTTGGACAACATCTTTCATCAACAGTTGGACTGATTCAAACACTAACAAGAGGAAGGACATCCTCACAATTAAGCATGAGTCAGATGAAAACTAAGTGGCAGAGGCAGTTTAATAACCTAGCACCACACCCTGCCTGATGGCAACAGAGCACGTCAAGAGGTTACTGCTGTTGGCAGCACTAATGGAGGCCTGAATGGAGGTCTGAATCCAGAAATGTGCACCTACACAGTACATCTCCAGCTGGGGTTTGTAAGTGTTGGGAAGCGCCTTCTGGTCAACCGTAGAGAGTCTTCTGATGGGCAAAGAAAGATACAGATACATTTCTACCAAGCAGAGGAGAGAAGCCAGACTCTCACTCGGCACGAGAGACAGTGCTCTTGGACAATGTTTCCAATGAACAATTCCAGCCTGATTTCTTACTAGTCGTATTTCAGAATATAGCCCCAGTGACTTACAGTACAAGCTTTCCAGATTTCCATATGTTTCCCAGATTTGAAAAAGACAAATGGCTTTCCTTGGCAGATTTTTATTTTAAAACTGGAAGTTGCAGAAAGGGAATAAAACCGCTTGTTGCAACTGAAATGACATTGCTTGCACCTGATCTTACCGCTTCTCAAAATCATCATTAGCACTGTTTGCACACTTTACTTTTTGAGACTCACCTCAGCTGGATACGCATACGGAGTTGCGGGCAGATAACAGGAGTAAAAGGATAGGTAGAGAAACGTAAGCCTTGAGTAGGACTGAGACGAGGACTGCAGGTCAGTTCCTCCAAGCTACAAATGGAAATCTTGGCTTCATCTTATGCAAAATATAGCTCTGGGCCTGGTAGATATTAAGGTTGTAGTGGCATAAGTGGTCCGTGTACGTCTAACCACCTGTAGAAGGAACAATAAACTTCATGCCTATTGCGTATGCATGGATCTACAAGACTAAATAATTCTGTTAGGGAGGGTGGTCTTCATTCATTTCTATCCATTATGCAGAGGCATACAGAAGCCATGGCTCTGCTGCGGCAGTTACTATGTAGGTGCATAGTTGTGAGTGTACTGGAGTTGTGGCTCCAGATTGATAGTGGATTTAAAGGGGTTCTTCTATCAGGTTGTGAAACTAATTATTCTAATGACAGAAACAATTTGCGTATTACTTGACTTACCAGTCAAAGTAACAGTTGGCGGCAGTCTCTATTATTAGGTCATAGAAGTAGAAAATTGCTGCCAAAGGTTATGTTTCTCCATTGGGGAACTCTTCTTTTAGAGATTTCATGGTGAGAGATGGAGAGCTGGAGATGATAAGCACTCGCTGAAAACAAGTGGTTTCCAGCACTTGTATAGAAATTGGCTTCACTTCTGGGAATGAAAAAGTGGAGCCCAATAAACACTGAATGAGGCAAGGATATTCCCCTTACTGCTCAATACAGTGGTACTGGGCTTTATACAAATACACACCAATGTCAAACTGTAGTTTAGCAAGACCTCTTTGTGCTTACAGAGCCTGTTCCTGAGCTCACTGGTGGAATGTGAAAGATGCTTCAAGTCGATGACACTGTAAAGAAAAGCATAGACCCTCTATTCTCTTCAACGGTTGTGAAATTTTTGTATTTGCACGTAAAGCCACAGGAAATTCAGAGAGATCACATCCATACTGAATGGCTAAATTGCGCTGGAGTTAGGACCATGGCTGGACTGACAGCAGAGACAGGCCCTGGGACCATTGCATTGATCTGGCCAGTGACAGCAGCCACCATGTCCATTTGCTTTGATCTATGCTCTTCCTCCATGCAATACTTGACTCACCTGGTGCTGCAGGTGGCATTTTGCATGAGTGACGTAGCACTCTTTCCTGCGGTGAGTAACTTAAAGCAGAAAGGCGGGTCTGGTAGGGGAATTGTGAAACTACTGCACTAGCACGGAAAACTGGAACATTTAAATAACTGAATATCCTTACTGAAGAAGAATGCATAAAACAAGCCAGAATTTCTCCCTGACATGCTTTTCTTTGGTAGCTATGGGAGTTCCTACAGATCTTTCCTAGTCACAATAGTAAGAAATAGGATAACTGCATGGTGCTAAGTCACAGGTGGGGATGCGGTTCTCCCTGTAACATTCTTTGACCTTCCCGAAAGGTACTCTGCCTGTTCTGTTAAGTACAAACAAAGACCGGGCCCTGGAGAACAAATGCCAAATGGTGAGGTCATTTGGTGGCTTTGTGTTCATTCTTTACACCTGTCCTGAACGCCCAGACTGACACCTGTAGATGAGGGTCCTTTTCATATTTTCCCAAGAAGACAGCAACAACTATTTTACAAAGCACTTCTCAGCCAGGTATTATTACCTGGGATAAAAAGGTCTGGAAATCCTTCTCTTCCTAGTAGCACTTCCAAGCTCTGGGCCTTGGTTCAGTTCCTAAAGCATACATGGAAACTGTGTTAATCCGTCAGTTTAAACATTCACACAGCTCCTTTCTGAACCTCTGTAAGCAGACTGATATTACAGATCACTGCCTCCAGCTTCCTCTGAAACCTTTACTGGCACTTGACTGCCAGGTCTAACAGCTGCAAGCAGTATTTCCTTCGGACTGCAAGCAACCAAGGAAATTCAGCCCATCCTAATTTGGTTACAGTGACTCACCCCCTTCCACGATTTCCAGGCTAATTGCTACAACATTTTCCATCTGCCAACAGGGGTCTGTAGAAAATTATGATTTGAAGTGTTCTAGTTGTAGAGGACAGTGGTTTGACTCCTCCTTATGTATAACCAAATCAAAGCATGTAATCCTAGCTATCAAAGCCTCTAACAGATGGAAATGCCTCCAAAATAATCTCCTTCCTGCTTCTTCTGCAGATACATACCTTAAGAATGATGAAATAATCCACACTACAGACTTAGAAAGTAAGGTCTGCTTCCGTCCTGCGAAACACCTGGGTTTGGCACTGGCTTTCATGTGCACTGACACATTACCTTCAGCACAAAATTCAAGATCTGTACCCTGTTTTCCACAGTAATAAAAGCTTTAGCTTAGCAGTAGTTGATTGCACTCAGCACCCCTCACAATATTTTTCTTTTCGCATTTGCAACCAATAGCTGCGAAGTTGTAGTGCTTTGTAGGTAAATTTAGTGATAGGATTTGCTGATTTAGTCCCCATGTTCCCAGCAGATGACCCTTCTCTCTGCACTCCCTTTACTTGGCTGATTCACTCTGCCACATCCATTTTGGCTTGTATGCAGTCCTGTGTAGGGAGTGTGCAAGTGAGACAGATTCATCTCTAGGGGGAAACAGCCTATAATGATCAAATTACACTTCTTTGTGGCCAGGCTAAAACAGCAGACTTTGCAATGCAAAGAACAGCTCAAAAAGGGAAGCACACAGTGACTCAGTCATACACACGTGATCTTTTAACAGCATCAGCAGTCTAACAGCCCCCCCCCTCAAATGCAAGAGCCCTCCCTTCTATCCTGTGTTTCCCTGAGAAGTTTTGAAAAGCACAACTTTACCCTCCCCTCCCTGCGCACCACATGCTGATGTCTCACCCAGCCCTTACTCACTCATGCAGATTGCACCCCCTTTGCTGGGTTACACCCCCACCCAGCCTCAACTGCTGGATGCAGCCGGAGCACCTTGGCTAGACTTCCAACACATAGGGCCCGAAGCTTCTCAAGGTCAGTTACACTCAGCTGTAACAGTGCCCGTGTCCGCAGGGAAGGTGTCTCGCCGAAGCACCTGTGCAGATACAAGAGAGAGCTGGACACGGAGCCTCTGGAAATGCCTGAACTATTGCAGCAAGTGCGACGATGTTTCAGAGGAGGAGGCCGTATGGGCCCAGGCTGTCACCATCTCTTCACCAGCAAACCCGTGAGAGTAAGATGCAGAATGCCTAAGCATTTACTCCTGTTCAAGACCCCTTACCACCCTGCACTGGATTCTTCCTAGTCTTGCCCTGTGCCTAGGAGATATGAGTGTGTATTAGTTGTGTAGGCGTCCTAGGCTTCGTGAGAGCGGGACCCACAGTTTGGACAAGATAGTCCAGGTTTGCTCTGTCTCAGGGCAGGGCTGTGATTTTCAAGGTATATCCAGCTGACTCAGCAACATGGTTGCATTTCGAAGAATGATCTTTAAATATGCATATTTTGGATTTGGCCCTCATCCAGAGTAGTCTGGCTTGTGCAGAAATGCTAGGCCAATTTGGTTACTGCAAACCTAAACCGGGTCCACCAAGATCCTCATCTGGCTTTGAGGCAGCATTAGCTGCTGGCCCCACTGTTCCTGTAAAGCTTGTTATGATAGACAGCATAGCCACACAGAGAAGAACCATCAGTCCTCTTCTATGTACAGCTCATCTGACTTTTGGAGACCCAAACACTTCTACCTGCAAAGTCTGAGTGGCTTGGCTGTAACCCTTCTGGAAACCAAGTACCTCAGGCATTGTTAAAAACTGATTTTCATCTTCTTTTCTACCCCCTACCTTGCCTTCCAAGTCAGGCAAAGACTGAAAAGATATGGGAGTGAATCTGTGCTCCTGTTTAATGTTTTTTTGTGACCCACTGGACTGAGTTTAACAAACAAAAAATCAAAGAGAGATAAATTTTAATATTGTACATAGTACTTTCAGGCCACCTTCAAAAAAGATCATGCACTGCTCCAGCTCCTCTGACCTGAAGAGAGGTTTCAGCCAACAGCATGCTGCTTTTACTTAGTTTGGAGTTACAGCTTGGGTGTTACTCCTCCATTTCATTGGCAAAGCTGAAATAGTGATGTGATTCAAATCAAGGCACCTGTTTTAAGCAACAATGCCAGAACACAGCATCTTTGGAATACAAAGGTTGCAATGGACTAACAGGTAACTTCTCTTTGGGGTGGGCAATGCAACCAGCACAGGTTTAGGACCTGGAACTGGCTCCAGCTCAGCCAGCTCTAACAGCTTCACCTTTGCTCTCTAGAGACCTGACCATTTAGGAAGCTGTGCTTTGTCTCCTAAGCCTCAGGGCTCTGTCACTCTCTTGACACTTGGGAGTTGCTAAACCCCTGTTGTTTCATAACTCTTTCTCAACAACTTGACTCACAAGGATCCTAAAACCTGTGGCTGTCTCCAGTTTACATCCTCTAAAGGCGACAAGAATTGTGTATCTCCACCTCCACCCAAGGCCACGTCTGGATGCCCTTCTTGTCCCACCCTCAAAATCATTTGCACGTAGCCAGTCATCCCTTGTGGCTTTCCAAACTCACCAGTCAGGTCAGCAGCAAAACTCCCACAGAGAGTAAAACCAGTAAAACCTAATACAAATAGCAGTATGAAGCACTTTCCTAACCTATGCCTGTTGCTGCATGCCAGGGAGAACATACTCTACCAGGAAAAATGGTTTGCACTAAAATGCTCACTTCCTCCCCATCATCATCTTCAGAAAATTTCTTCAGAATTTGAGCCCAGGTGTAACATACATGTCTAAACTGCAAGATCATCTGTGATGCATCTTGGACTTGAACAACTGTGTTGCGAGCTTTAAAGTTTGCCTAGATTACAGATTTTGAAGACAAAATGAATGCTGGCGCTAATGTGTTTTATTCTCAAGTTGTCTTTCAGAAGCTCTCCTCTGAAGCTACAGAGAAGTGCAAGGAAGAGAGTGTCCTAATGGTTACTGTCCAGCTTCACTTATTTCATTGGCAGGAGCTAAGTGTAGCCTGTTCCTTGCACAAACTATACATAATTTACATGTACGGCTAAACTTTTCTGATTGTGCAGACTTGCATTTCCTCCATTTCTGGAGTGAGCCAGGCAGGGTCAGTGCATTTTAAACAGTTCTAAAAATTGTGGACTGAAGCTCTGCTCCTAATTGCGTTCACAAAACAGGAAATCAATAAAAGCAAAGCAACTGAAGGGATGCCCACTTACATAACTTTGCTAACCTTTTTTTGTCGAAATTGTTATTTAGGACAACAAAGTTTTTTTTTTTTTTGGTCAGTGGCACGTGATTTATAGGAAAGCAATCCCAAGCTATACTATGACTGTGATTCACTTTCCTGAATCTATTACCATGAAAACTGTAAATGATGCAATAGCCTGCCATTCAAATATCCATCATAGCCATCCACTAAGTAATTTATACTCCCAGGGCTGCATTTTACAGTATATGAAGTAGGGAATTGTCAGGAACGAAAAAAACAACGAAGAGGAAAAAAAAAAACCAAAGAGGAAAAGAAACCACAAAGAGGAAAAAAAGACTATTGCATCAATGTTGGTAAGTCAACCACACATCTTGAGTGCGCGTAAAGCACCTGGGGAGGAGCTACCTAGTATCTCAAAATCTTGCCACTCCGCCACAAGCAGTACAGTGGTGAATTGAATCCCAAACTAACAGACACCACTGACAGCTTTGCACTGGAAAAGCATCTCACAGTAGTCTCTGCCCTCACATGACTTGTGATATCAAGGCCTGCTCCTCTGCAGTAACACAGACATGGGGAAGGTAACTCCAGGTTTGATGCCTGAGGAACAGGCCTAAAGGCATCAGCTAGAAAACCAGAAAGTCCTGTGAGATGAGAAAGGTCCCTCCACACACCAGAATCTGACAGAAGTGCTGAACATGTCGACCATTGGAAGGTGTAGCATGGTGGTGGCCATGAAGTCACATGGGCAAATATGGGCTGCGGAATGCTGAGCTCTTCACCGAGCAGCTTTGATCAGTGGTGGGAGATGCTGAACTCTGTTCACCAGAGGCAGGCTGTCCTAGCACAGACAGCTCAGGGCAGGGCTGTTCAGTAACCGTACTTCTCATTGAGGACTAGACTTTTAGAAAACGTTTAACAAAGGAGCCCAGCGATGCCCAGGGAAGGATTTAATCAAGCAAGGGTAAAATCTGCAATGGCTGGCAGTGGGAAAAGGCAACTAGCATTATAAGAAGAGTGTTTAATTCCTTTGCAGCATACACACAGAGGAAGTATTGTGCAGAGCTGCCTGCACAGAGCGCTATACAGAGACTGTGTAGCTATCAGGGAGTGATGTGGAGAGCTTAAACAAGCAGCAGCAGCAGCACAGTCACTCATGCAGTGAGCGGGTCCTTAATGCAAAGAACCATTACCACAGCACAGGCTCTAATGCAGCGTTCTCCCCCTTTGCAACACAGCATAATCTGGAGGATTCCTGATGACAGACTCGCCTCTGCTGTTCTCGTTTCCATTGTAAAAAAACACAAAGGAAAAGCTATGTAGCAAACCACTTTGGCTTGCCGTTTGTCAAAATGGATGCAAATCCCTCTGCTGCACAGGGACCACCTCTGCAGTAAACAGATAAATAAATATTCCTCCAGTGTACTGAGAAACCCCTCTGAAGTCAAACAGGAGGTTCCCAGAACTTCAGAAGCCAGGCATTGCCTCTTCAGGATGCGACTGTAAGGAAAAGCTTCAGTTACTTTCAGCTACAGAATATGAATGACAAGGATGCAACGAGCAACAGTTTATTTGTAGAAAAATCCTTCAAAATTTTACTACATTGTGAGATTAAGGAAAAAATAGTATTAATATATGTACATACAATATATATAAACAAACACACATCGCACCATTAAAATTACATGCTTTTTAGAACAGAGAATGGGTCATATTCCCTCATATCAATTTTAAAGTTATCACTGCAAGAAACCTTGCTTCCGTTTTGTTTTTATCCCCATCAAAGTTTTCAAGTACAGGAAGTAAGTAATGCAGGATCTAATAGTAGAAAACCTTTGTTATACACAAATTACAACTGACAGCTATACAATATTATTCTGCAGTATCCAACACTTGTGTTTTTTGAACTCTATAATGATATGAACTTTTACCTGAGGTGCATGGAAATAATGAAGCATGATAATTGGCAAGTTTAAGAGATCTTCACATTATGATTTCACTGCAATTGAAGTTGATTAGGTATCACATGTCTATACCCATAGTACTGGCACAAGAATGCTCTGCGTGAGTCATCACAAATGTCTTAGAAGTGCAGGAAAAATTAAAAGGCAAGCACCACTTGCAATGATAAGCATGCAGACAATTTAAGTGAAACAGAGGTAGCATGTTCTTGTAACTCCAGCAGGGTCATTCAAATCAACTACACCCTCCCTTCTGCAAAAGGCACTCGCTTTTTCAGCTATAAATAATGTGGTTTTAAATTCAGTCAGATTGACCACAAATGGTGGATTTCCCTCCTTACAAATACCAAAAAAGATGTTAAGCAGAGGACACGATGGAAAGAAAAAAAAAAAAAAGAGTGTAAGAAATACACATTTCAGGTAAAATATGTGCTATTCCTCTCCCCCTACCTTTTATGGGGAGAATAAAAATATTTTATAAAACAGTTGCAGTATGTAATCCAAAAGTTAAGACTTTCCAGTTAAAATGGCAGTATTAAGCAGCACATTATGTATCAGGAATAATTTTAAAACACCAGGAGTATACCAGCCTTTTTAACAGATAAGGAGCAACAGTTCACAGTTAGAAGTAGAAAGTTTATGCACAAAAAGGTGGTGCTGGAGAGAAGGATAAAGATTGTTTGATGTAAAACCTCATAAATTAAAATTCACAGAAACTCTTGCACTGTGTCTTTTATCCTCTCCGCAGTTTGAAAAGGTGTCCACGCAAAACACCTGCTCTTACCGTGACACTACAGAGCTAATCGAATTATAAGATGTGCCACTGTTGCAACTGGAAGCATAAGCCTCTTGACCATTAGCATCTAAATTTATTTTGAATACAGAAGATGCCTTCAGTAAAAAGTCTGCTGCATCTCTGCGACCTAATTCCCTCAGCTTAGACATTAGGATACCTACAGTGCTCTCAGGAGAATTACTCCACTCCTGCAGAAGGGCATGGACTGGGCTTGTGAGAAAGTCATTTTGTGTTCCATTACTTGTATTGTACTTCGCAACAAGGTCAGGGAGGCCCAGGTTCATGGCCAGAAGGCACCAATCTTTGCCCATAGGATCAGGTGGATCCAAAAATCGACTTAGTTTTCTCCTGGTAAGTAGATTTAGATCTGAAACATGAATATCCATTCCTAGGCTTCCCTGGGAGTAGACATCAAGACACCCAAAACACAGTATACTGCTAAAGCTCTCTTTGTATCCCCCCATAGTGTTAGTTAGTGATGTCTCCTTTTGACTCTGTGCACGGAAAAAGTCTCTAGGCTGGTAGACCATTACTGGTTCATGATGTTCCCTCAGCTGCTGAGGACTAAGGTAGTATTTCCCGGTCAGAAGCCCTGGTAAGGTTGTGGCCATTAAGTTATCAATGGTGCTGCATACAGAATCCAGAAGTAAACAACACTTGATCTTCTCCGTTTCCACTCCTCTAACTTGAACCTCTATACCCTGACCATGGTTGACTAGCAGCACTAAAACCTCAGCTCCGCGATTCATAATCTTTGATCCGTTTACCCACAGACGTATATCAGCATCTCCCTCTGTGCTTTGCTGGTGAATCCACCTGCAGAGATTTACCTGAACTTTATGAAAAATTCCACAAGGAAATGGGGTAAGATGTTCCACAGGAACGATTCTAACACCACCATAAATCAGCACCTCATCCTCCTCATCTGTCCAAGACCTGTGGAGATTGTCAGTCTTTATGAGAGCAGGAATATCCACCATTGCTCCACTGCTAAGGTCCCTTGCACAAATATCCATGGCATCCAAAATCTGTATCAGTTCTTCCACATCACTATCTGTCACCAGACGCTGGATGTCCTCTATAGTATACCGACCTCTATAGTGATGGAGAGCTTTTGGGTTCTCCACTGACAGGATTTTTCCAAGGACATTTGAACAGAGCCAGCGAGGATCCAGAAGCACAACATCTTGGACAGTTTCACTCTGCATAATGTTAATCTGTTTATAAATATGAAAATCACTATTTACATCTTGTGAAGTACAAGGTGATACCCCCCACCTTCTCTCCTTCTTAACTTACTAACCCAATCATTCAATTAACACTGCTGACAGAAAAAAAAAAAGTGCATTTTAATTTCTTGCAAATATTCAGAACAAAAAGCAGATCTTGTTCTTGATTTCCACTACGAATGAAACCATTACAGCCCAACAGCTATTTACGCACAGGTGTTATCCTACGATTCAGTTTCTACTGGACAAACATAAATTTCTCATATGCAGAGAACACAGTAGGTGCTACCTCATTTAAGACAGCGGCACACTTACCCTTTCTTGGTATTTTATGTTCTTACAACTACAGCGATAAACTGTAGTTCTTCCTGTCTCAAAGAAATAACGTTGAATGAAATAGAAGCCAGAAGACAATACCAATAACAAAAAGCATTATTAACCAGTCTCTACTACTTATGTCATCTTAGGAGGGGAAAAAAAAAAAAAGCTAGAGATGTTTGCTTAAATCTCATTAAGCAATATTCTACCAGAGCAGCACCCTACTAATAAAAAGAGACAATTTTGATAAAAACACTTACTTCTCCTATGCTATGCAACTGCTGTGCAGTATGCCGTAGGTCATCTTCACTTGCTAGGGGATTAAGCTGTTCCTGTACATCGTACACAAACTGCTGCAAGGACATCAGCTGATTTGGTCCATTAATTTTTCTCCATGAAGGCAGTGTGGAGATTATTTTTTCACACAGATGAGTCATAGGTGGGCAAGTCTTAACAAAGGCACAGAAAACATCCATTTGTAATTCAACTCTGCTGAGAATAACAGTACTAGTGCTTTTAAAAAAAATTTTTTTACATGGAGGTTACAAGGTCTGATGCATACATGATATATATTCATGTTTAAAGAGCTCCCCTTGTGATGGACCCTTACTCTTCCTTCTGGTTCACCTGCCATGAGATCTACCTTTTCTTAATAAAGTGAATGCCAGGAGCAACTTTTTCACTGAAATAAGCAACTTTCCAAACATCACCATGATTACAAAGGGAATCCTGACACACGGAGCAAAGTTTACTTTATATAGTCGTGCCTCGTCAAATGTGCTGACCACCTGAAATGGTGACTTCAAAAATGTATCAGTTGCCTTCCTGCATCTAGAAGTTAATCTTTTTTCAGAAATGGTCAACATTTAATTAAATTCTATACTCTTCAATATCTGTACAGGACCAAATTACTTCAACAGGTGAGACAGCAGGGTACCAGATAAGAAGTGAAGATGGTACTTTTATCTAGTGATTGTCTTGGATATCACTGATTCCTTCATCCTACACTTTCAAGCACACACTTCTTATGCAGCAAAGCCCTCCAGATTTCAAGCTAGTGACAGAAGTTTTGTCAGAGAAGAAAAGCTTATTAAATCAAGAAACCATTTGGAGTGTAAAATACGATGACTTTTGCATAAAACCAAACATTTTCCTCGATCTACACAATAAACTCAGTAATAAATTAGCTTTTAATTAATTAAAAAAAAATACTTACTAGAAGTAGCTGCAGAAAGTCTCGCTGGTGTGTCACACAAATAAAGAGGGTGTTTGGTATGAAGAAATTTAAATACATTTAGCACAGGCTACCTAATAACTTGACTTGGTCACCTTCGGTATGGAAGTCTCTGTGGATTCACGGTGACAACTTCAAACCATGGCTATTTTACCTTTAGTCTCATATACATACACCTACACACAAAACTCCAAGCATGTATTTTTCAGTAAAAAATTGGAGTAAAAAGTTAATGCATATTCAGTTCATGTATCTATATTGGGAATTACCTTTCTAATAGTTGAGGAAACTGTTCTACCCTGGTGGGCTTTTTTTTTTTTTTTTTTTTAACAAAAAAACCTTATTTGCGTGAAATATATTCTGTTTCTCTGTAATACTACGCTAATTAAAAAAAAATAATCTTAAAACAAAAACAGACACACACACACAAAAAAAAGAAGAGCCAACACTGGAATCCAGTCACTGTCAATTCAAAATACGAAAATGAACTTTGAACTGAGAATCTCACATTGTTTCCTTTCAAGAGACATCATTTTGGTGACCGGTACAACACACCTACAATTCTGAAAATGCGGAATGAATCTTTGATGTCAGGAGTTTGTTTATCACCAGGTCTGTCATACATGCTGCTAAAAAATTGGAACAGCACTCATTTCTTTAAGTTTTACTGTAAATTTAGTATTTACATTATGAATTATTACACTAGATTTTCACATTTTGGCTCGCCCAACCCAGACCATTAGACATTACTTACAGAAATTATCTGGCTTCTTATTTCTTGCAAGTGATTTCGGAGAAGCTTCATATCTTTAGATCCAGATGCTCCCGCATCCAAGACAAATAACTTGTCTGAAATATGCAGATCATTTCCAAATCTAAAAAAGAAAAAGCGAAAAATTAGTTACCTAGTACCAAATCCAGTTTTATTTCTTCATCCAATTCTGTAATTTAAGACTGAAGTACAAGAGTTATTTTTCTTCCAGGAATGATGAAAAGGTTTAAGTACTGATTATGCTAATACATTTTATAAGCACAGACAGTATAGCTGCTCTCTAATTTTCTTGAAAATAAACAGAGATATTGAGAGAAAATAATTGTATTTCCTAAGGAAGAAGGTAGAAGATGCGTAAGAAAATTACAACTGCATCGCAGGATTTGTAATTACAAAACTAAACATTTTACTAGAGAAGGGATAGCAGGAATCATATATTTGTTTTCTTTCTTTTCACTTTAAATAGTTCATTTGTCATTGCTATTGACACCAGCTCTCTTTCTCACTTCCTTTTTGACTTTTCAGCCACACATACTTGTTTTCCTAGCTCTGGACTGATTTGCATTTAAAAGGATTCCAATACCAAAAATGACACAAAGGTATTTTCTGTTGGTATATTTCAGTTGATTAAGATACTGCTCTGCCACTACTGTGGTGGAATTCCTACATCTGTCTTGTACAGTCCAGAAAAGTGTCTATGCTCACAGGTATGGATTGTTTCTCGTACCACGTGTTACTTACTTACATGCTCACTGAGAATATAAACCATTGTTACTTTATACAATAGCACGCTTGTGAAAAATTCCCTATTTCCATCCACAGTTAGCACGCTCTCCAAACATTTTTTGAAGAAGGCTAGATGTTTCCCTAACTTCTAGGTACCTCTTGCATGACCTTGTCACCTGTGTGACTTCACAATGTCCAAGGCTTTACAAACTGTGTAGGGAGTACCCCCAGGCCTGGTTTAAGTTTTTTTTCCTCCCCATCCTAAATCAATGCCAGGGAACGGGTGGCTCTCCTGTAAAGCTTCCTCTTTTGCACCCAGAGTTTGTAGCTGAGACCTTTCTGAGACCGGTGTGAAACCTGAGCACCAAGAAGTCAGACAGATGGCTGACAGGGGCCTTTGGATGTATCCCAGTGTTTACAGGGTGAGACTTCCTAAGCCTCAACCCAATTTTGCACCACTTGCCTCATTTTAGCTCACTTAAGGCAGCTCACTCACTGTACATTGGTAAATGTTTCAGGTTTTGCACAATATAAACTTCCTGAACATACTCAAAATATCATCGGAACACTTAAATAACATAAAAAGTTTTTACATATTCCTATGCATTTTAGTATTTTTTCTTTCCAACTGACATATTTAAACACTACATATAAATACATGCCCCACTTACCTGTTCCTGATTTCTTTCAACAACGACATGTCTTTGTCATACCAAAACTCTCCACCAACAGGCCGAGGAAGATTCACTATGTCAGCATGTGTGGCGATCAAAACAACATGCAGGGGACTTTTCAGCTTTCCACCAAAGGCTAGAAGAGAAACAAGAGCACTTCCTCACTATCAGACACACCTGTGGAGATGGTGGTCTTACTGAGCCGGAAAAGTAGAAATACATTTTACATTCTTCATACCAATCACTTTTGCAGTGGATTTACCACTCTAATCACAGCTTAGACCACTAAGCATAGTGCTTACACCACTGGTGCTTTGGCTGTTATCTGCCTATAGGATTATCTATATAATGTCCAGTTTGAACAGCTAGACTCTTTGAATAACATCAGACACATTGATATTACGTGATTTTATAGTTTTAGCGAAAACATTAATCAATAACATTAATGACGTATATATTAACTACAAACTATGATAGTGTGAGGAAAAATGACTAACAATAACAGCGTCTTGAAAGGGTTTCTCATAATCTTTGGATGGTCCTTAATACTACAGGTGCAGAGTAGAGGATTTTAAGTAGAACACAAAATGTCTACAACATTCATACGTTGGTATGAATGCTACTTTGCAGTACTTACACAAACAATGACCTCTCACTTAGGTGAGAGGTAAGTAGGAAAGCCTGGCAGAAACCATGAAAAAGAATGAGAAAGAAAGAAAGATACAAATGGCATGAATGAGGTGACAGCATGGAACACAGACTTTTCAATCTTTTCTCAAACTGACCTTCCAGAAAAGAGAAGACATCATTAGACTATTTAAAAAAAAAAAAAGATACGTCCAATCCTGCTGCTCTAACTGGAAAAACTTCACGGAGGAGAAATATGCTCACATCACTGCTCAGTTTACATCAGCTAAGAGCTACAGAATCTTGATTTATGCATAAAAAGCCACATTTTCCCAAATCTCTGCATAGCACTTTGAGGCAAGTATTTTGCAATTTTAAATATTTTTTTTGGCAGCTAAAGGACATAAGACAAAATAACTGGAAAGTAATCCCAAAAGTTTAAGTTTTCTGCTAACATCAGTTACTACATATTGCTTGAGAGATTTGTAATAGTACAAAAATGCATGGGTACTCAACTTGAGCTGACTAGTATAAACACTGATTTAAGCAAAGTATCTAAATAATACTGATAAGAAGATCAACAAGAAGAAATTATTAAATCTAACTCTGTCAAACCAAGAACTAAGTTTCCTCGCCTGACTGAGGAGCCAGGAAAAGCTTTCAGCAATTGCAAATTAACCATATTGTCAGCTTTGACACTTTTCTGCAAATTTCTGAGCTTTTACCTCCAGAAGTAATTTCATGTTGTTTAGATCCAAATGCTCATATTGTTAACCTTGTGATTTGATCTAAAATGGAAAGAGACATGCAGATGCCTGAACTGAAAACTGAAGGTCTGCCTTGGCTCACCATTATCATTATCTGGCTGAGATACTGCATACAGAATTGAGCAGAACACAAAAAGAGAGGGGAAATACTCTTTGTGCTATGTAAGTATTTGATAGGCTTGTCTGGTGAGTCCCTAGCAGCTTTATAAGTGTATATGAGCGCTGAGTTAGATCCACTGGCTGGAATAACATTTCAGTTCATAGAACCATGTCTGAGCTTGGTTCGTCCATGAAACTGTCACAGCCTGCAGACCAATGCTCAGCTGCAAACATGAACAAGTTATATGGTGTGTATATAGACCTACAGACCTTTTAAGAAGTAAAAAAAAGTTTTTAAGTAAATTTGTTTGCCTGACAAGTGACTTTCAGTTTGTGAGAAAGCTTGAATATAAAACAAGTAAACTTACTTAAAACCTGTGCAGTCTGAGAATATGTGAAGTGAAATTCACTAGAAATACTGGTTTCTGTACACCCTGACCACCAAAAGGCTAACATATTTGAAGTCCAAATACAAGCCCAGTTAAACATGTTAAAGTTGCACGTACTAAGAGGTAACACCACTCCACAATGTTGTTCTGTCCTGTTCTCACCGACAAGACTGATTTATGCTGGGAACACAGTTAATTGGGGCTAGATGTAAGCAGAATTTAAGCAATGTGTCTAAAACCGGTTTTAAATGGTGTCAACCCATCGAAATACTTTTCCACACAGCTTAGCTGACATAAAACTTCATCTGCCATTTACAGATGTAAATCCCAGTGCCACAAGAGGCCGCACTGTACCTCATGACCCTTTTTAGTTGGACTAAGTGCTGTGTATAACTCTTTATGCTGGTTCCACAGATAAAATTCCCTTTATCTAAGAAACCCGTGTGAAGTTTGTTTGAATACATGGGGATGAAGACAGATAACAGCACTCAACACAGAAGATGTACTAAGTTGCAGAGAAACACAAGAAGCTTTATCCTACAGTCCCCTAACACTCCATTAATAGGCAGAAAAGCATACCTATTGGCTCCTCAACTGGGACCAATGATTTCAGGAAACTGAGCCAAAAGGTCACTTGGTTTAATTGGATTTCATAAGGCTCCTCAAGACTAAAAAGCACTATGTGAATTGCAGTGGGATCATTTGCAGCAAAATAATCATAACAGCAGAAATACACAGGATTCCCAGAGAACTCCCAGACGCTGAAATCACCAATTCCTGAAAAATAGACACATGAAGAGACAACACTTTGTCAGTAAGCATGAGGTGTCTTTCAGCCATGGAAAGACAAACAAAAGAGTTAGTTAATCTGATTTAAGTTTTCACAAAGATAAACTGTATGCATGTGAGAAAGTAAGACTGCAAACGCAACCATGAACAAAGTGAACGGGTTTCAGTCGGTCTCAGAGGCTGAGAAGTTGAGTCTTCATTATCTGTTCCTCTCTCACATTCACTTCTCTAGGACATTCAGCTGGATATAACACAGAGGCACCTGTGTTAAACACATGCAGCCTTACACATTAAATTCGCCTTTGCCTTGCACAACAGCCATGGATCTTGTAATTCCTTTGAAAAACAAGGACAATGGCTCCCATTCTTTTCCTGCTCACCCCAAGGAGCTCAACATTTTAATTAATTTTTCTTCTTAACATGTCACCACTGGTATTAAAAACAGCTGAAGGACATTCTCAAAGAAGCCACTCTGCTTTACAGAATTGTACTATTCACATCACATTGTTAAGTCAGGACTGAAGAATCACCATGTTACAGATCTGAACAGCACCATGTTGCTTTTTGCCACCACCTTTAGCTTCAGGTGAGAAAAGCATGAGTGTGTTGCACTATATGGCACTTCCCAGATGCACCACCTGAATTAGGGTGAAGTCTGCCTCACTTGTGCTACCTTTATTGAAATAAATGCTGACTAAGATGCACCTCAAACTTCTAGAAGAAAAGAAGCCAGAAACCTCAAATCTGCTGTTACGAGTATGGCTATTTGGAGTTCACCCATGTGCACGCTTTCGTTCTGTATCAAGACAGCATAAAGAAAAGAAACCCTTTCTGGCAGTTTGTTGCACAACTCTCTTTTGCTGCAGAATCTGACTTGGTTTCAAATTACACTGAAAGAGGAAATTATCCTGGACAAAGAACAAGCTTTAGCTACATGGCAAACACTTCAGCATCTGAGACAAACATTTGGCACTGCAGGTGTTAGTGCAGATGCTGCATTCACAAATAGTTGTCTCCCTCCAAAATAAAAATCTGGATTAATCCTAACTCAGACTCGAAATTGCAGCTGCTAAGGTGTGCAAAACATGTTCCTCATGAAGAGGAGAACCTACTGGGAGAGATCTTACCACCTATATAACAATTAGTATGGCTGGTGGTGTATATGCACCGTTTATATGGTCTTCACAGTCAAAAGCCATGTATGTACTTATAACAACTTCTCTGATGCCTCTTACTGCTAACGGGTTTCAACTGCAGAGCAATTATCTTCCTTTAAAAAAAAATAAAAATACAAAGAAATCAGAAGCTCCACTTACCATGTCTGGTGAGCTCCAGGGCCCACCGAACATGCTTCAGCCCTGTCATGGGGCGAAAATGGTAGGCACACCATTCACACAGCTGGGAAACCTGGGGTAATCTGGGACCAGATTACATAGGATAAAATCCCCAAAGGACATACAGCATAGGTGAAGGTCCCTTCACGCTAGTAGCTGGTTTGCCAATCCACTCCTATTATACCAAATGCTTCCTTCCTCCTGTCACACTTACCTCAAAAACACTTCTGTGTGATACCATAAGGAGCTGACACAGGTGATTACTCTGTGTACAGAACTTCATGCAGATTTACCTTCCGCTTAACCAAACCAAACCCCACCAGTGTGGATTCTCAACAACAGTCACTACCATATCAAGTCAGGTATCTTTTTTTTAATTTTCATTTTTAAAAACAAGCAACATAGCATTTACCATCCCGCAGCATTAAGACATGTCAGCCCAGGGCTCAGCTTACCATGCAAGTAGGCATTTTGAATGTCAATGGCCTTGGTGGACTGGTCATCAGCAGAAAAGTGAGGGTGATGAGCAGGTGAAACGAACGCTTCTAATACTCCTTTGGTCAGGCCGGGCTCAAACATCATACTACGGCTTCTCACGCTGACATTCTCACAACCAGGATAAAGATTCATAATGCTTACTGAAACTGGGTCAGGGAAAAGAAAATGAGTTTACAAACCATGTGAAAATCACAACCAGATCACTTCAAAATAAGTATGCAAGGCATAAAAGCTGATTAAAAAACTTAAACTGCTTTTCAAAGAACGGAGATGACTAGCAAACTGTGAGCATACACAACTACATCTTTATTTGAATGATGAAAAGGAAAATACTAGAATGATCCCATATAGCACTTATTGTCCTTTAGCAGTCATACCGCTGGGGGGCCGGGGGGGCAGGGGGAGCATAGAAAACAACAGAATGATTTGGAAATGAAAAGTTTTAATAGTTAAAGTTGCTCGCTGTTGCAAAGATAGAATGCTTTTTTAGCTAAGGGTTACAATTTCATGGCACTGTCTGTTTTTATTGGCATGGAAATGCTATATATTCCTATAGGTGATTCCTGTAAGGATGAAAATACCAGTATGTAACAACTGTTTCTGGAGAGGTGGGGAAGAAAAGCAGACCCTTAACCAAAATTATTTTACTCGTATGCTATTTGTTTAAGTTCATGTTTAATTCACAGACTCCATAAGAGTAAACAAGAAACAAAAGAATTTTTTAATTGACTTGCACCATCTAGTGGAGAAAGTAAAGATTTCTTTCCTCCACTAGATGCTGAACTCTTATATTTGGGCAATATAGAAATAAACTACCTGTCAGCCATAGAACTATACTCTCATGTTCAGTCTTCTACTGTAATATTTAAACCTTTAGGCTTTTTAACAAATAACATGGTGAATTCACACACTTATTTTTTACAGAATTTAAAAAGACCTAAGCACATGATCAAATATAGACCAAATTGTGCTGGTTTAAATGTTTATCTGATTATGTCACTCAACCCATAACATTATTTACATGTTATATAATTATTTTCATCCAAAACGCACAGATATTGAAACAAGCAAACCCCAAAACTCCACAAACATTAAAACAATGCCATAGTAGCTTTGTTTGCATAGAACGGCACAAGTTTCAAGTGTGCATAGCACCGCACAATTTTCTGGCTTTATTTCTAGGTAAGCTATTTTCAAGCGCATGCTTCAAATTCACCATTATTTCTACAACGATTTGCCAATCTGACTTGCAGTCTTATCTGATTTTATGTGTAAGTACATAACACCTATCCTCTGGTTCTGGTACCAACCAACATAAAAAAAAAATTAAATAAATCTGTCTTCAGCCAAAACCTTCCTGCACTGCCTCCAGGAACTGATATTCCTTGAGTGACTTATCTCCCCTTTTGTGACACAGTAAATTAAGATAAATAAATCAAAACCTTCTGAGTAATTGAATCAATTTATGTATTCCGTTGTCACATATGTGAGCCCCTTGTGTTAAGTAAACAGCAAATGCAATCACAATCTGTGCCAGGTATCTTGTCTTGTTAAGCCACTCTGTGAATACCCTATAGCTTCCTCAGGTGACTAGAGAGGAAGTAGATGTGCAATCTACTACTAGCACTGTTCTAATACTACTTGTAGATGATGAATGAAACCTAGACCTGCAAGTATTATCCAAAGATATTATTAAATTATTAAAGAAAAAAGCAATTCTGACCCCATCTAAAACTTAAGTAGTAAGAATACTTCTAAACATCAATCTAAATTTGAGCTCCTCAAGTGCCTGCTTAGCTTGTATACATTGTGCAACCTCTCAGTGTCAGAAAAGGGACCTGGACAAATAGTTCACTACCCTTTCCAGCGTCCTTCTGCCACAACTGTGGGTTCTTCCAAAGCTGGGCACAAGCTGAAGTGTAAACCTAGCTAGTTCCTCCACATCTTGCAGCTCTTTCAACTTCATATAGGCAAACTGGTTCTACATGGGAAAAGTTTCCTTATTATTTGAACACATTTACTTCCGTGTAGAAAACCTCCATTTTCACCTCTTTTGGAGACAATTTTAGACACCTCTAACCGGGTTAATCCACTCCTGTACCTTATGGAAAAGCACTCCAAGGCATCAGAGGCAGTTGTGAATCCCCTGTTACTACTTAAAGATCACAGATGCAGCAACTGCTTAAATTTTGTGTTTATTGAAGCTACTCAAAAAAAAGGCTGACAAAACATAACCCCCAAAACCACAATGCTGGAATCTGGTCATGACACTGGTGTTTGTAGCCTAAGACTTTTTGTGAAAAATAAATGGCAATGTTTTCAAGTCCTGCCCTCCACTCTCCAAGTTCACTTGTGCAGCATCTGAGTGAACAAAACCTTAACTGTTCCTGCACCCTCCACATCTGCTGCTCCTCTTCGCTCTTACTTGAGGTACGAGCCTGTACAGAGCAAAGCAACATCCTCTCTGCTTTGCTTTGGTTTCTTATGTGCTTCATCTGTCCCGTCTTTTGCAGTACAGCCAACAGCTTTTCCTTAGGAGCTACACAGACTAAGAGAAACATATTTTCTCATTCAAATGTTACAGCTCCAAAGCCATACCTGAAGGTTTGGAAGACAAAGGAGATGGGGGGAATCTGGTTGAGTTTGTGGAGGAAAGCCTAGGTCTACGTCTTCGGAAAAAGCTTCGTATCAGGCCACACTTGAGAGACTCCACAAGGGTTGTTTTCCCGGCACCAGAGTGTCCAAACAATTTCAGTTTGATCCGGGGCTGTGGATTCTGTGTATGCCGCAGCTGCTGGATAAAAAGCCCCCGGTGTGTATCCTAAAATTCAACATAAAGAAGAAATCAGAACATGTGGCAGGGAACTTCTGCCTTCCAAAAAACTCAAAACACAGGGTTTAAGTAATGCCTTCTTGCCAGCCGGTGTTCACCTAGATCAGTTCCTCCATTTGCTTCATCATACAGGCGATCAATTGCTGGCAGAAAGGCAGGGACATGTAGACAAGGCATGGCTGACTGCTTGCTCTCAAGAGCAATCTTGAGTCTTCATGAAAAGCATACATGACTTCAGGCTCAACATCAGTGAATGGGATTGTTTTGACCTCCGATGGGGAGGGCAAAGGAGGGAAAACTATCCCCTTTCAGTACCCATTCTCCTTACCTGTCAGTCTCAGTAGCATAACCAATATCCATAATATTATATAATATACATGCAGCACTGGAGAATTTCGCAGTGATAGCTACCAGCTGAGCAATCCAAAAACTCAACGTGCTTTTCCCCTCTTCTTTAATCAACTTTTTCTGCACTTCTCGTGTTTGGGAGAATTCTTCTCTTCCTACTCCCTCCTCACCCCACCTAGTTCTCTGTTTATTTTCACCTCAGTTCTTTGCAAGGTAAATATCGGTTTTCCCAGACTTCGCAAAGTAAATATCGGTTTTCCCAGATCACTCTTGTCTCTCCTTTTCTCACACACTTACTCTACCTTAGAAGACCTCTCACACACTATTTCTACCCCTCTACTGCAAGTGTACCTTCTCCAGGCTGCTTTCTCTCTTTACTCCCAAGCCTCCACACATCTGCCTTCCTGCTTAATTCTCCTCTCTCAGTTGATTTGGGGAATGAAGAGTTAATTTAGCATAGCTTAGTAGAAAGTAGAAATTAGCTAGCTAGACTTAGCACAAGATAAGGGAGCAGAAGCAGTCTTGAAATGTTTGAGACAGTAGGAACAGCTTGGATGAGAAAGGACTTGATTGTCTTTGTGAGAGAATCACCAGCTTCAGACTGGTTCCTCAGTTTGGAGTTAAGCCAGTCTGGGATTCTGTACCAAAGCTGAGAAGTACACGATGAAGAAGACTATGAGCCTTCCTCCGAAAGCCCTCAAAGGACGACCACCAGATGACAGCACGCATGCACCAAGAGGAGGAAACATAGTAATTTCTGAGAAACGATTACAATATCCCTACCTATTCTCTGAACTAATTGTACTATGTAATAAATAGAGTTTTACAATGTGACCCAGTGTACAAGCTAGGAGGAGCAACCCCCCTTGCAATCAGTGCTGTAATAAACATACTTGCTTTGTAACTCTCTGAGTTATAGAGTTTGTTTCCGTGCTTCGTTTTGGCGACCCAGATGGGACCTTCTCTGTCTGGCTGCGGGACCTGCTGAGGACGCGACTCCTCTGGGCGCCCCCGAGATTTTCTCGGGAGGGGTCTGCCTCTCATCCAGATGACTGCTGGGGCAGACAAGGACCATCATCGGTGGACCAGGTATGTTATAAGTAAGTAATGGGATACCTGTAAGTCGTGAGGAGACGTCCTACGAGAGGTAAAGAGCCTCGGTGCTCGCCCCTGGGGTTGGGGTTTGAGTCCCCATAAGGCAGTGGCAGGGTGAATTCTGTACCCTGACTATTGGTACTCTAGGTCCGGTCCTGGGGTCTCCTAGCCCTGGCTATGGGAGTGGTATGCGGCATTGCCATTATTGTCATCAAATGTAAAATCTGGTACTGTGTATTATAATCTAATTGACATCAATAGGCGTGGACCTGTGGCAAATGGTAAACGGTTTATGATTTATGCTGTATGTGCATTTGATCGCTGCTGTAATCGGTATTTTGTAGTGTATGAACGAGAACTATAAGGGGCCCTTTTGTGAGTGGTCGAGTGCATGCGCTGCAGTAGTGAGACGCGGCACAGCTGCGGAGCGAGTGTGGAGTTCTGATCCGCGGTTCCGTGTTCTCCGCGAGGAGAGCAGCCGGAGACAAATGAAGCATATGACAAGGTTTAAATTATACTTAAACCAAGTATTACTGGTGGCATTTGGAGACAAATACTGAATTGCATGTGTGAACTCTAGAATTCCTCGGGTCCAGCGTCAGGACGGAACCTGAATATTTTGCTGGCGTTGTTGTTTGTTTGTGAGGCAAGTATTTGTTCTGGGACGGATTTTATTATTATTGATATGGGTCACAGACAAAGTGGCAGAATACTAAAAAGGAGCCCTTTAGGCCGCGTTTTAGCTCATTGGAAGGATATAGGGGGACCATCAGGTGGGGGTGTGAGTAAGAAGACCTTAATAAAGTATTGTAATCAGTGGTGGCCCTTGTACAGATTAGATGATGGGGAGAAGTGGCCCTTTAATGGGACACTAAATTATAATACCCTGTTGCAGCTGATGTTTTTGAGGATGGGGAAATGGGATGAAGTTTCATATGCAGATATGTTTTTCACCTTCTGAAACCACTCCAAGTATTATACTGACTGTGGACCGACAGACCCACGGGACCCGATGGTGTTAGCTTTAGAAAAGGAGAACAAGAGAGAAGGGAAAGGAAAGTTGAAGAGGTGTTGTTTGGCATGTAGCATAGGGCAGAGATGTACGAAGCCGGGGAAAATAAGAAATCCTGAAACAGGGGATCTACCAGAGTATTATAAACCACCAGAAACAGGCTGGACCCGTCAAGGGGCACAAAAGGAAGAGTAAAAGTGAGGACATTGATTCTGGAATCTCTCCAAGTAGCCTGCTATCCTCTCACACCTGGAGTAAGAAAGAGCAGCCAGTGTTGCAAGCACCCTTAAGGCAAGCAGTAGGACCAGGGGGAGATCCTATCTTAATCTATCTTACAAGTTTCCTTCTCCTCCTTTGATCTCCAAACATGGAAAGGAGTGGTGAAAAGCTACCGAAATGACTCCGTGGGGGTGACAAGACACTTCCAGTTCCTAATAAAACAACATAATCCTGATTGGAGCGATAATCAATTGTTATTAGATCATATGACTGAAACAGAAAAGCAGTTAATTTTAAAAATGGCCCAAGATTTGGCCAGTGATCATCTTAAAGGGACAGAAGAGGATATTAAAGAACACTTTCCCTTCCCACCCACAGTGGGACCCTAATAGAGGGGCCCAAATGAAACTGCTAAATGAACACAAGGACTGGATCATAAAGGGAAGGGAGCGAGCTATCCCTAAAGCAATCAATTGGTCAGCCTTATATGCTGTTCGGCAAGGTCCAAAGGAGACCCCCCTCGGAATTTTCAGACAAATTGCGGGGTACTATGAGGCGACATGCCCCCTTAGACCCAGGGTCAGAGATAGGAATCCAGCAGTTAGTGTCTCCGTTTATTGAACAATCAGCAAGCGATATCCGAAGGAAGATGCAGAAATTGAGAACGACAGAAAGTAGAAACTTGGAAACTTTATTAGATGAAGCATGGAGAGTGTTTAGCAATAGAGGACTGGAGGAAAGATAGGCGGGCATTGGTGGCAGTGCTACAAGAAAGTAGAGGATTCAAAAGTGGGGGACCCAAGAGTCCTTTAGGGAAGGATCAAAGTGCACAGTGAAGACAGAAGAGACACTGAAAGAACGAATGTCCAGAGAGACAGGGAGGGGAGGGAAGGATACAGACAGGGAGGGGAGGGAAGGATACAGACAGGGAGGGGAGGGAAGGATACAGGCACATGTTAAGGAGGACTGATGGGGACCTGGGGAACCTACCCTGGTGGATCCACTGGTTACATTAAAGCTAGGGAAACAACAACAGGACATGGAATTTCTAGTTGATACCAGGGAAACATTTTCAGTTTTAAATCAGGCTTTGACACCCATAGATGATGACTTTGTAATGGTAAGGGGAGCTACTGGCCAGAGTGAAAAGGCGTACTTTTTAAAACCCCTTAAATTCAAGTTGGGGAAACAACTGGGAATACACAAATTTTTGTATATGCCTCATTTACCCAAACCACTACTAGGGCGAACAATTAAAGGCAGAAATAAAGTTGGAAAAAGGAAAGTTAGAACTCCAAGTGGGAAATGACCAATTAATTGAAATTTTGACTCTAGCCCTCATAAATACCCCTCAGAAATACCTGAGGAGGTCCAGAACCAAGTCTTTCCAGGAGTATGTGCCTCGGAAATACCAGGAAAAGCGAAAAATGCTTCTCCAATAATAGTTAAACTCAGACCAGGGGTACGACCCCTAAGGATTAAACAG